>NC_058134.1:288256718-288313064 GCF_016433145.1 Gracilinanus agilis
GCAGGATACAAAATAAATGCACATAAATCATCAGCATTTCTATACATTTCCAACACACTAGAGCAGCAAGAAGTAGAAAGAGAAACACCATTCAAAATCACCCTAGACAATATCAAATACTTAGGAATATACCTACCAAAACAAACACAGCAATTATATGGAATCAACTACAAAACACTTTCCAAACAAATAAAACTGGATCTAAACAATTGGAAAGCCATTTGATTGCTCATGGGTAGGACGAGCTAACATAATAAAAATGACAATTCTACCCAAATTAATTTACCTATTTAGCGCCATACCTATCTAGCTACCAAAAAACTTCTTTACTGAATTAGAAAAAACTATAACAAATTTCATTTGGAATAACAAAAGATCAAGAATATCAAGGGAAATAATGAAAAAAATGTGAAGGAAGGGGGCCTAGCAGTACCAGATATTAAACTATACTATAAAGCAGCAGTCATCAAAACAATATGGTACTGGCTAAGAGATAGAAGGGAGGATCAGTGGAATAGACTTGGGGTAAATGACATCAGCAAGACAGTGTATGATAAACCCAAAGAGCCCAACTTTTGGGACATGAATCCACTATTTGACAAAAATTGCTGGGAAATTTGGAAAACAATATGGGAGAGATTAGGTTTAGATCAACATCTCACACCCTACACCAAGATAAATTCAGAATGGGTGAATGACTTGAATATAAAGAGGGAAACTATAAATAAATTAAGTGAACACAGAATAATATACTCGTCAGATCTTTGGGAAAGGAAAGAATTTAAAACCAAGCAAGAGTTAGAGAAAATTACAAAATGTAAATTAAATGGTTTTGATTATATTAAGCTAAAAAGCTTTCGTACAAACAAAAACAATGTAGTCAAAATCAGAAGGGAAACAACAAATTGGGATAAAATCTTTATAATGAAAAACTCTGACAGGGGTCTAATTACTCAAATATACAAGGAGTTAAATCAATTGTATAAAAAATCAAGCCATTCCCCAATTGATAAATGGGCAAGAGACATGAATAGGCAATTTTCAGGTAAAGAAATCAAGAGTATCAATAAGCACATAAGAAAGTGCTCTAAATCTCTAATAATTAGAGAAATGCAAATCAAAACAACTCTGAGGTATCACTTCACACCTAGCAGATTGGCTAAAATGAAAGAAAGGGAGAGTAATGAATACTGGAGGGGATGTGGCAAAATTGGGACATTAATGCATTACTGGTGGAGTTGTGAATTGATCCAACCATTCTGGCTGGCAATTTGGAACTATGCTCAAAGGGCTATAAAAGACTGCCTGCCCTTTGATCCAGCCATACCATTGCTGGGTTTGTACCCCAAAGAGATCATAGATAAACAGACTTGTACGAAAATATTTATAGCTGCGCTTTTTGTGGTGGCAAAAAACTGGAAAAGGAGGGTATTTCCTTCAATTGGGGAATGGCTGAACAAATTATGGTATATGCTTGTGATGGAATACTATTGTGCTAAAAGGAATAACAAACTGGAGGAATTCCAGGTGAACTGGAAAGACCTCCAGGAACTGATGCAGAGCGAAAGGAGCATAGCCAGAACATTGTACACAGAGACTGATATATTATGGTAAAATCGAATGTAATGGACCTCTGTACCAGCAGCAATACAAAAACCCAGGACAATTCTGAGGGATTTATGGTAAAGATGCTACCCACATTCAGAGGAAGGACTGCAGGAGAGGAAACATAAAAGAAAAACAACTTCTTGAAAGCATGGGTTGAGGTGGACATGATTGGGGATGTAGACTCGAAACTACCACACCAATGCAACTACCAACAATTTGGAAATAGATCTTGATCAAGGACACATGATAAAACCAGTGGAAATGTGTGTTGGCCATGGGTGGGGGGAATGGGGGGGGGTGAAGGGAAAAGTAGGAACATGAATCATGTAACCATGTTAAAAATGAATATCAATAAATGTTTAAAATTAAAAAAAAATGTTTGCTCATTTTCCCAGCCTTTTTCTGAAATTTTATTTTTATCTTAAAGGTGGGCTCTATTCTCAGGATAGAGGAGGTATTTTCTTAAACTTCAGTTTTTCTTTGCTTTTACCTTCAGCTCTAGTTCTGGGTTTCTGTAAGTTTCAGTTTTTCCAAAGTGGTATGATGGCCTGTGGACTGGGAGCTCTAAAAACCACCTCCCACTGCTGATTTCATCTTCCCTAGGGATTGCTGATGGCTTGCAAGGCTCAGAGCACTGTGAGCCACCTTGTGCTGGGGCTCCAGGTTTCCAAACTCAGGCTTGGGCAAGGGGCTTTGGGCCTCACTTTATGCTTAAACTCACCAAATGCACTGTGGAAGGATGGTTTTGTGCTAGGGTTAGATCCTCACTGCAGGCTTGGGTAGGGGCTCTGGGCCTCCCATTGGGCTTTCACCAGCTAAGCACATTGTGGATTGTGTTGTGCTAGGGCTTGTAGCCTCACTATAGGCTTGGACTAGGGCTTAGAACTTCAAGGGGTAGGCATGGGGTGCTCTGCTGTTGGCTTGGGCAAGGTCTCATGGTCTTGAAATTGGCTTGAGCCCAGATTCAGAACCTGGAGCAGTAAGCAATGGTGGAGTGGCTTGCTGTTAGCTTTCACTGGTACTTCTTGGTGCTGCCTTGTTTGTGGGATGATCTCATTTCTCCTTATAGGACTCTTTCTGCCTACCTTCCAGATTGTTTTCTTCAAGAAAATTCCTTATTCCTTCCCCTTGTTTGTTCTGTCATTCCAGTATTGATTTTATAAGATTTGTTGGAGAAGATTCTCAGAGAGGTTCAAGCTTTCTTTCTCTTTACTCTGCCTCTAAAATATTCCATTTGGGGTTTTCTTGGCAAAGATAATGGAGTGGTTTTCCATTTCCTTCTCCAGCTCATTTTACAGATAAGGAAACTGAGGCTAATTGGGTTAAGTGATTTGCCCAGAGTCACACAGCTAGTAAGTGTCTGAGACAAGATTTGGATTTAGGAAGATGATTCTTCCTGACTCTACCCTAAAAATAATTCTTGCTAATGTGCTTGTTGTTTAGTTGTGTTCAACTCCCATTTGGGTTTTCCTCAGCAAAGATACTATAGAAGTGGCCATTTCCTTCTCCAGCTCATTTTACAGTAGCAAGTGTTGGAGACTGGATTTGAACTCAGGTCTTCCTGGCTCCAGGCCTGGTGCTCTGCCTGCTGTGCCACCTAGCCACTACTTAAATACCACGAAGTAAAAATTCCTCACATTGGTGAGTCACAAACACTTTATCAGCTAGAATCAGGCAGGGAATCTGTGCACCAGGAAAGATTTAGGTTAGACAACTGAGAAAGCAGGACAGGGAAAGTAAAAATTCCTCACATTGGTGAGTCACAAACACTTTATCAGCCCCTGTTATATATTTAAAGAGCACCAGGAAAGATTTAGGTTAGACAACTGAGAAAGCAGGACAGGGAAGTATTAGGAAAGTTGACAAAGGAAGGCTTGTAGAATCTTTTCTAGAGAAAATGCAATGCCACCCCAGTGAATGAAGTTAGGGAAATCCTATCTGGAAGCAGAACAGAGAAGATCATCATCTCTTGGGGTTTCTTCTGTATACAGGAGATAGGGCCCTCATTCTTGTCCAAATGTAATTCATTCCAGTCTTCCCTATTGTTGATCTAATTTGCTGATGTGTGGTTTGTTATTCCAAGGACTTCGACTAGAGATTTAGCTTTTTGTTTCAAAGCCTAGCAGGAGAGGAGACTTTGTACTATTGAACTTAATTTTTTTAAGTTAGAAAATATTCCCATCTTTTGCTTTTATATCATCTATGTTTCTCACTGTCTCTCACCTCAGGGAGCCAGTTCTTAAAATCAAGAATAATAAGAGAAAAAAAGGGGGAAAAAAGCTCCCTCAAATCAACCAAAAAGTCTGAGTTGTATTTGACATACCACGATTACAGCCTCTCACCACTGCAAAGAAACAATGGGAATCTTTCTCATGCTTCTTCTTGGGGACAAGTTTGGCCATTAATAGTCAGAACCATTCAAATTTAGTTGTTTTACTGTTGTTGTGATGTTTGCACTATTATAATCATTGAGTATATTGTTTTTCTGGTTTGGCTTACTTCACTTTGGGTAAATTCATGTTAGTTTTCCCTTGATTCTTTGTCTTCACTATGCTCATCCTTTATTTAGCAAGATGTTTGAATGTAAATGCTAAAGAAAGAACATTTCCATATAGATAACAGAATACAAAAACATTATATATGAAATTATGAAGTCTCCATTTCATACCACTTCTTAAAATATATATTTATATGTATGTATGTGTATATATATATCTGTATGTATATACACATACATACAAAATTCTGCAAATTACTTTCACAGAGATCCTGCTTTTTCTCTTTCTTCCAAATTTCTTCTCTTTTCTGCTTTAAATTTTAAAAATATTTCAGTGGCCCATTTCTTTTTTATTACTGTTATTATTGCTAATTCCACCCTCTCCCCTATCTTCCCTTTCTCCAATTAAAAAATGAGAAAAGGAAGAAACATCCTTGTAACAAATTTAATCCCACAAAGCAAAACTACACAGGTGCCACTGCTAAAAAGGTTTCTCTCTGTAACCTGAATCCATCATCTTTCTGATAGGAAGGGAGTAAAGTATCTTCCTAGGTTCCCCTGGAGATAAGGTTGGTCGTTGCTTTGATCATAGGTCTTAAGTGTTTCAAAGTTGTTTTTCTTGCTTTTTTTTTTTTTAACCCTTACTTTTTTATTTAGTAACAATTCTTAAGGCTAGGCAGTTGGGGTTAAATGACTTGGCCAGGGTCACACAACTAGGAAGTGGCTGAGGTATATTCTTACCTCTTAAACATTTATTCTTCCCTGGGAGAGTGAGCTCAGACCTAAATTGTTTGCTACAAAATAGTCTTAAAACCAAGATGACTAATAGAGCTTAGCAGAGATACAGGACCTGATATCTCAGTCTCTGCTTCTGGGTCAGTTCACTATTGGACTGGATCCAACAGGTCAGTCTTCAGGCCTGGCTCTTCACTGGATTCTGCTACCCCAAATTCTGGTATTTAAGGGGACCTTGGATGGTTCTTCCATTCTGAAGCCTTCAAGGTCAGACCCTCGGTTTTGTTGTTTTTGTTTTTTTTATCTCGATGCTCATTTACCCAAGATCAGGAAGGAATAAACAGAGCAGGGAGAGAAGCAGTGGCTTCCAGTGTTTGCCCTCAGACGGCTGGGGGTAGAGATTTGGCAGCCACTGCTCTCTTCCCCCATCACAAGGCCCAGAGCATTTTTTCCTTACTAAGAAGCCAGAAGAGAAGGAAAGCAAAACTTTGTTCATTCACAGACTGTATGCACAATCAGTTTTGGTCAGGAGCCAAGGACCAGAGTTTTAATTGCCATAAAATAAGCTGACAGGAAACAGTTGTTGGATACCTGCTCTGAATGGGGAGGGAAAAGGTCCCTCTGACATGAAATTCTGGAAGCAGTTTCCTTAAACTTCCAAAAGTACAGTAAGATATTGTCTACACTTGAAGGTCTGAGCCCCCATTGGCCAATTCTTCCTAAAGGAAGAACTGCCACCACATTTGCTACCTTTAAAAAGTGTTTCTGTAGTTCGTTTTGTCATTGATAGCCTTAGGCATATGTGCCTAACAATAATACCAAATTGCTTTAAAAAAAATGAAACCAACAACAACAAAAAAGCCTTATCTTCTGTCTTAGAACCAATTCTAAGAGAGAAGGGCAAGGCTAGGCCATTGGGGTTAAGAGACTTGCCCAGGGTGACAAAGCTAGGAAGTATCTTAGGCCTGATTTGAACCCCAGGCTTCCAACTCTGGGCTTGGCCCTCTGTCCACGGTGCTACTAGCTGCCCTCAGCAAATGACTTCTAAGAATGATTGCATTCATTCACAGCTCCACCATCTTTTTATAAATCCATTGACTATTCCTATTTTTTGTCATCTTTGCCCATTTGTTGGGTGTGAGAGGAAACCTTAGGGTTTGGGATTTTATTCTTAAAGATAGGTTCATTTGACAAGGGCCAAATTAAGGGTTGGTTTCTTTCCATCTCTCTTTCCAATGCAGTTGAGTTTTATTTTTCTTTTTAAATTTTTGTTGATTTCTTGTTAGTGTAACATCTCCACCTAATTCTGTGTTGGGTGAACTGAGAGATCCTTTTCGTGTTGTTGGGCAGCAGGAGGGTAATAAAAGGACTTCTGTTCTTCCAGAGTATTCTTATTCATTCATTCATGGAATAAACATTGATTATGTCAGGCATAATACTAAGAAATGGGGATACCATGGCAAAACAATGAAACAATTCTTTCAAAAAGATTTGAAAATTAAATACAAAGTAATTTCAGAGAGGAAAGTACTAGGAACTAGGAGGGTCAGGATAGGTATTCTCTAGGAGGTGTTAATTAAGTTGAGTTTGGAAAAAAGTTTTAGGGATGCCATGTTGGTATAGATGAGGAGGGAGGTCATCCTAGACTGTGTAAAAACAGAGAGAGGAGTTGGAAACTTTGTTGTGGTCAAGAAGCAGCAAGAGGTACAGTCTGGCTGAAATGTTGAAGAAGCATCATCATTGTGGCAGCCAGGTGGTACAGTGGTTAGAGTACTTTATCTAGAGTCAAATACAACCTCAGCCCCTGGCCAGCTGTGGGACCCTCTGCCTTTCTTATTGGAGGGCAGAGCCAGGAACTCCAAAACTTCCATTTCAGGACAGGGTTTAGCACAGACATTTCCTCATTTCCCACGTGACTGTACTACTTTGGGATTTCTCTGACTTCTCTACCTTGCCTATTTTTGGGGCAGCTCCCCAGTTTTTTCAGCTTCCTTTTGGGTGTATGTCGTCTTTCCCTATTACATTGTAAACTTATTGAGAACAGGAACTCTCATTCTTTTTTTAGATTTGTATCTTCAGGATAGATGCTTAATAATAGACGCAAGTCACTTAATCTCTATCTGCCTCCACTTCCTC
Organism: Gracilinanus agilis; assembly: GCF_016433145.1. Classification (NCBI taxonomy): domain Eukaryota; kingdom Metazoa; phylum Chordata; class Mammalia; order Didelphimorphia; family Didelphidae; genus Gracilinanus; species Gracilinanus agilis. The sequence goes on from NC_058134.1 coordinate 288,263,695, forward strand.
ATCTGTAAAATGGAGGTACCTCCCAGAGTTGTTTTCAGGATCAACTATCATAACATGGGAAAGCACTTTGCAATTCTTAAAGCACTATCTAAATATTTGCTTTAATAGTTATGGTCAGTAAATCTGGAAAGGTGGCCACAACCAGGCTGTGAAGGATTAAAGAAAACACAACCACCACCATCCAGAAACACAGGCGTTTGTATTCTGTACTCAGTGATTGTTTCTGGTTCTAGTAGAGAGGACCAGTGTGGGAGTGGGTGGGTGATCTTCTGATTAGCTCTACTAGCCACAGATTAGAAACATTAATCAATGACACAAATGGGTAGTATTTTGTGTGTCATAACCAAGTGAAGGTGTAATTTAGGGAGGGCCAAAAAAAAAGCATAATTCAGATTGGGTAAGAGGATAATAGTGTGTAAATGGAGAGAGGAGTGACAATAAAGCAACTGTGGGGAGGGGGTAACAATATTGACTAATACTGGATGGATTGAGTCCCTCCAACATAGGGTTCCGTATTAGGGACAGGAGGTGGCATGGAGAGCAGATGGAACCCTTGCCTTACTGAGCTCACAGTTTACCCGAGGAGACAAGAAAAATATGTCATTAGATCATCATTGAATTTAGACCTGGGAGGGAACCCAGAGAGCCCATTTTACCCCCAGAGTGAGGAGGAACTTTGTTACATGAACAAGTTAAGTCACAGAGCTGTGATTTCAGTCCAAATTCAGTGCTTCTTCCCCTGTTTCCTCACAGAAATACACTCCAATTACAAAGATTTTTTCTGATTTTTTAGAGATCTGTGATGTCTTTGGTGTGGGCCTTCCTTCTGTCAATGTATACTGCAGCCCCTCTTGGCCTTCATTGGTGATATTTGAGTTGCTGCAACTGAAAAATCCGTCACCTTGAAGCCAAATGGGTGGTGACAATCTCTGCATCTAGTGAGCCAGATCCCAAGTGGATCGACGTCAGCAGTACCTCCTCAGGAACACTTGTTAGAACCTCTCCTTTGCTGGCATAGCCTTGGAGAGTCCAGGCTCACCTCCACAATACCAGGAGACCTTGAAGAAGTAGAGTGGAGGAATGCAAACATTTCATAGGACAGGGAAAAGGAAGGGCTTAGAAACTGTATTGGGCAGGTTTGGAGAATTAACTGGATTGAACGAGGAAGGCTTTTTGGAAGAAATGATTTTAAGACACCCTATTAAAGATCAACTGAAGGGCAGTGAAGCGGCTCAGTGGGTCAGGCCTGGCGTCAGAAGGTTTGGGGTTCAAATCTGGTTTCAGAGACTTTCTAACTGTGTGACCCTGGGCAAGTCACTTTACCCTAGTCACTTAGCCCTTGCCATTCTTCTGCCTTGGAAGGGATACTTAGTATCAATTCTAAACCAGAAGGCAAGGATTAAAACAAAACAAAACAAAAAGATCAATGGAAGGAATTGGGCCCAGGGGGGAGCAGCTGGCTTCCTGTCAGTCCACAGACCTTTATGAAGCATTTACTACGCGTCACGCATAGAGGTAAGCATGAGGTATACAAAAAGTTACACGCTGGGTCCCTCCTCTCAGTGCTCCTAGGCTAATCACAGGCAGACAGCTCTGTAGAACAGGATCTGACTGCATCAACGGAGACAGTCAGCAGCGAGAGGCTCTAGCATGGAGGAGCCCTAAGAGCTTCCTGGACAAGATGGTATTTTAGCTGGAACTTGAAGGAACCTGGGAAAGCAGGAGACAGAGTAGAATGGAGAGGATTCTGGACACGAGGGACAGCCAAGGAAAATGTCTAGAGTCTAGAGAGGGAGCCCGGCAGTGTTCCTTCTCACAGGACATGGGGAGGAAGGTAGGAGAAGAATGGAAAGGCAGGAAGGGACCACGAACCAGCAGATTGTCAATTTGATCCTGAATAGGACAAGGAGGCCATCATGTGGAAGAAAGATTAGATTGTTCTATCTCTGTCTGTCTGTCTATCTATCTATCTATCCTTTAATTCTGGTTCTTCTAGAACCAGAAGCAATGGGTCAGAGCTGCAGAGAGGCCAATTTGGGATGGATGTCAGGAAAACCTTGCTGAAAATGAGAGTTACCTCGAAGTGGTATGGCCTTTAAGAAGTGACAGATACCGTATCCCTTCTTCCTTTGCCTCAGGAAGAAGCTGAACCATCCCTTGTCAGGTATGAGGATTCTTGTGATGTTATAGGTAGGACCCGAGAGAAGCCCAGAGCTCCCTTTGCTTTCTTAGAGTCTGTCGTTCTGGAGAAGTGTGATATATCTGATAGATCAAGAGGCAAAGTTTCTTTCTATATACAGGACCATCTGGGCATAGGCTTCTGGAGGACCAGAAACAAAGGCCTTGTTGGCGGTACTGCTCATACCATTACCTTTAATCTGCCATTTCTTTGCCCCCAGAAGGGCCTGTGAGGCAGGAAGAGTGGCAAGTAAAATGGAGAAGTAATTTGTGTCACAGATGGAGAGAAACTTAGGAAGAGACTTAGCCACTTGATGGTGCTATAGTCCACAAAACCCAGGAATATATCCTCTGGGAGCCACCTTAGACAGGCTTCCAACTGCTAGCTCACCTAAAGGCAGAGGAAGGTTGGAGAAGAGAGTTCTCATGACACAGACCCAACTGTTTCCACTAGCGAACTTACTACCAGGTGCCATTCGATAAAAATATATTGAGGAAGGGTTAGAAGTGCTTATAGAGTAGCTTCAACCAACACAGGCTTTCCAATCAAATCCAGAGAAATGTCTCCTGATCAAATAGGATCCTGGACATAGAGTGCTTTAGAAAGGGTCCCTGAGTAGGGGGAGCACTGACTGGCCTTTATACATAAACTGTATAAAGATTTGGTACATCCTCAATCCTCTCTTGGCCCCTGAGCCTCATTGACTTAAGAAGCTACCTGCTGAAGAAAAAAGATTAAAGAAAGCCAGGCTGCCAAGTGTATAAAACAAAATTTCCTCTCATCCACCTGTCTACCCACGAGCGAATAGGACAGAGGTGGAGAGCTGCCATGGGTCAAAGCAGACTCCTGAGCCTCTCCAGGATCTGGGCAGACATACTCAGAAAAATTAAAGTAAGAAGAATTGTCTGGAACTGTCTGTGTCATCTGGGAAGGGTTGATAAGATCATTTCTCTGCAAACCTTCTCTCCTTCACTCTTGGGTAAATGTTTCTCCAAAATACGCTTCCAAACAACTTTAGCAAAGTTGCAGGATACAAAATAAACCCACACAAATCATCAGCATTTCTTTATATTTCCAACACATCCCAGCAGCAAGAGTTAGAAAGAGAAATTCCATTTAAAAATCACCCTAGACAATATAAAATACTTGGAAATCTATTTGTCAAGACAAACACAGGAATTATACCAACAAAACTACAAAACACTTTCTACACAATTAAAACTAGATCCAAACAATTGTAAAAACATTATTTGAAAATAAAAAAAAATTAAAAAAAACATTATTTGCTCATGGGTAGGATGAGCTGACATAATAAAAATGATAATCCTAGCCATATTAATTTTCTTATTCAGTACCATACCTATCAAACTACCAAGAAACCTTTTTACTGAATTAGAAAAAACTATAACAAGGTTCATTTGGAAGAACAAAAGATCAAGAATATCAAGGGAAATAATAAAAAAAAAAACATGGAGGGGGGGGCCTAGCAGTACCAGATCTTAAACTGTATTGTAAAGCAGAGTTCATCAAAACAACATGGTACTGTTTAAGAGAAAGAAGGGAGGATCAGTAGAATGGACTGGGGTAAATGACCTCAGCAAGACAGTGTATGATAAACCCAAAGAGCCCAGCTTTTGGGACAAAAATCCACTATTTGACAAAAACTGCTGGGAAAACTGGAAAACAGTATGGGAAAGATTAGGTATAGATCAACATCTCACACCCTACACCAAGATAAATTCAGACTTGAATATAAAGAAGGAAACTATAAGTAAATTAGGTGAACACAGAATAGTATACCTGTCAGATCTTTGGGAAAGGAAAGATTTCAAGACCAAGCAAGTTAGAAAAAAATTACAAAATGTAAAATAAATAATTTTGATTACATTAAATTAAAAAGTTTTTGTACAAACAAAACCAATGCAACCAAAATTAGAAGGGAATCAACAAATTGGGAAAAAATCTTTATAACAAAAACCTCTGACAAAGGTCTAATTACTCAAATATATGAGGACCTAAACAAAAAATCAAGCCATTTTCCAATTGATAAATGGGCAAGGGACATGAATAGCAATTTTCAGGTAAAGAAATCAAAACTATCAATAAGCACATGAAAAAGTTTCTAAGTCTCTTGTAATTATAGAAATGCAAATCAAAACAACTCTGAGGCACCACTTCATACCTAGGAGATTGGTCAATGTGACAGCAAAGGAAAGTAATAAATGTTGGAGGGGATGTGGCAAAATTGGGACATTAATGCATTGCTGGTGGAGCTGTGAACTGATCCAACCATTCTGGATGGCAATTTGGAACTATGCTCAAAGGGCTTTAAAAGACTGCCTGCCCTTTGATCTAGCCATACCACTGCTGGGTTTATACCCCAAAGAAATAATAAGGAAAAAGACTTGTACAAAAATATTTATAAGACACTAAATGACCACACCAATGCAACTATCAGTAATATGTAAATAAGTCTTGATTGATCAAACATGTTAAAACCAGTGGAAATGCAAGTTGGATATGGGGGGGGGGTGAAGGAGTGAAGGGGAAAATAAAAACAAGAATCATGTAACCATGGAAACATTTTCTAAAAAAATAAAATATTAAAAGTTAAAAAAATATTTATAGCCATGCTCTTTGTGGTGGCAAAAAATTGGAAAATGAGGGGATGACCTTCGATTGGGGAATGGACATTAATTTAAATCTTACATTGGGGAGCAGGTTATGTTGTCCCTCATACCGGCAATGCACTTCCTCTTTACCTGATTTACTCTCTTACAATCTTTAGCTTCCTTTAAGACACAACTGCTACTTACTTTTATTCGTGATCTTTTAATTTACTAATGTTCTCTCCCTCCTCAAATAGCCTTGATTTGGACTTATCCAAATGCAGTTAAAATATACAACAGAATGGAAACTCCTTGAGGGCAGAGACATTTTTAAAATTCCCAATGATTTCCAGTGATTTGCATATATTAAATGCTTAATGTTTTACTTGAAATCATCACTTGTGCTAAAGTGAAAGTTCAAAAGACTCAAAGTGAATATTAACATGGTGGGAGGGAGGCAGCTAGGTAGTTCAGTGGATAGAGAGCCAGATCTAGAGCTGAACGGCCATGGGGTCAAATGTGGCCTCAGATACTTCCTAGCCATGTGACCCAGGGCAAGTCACCTAATGGCAATTGCCTAGTCCTTGCTTTTCTGCCTTGAAACCAATACTTAGTATTGATTCTAAGACAGAAGATGAGAGTTTAAAAATTAAAAAAAAAAAAAAAACCATACACATACAGGTCATCATTTTCCTATTCCTTATCCTAGCTTGGGGTGAGAGGAATATCTACACTAAATTTATTTCAAATGGCTTTTAAAAGTATAGATACTTTTTGCCACATAAGTAAGATACCATGTTCATATGTTGTGTCAAACAAAAAAGCCCCTATAACTCTGAATACCATGTTTCACTTGCCAAGTGCTTTTAACTTGTTCAAAGTTCTTTCATACTTCTGATGTTAGTTATTTTATATTTAAAATTTCACATTTGATGCTTAGGCTCTGGCTGAACCTGCCCTTTGCCAATTATCCTCATTTTGCAGAAGAAAAGTTACAGTGGAACACAATTCATAGCCCACTATACCAAAATATTTGTAACAGCTCTTTTTGTGGTAGCCAAGAACTAGAAACTAAGCAAGTACTATCCATTGGGGAATGGCTGAACAAATCATGGTGTGGGAATATGATGAAATATAATAAAAAATGATAAAAGAAATCTGGGAAGATTCGTACACAAGGATGCAAAATGAAGTGAGAAGGGCCAGGAAGACAGTTTATACTGAAAGAGCACATTGTCAAATCAAACAACTTCAAAAGACTTAAGAACTCTGATCAACAGAATGACCAACCATTCCAGAGGCCCAAGAATGAAGAAATGCTACCTGTGAACGAACTCAATATGTAGAATGAGATAAATTTTTGGTCATGGCAAATGCAGGTTTTTTTTTTCCTGACCACATATATTTGTTAAAAGGGCTTTGTTTTCCAGATTGAATTGCTTGCCAGAAGTGGGGAGGGAAGGAAAAAAGGAAAGAGTTTGATCTTCTAATTCTGGAAAACTTATGTGGATATCCATTATTTCATGTAATGATAAAAAAATAGAAATAGTAAAAAAATTAAAAAGATGAAAACTTTTTTTTTAAAAGGGCCTTGTTTTTCTTTTAGGAGGAACAGGAAGGGAGAGAGAAGATAGTTGGGAAAAAATAAATGCTTGTTAATTGAAAAAAGCCAATGCCAGCATGTCCAAAATGGAACTTGTCTTTTCTTCTCAAACTTTGGACTTCTCATTTTCCCATACTTCATATACCTAATTAGTTGCCAAATCCTGACCCTTCCTTGTCTACGATGTGTCTCATGCTCCCCTTCTCTTGGCTCACAAGGCAGTTTAGGGCCTCATCACCTCTTGCCTGGGCTCATTCATTGGCCTCCTAATAGGACCCCCTGCCTCCAACCCCTCTTCTCTCCATTCCATCCTCCACACAAAGGGCAGAGTTGTTTTCCTCAAGTTTAGGTGGGAGTATCACTTGCAACAACTATATAAAGCCCTCGATTTGATATAGCTTTTGCAGCTCTTTCGAGAATGGCTGTAAATATCTTTCTAAACTTATTATGCATTATTATTCTCTTTCCTAAACTCCAGCCAATCCCTGGAATACCTGAAAGCTATGATCACAAAAAAGGCCTTGACGCCCATCATGTTACCAGAAACTGTTAGGGAAAACGGACACCCCTGACATCCTTGAACAAGAGGAAAAATAAATGGAAAGAGTTCCTCTCCCCTTCCCCCCAATCACCTCCTGAAAGAAACCCAAATCGAAAAATGTCCCAGGAGCAAAATTCAAAACCTCCCAGACAAGGAAAGGGAATTTAGTCAGGACCGCACAAGACCTGGCAGCTTCTGCCTAGAGAACCACAAGGCTGGAACCAGACGTTCAGAAAGGCAGCTGCAGCCAAACTAGCTTCCTGCCCAGGAAATTGACTTTCCATTGCGCCATCCCTGATGTGACCATCAGGTGGTGCTCCTGCACAGGCTAAAGCAGGAGGGCTCCCGAGCCTGGGTCCTGGATTCATCCCAGGACTCTCAACTCTCCCATCCCTTTGCATGAGGGGAGGCTTCCCAGCAATTCACTCCCTGTTTGCAGTGGGGGATTTCCTTTTAAATCCTGTGTCATTGAGTAAAAGGAGAAATGGCAGCCCATCTCGGTGGCTGTCCTGGCTCAAGCCTATTAGGAATAGCTTCTCTTTTTTGCGAAATTATTTAAACAACTTAATTAACTATCATCACGATTAAATGAATGGCTCCTCCTCCTGCCCCTACCCCTAAGTGGGAAAAAGAAAAGAAAAGGAAAATAAAGGGAAAACCCTTACAGAAAACGGGCATCATCTCAAAAAAACAAGATTCCCACATTGGTTATTCTAAGAAATGCCTCTCACTGTGCCTTTGTCCAAAGATGGATAGCTTGCATGCCCTATTAACATCCTCCAGAAGCCTAGACTTTATAGTTCTTTCACAATTGTTTTTCTTTTATTTTTTCCCCAATTGTTTTTCTTTACAGTATCATTGTATTCATTATTCCTTAGGTCCTGCTCATTTCACTATGCATCATTTCATACAAATCTTCTCAGTTTCTTATGACTCTTAGGGGGCAACTGGGTAGCTCAATGGATTGAGAGCTAGGCCTAGAGACAGGAGGTCCTGGGTTCAAATGTGGCCTCAGATACTTCCCAGCTGTGTGATCCTGGGCAAGTCACTTAACCCCCATTGCCTAACCCTTACCACTCTTCTGCCTTGGAGCCAATACACATCTAAGACGGAAGGTATGGGTTTAAAAAAAAAGCAACAAATAAAAACTATAATTCTTCATGGGCCCTTCAACAATTGTCATTTTCCTTTTTTGTCATCTTTGTTAATCTGATAAAGGTTAAGTAGAACCTTGATGTTGTTTTAATTGGCATTTTTCTTTTTCATAGTGACTTATGACATTTTTTATGTGGTTATCGATAGCTTAAATTTCTTCCATATCTGTTCATAACGTTTGATTATCTATTAATCGGAGAGTGTCAGCTCTGACCTTTTTATCAAGAATATTTGAAAGTTCTCTAATTCTTTGACCTGGAAGCTGTGTATTTCAGTTATGATATTCCTGGGAGTTTTTTGGGGGGGAGGGGTTCTATCAAAAAGTGACCAGTGAATTCTTTCTATTTTCATTTTGCCCCAAGGTTCTAAGAGATCTGGGTACTTTGGTGATTTCTTGAAATATGATGCTGAGGCTTTTTTTTTTTTACCCCATTATGGTTTTCAGATAATCTAATGATTCTTAAATAATCTCTCCTCATTCTTTCTCCAGTTAGTTGTTTTTGTTATGAGATACTTTTGTTTCCCTCTACTTTTTTCAGTTTTTTCATTTTGTTTTAATATTTCTTCTTGTTTCGTGGAGATATTGATTTTGTGCCAAACTGTTGATTCTTCTTCCAAGTCTTTCTTCCATAGCTTTCATTTTCTCTAATTTTTTTCCCTATAGCTCTTTCATTTCATTTGTAAGAACATTTTTAAACATTCTTTTTAACTTGTGCCCAAGCTGCATTTTTATTTGAGACTCTTATTGTAGATATTTTGACACTGTTTTCTTCTTTCGAGTCTGGGTCTTGAGCACCTGTGTCCCCACCCCATCACCTCTTTAGGGTGGGATTCTTTTTTTGTTTGCGCATTCTTCTGGCCTTACTTCTTGACTTTGGACTCTGTTTTAGAGCCAGAATCAGGGTGAGATCCACATAATTAGTCCTTGTGCCTCACTCAGTGGTTAGACTAGAGTCAGGACTATTCAACCTGCCTTGTACTACTCTTTGCCCAGTATGCATTGAATCTGTGATCTAGCACTGGGTAGCGAGCAACAGCTATTAGTTAGCATCTGTTCCTGCTACCAGCATAATATCCAGAACTGTTGTGTCAGATTTGAGGTTACTTGCCAATGCACAACTGCACTCAACCTCTTATTCAGTCTCCATCTCAGAATATTTGGCCCACTGTCTGTCTGACTATAAAATCTTCTGTTTGGAATTTAAAGCTCTTACAGTCTGGCCCTCCCTCCACCTTTCAGGCTGGTAGTGGGCAGTGAGGGGCAGTAAGTAATAGGAACAGGACCCTCAGACTCTGAAATCTTGTATTTCTCATCAGTTAGCTCTCGTTAAACATCAACTGAAAATCTGTAGTTTCAGCATTCGTCAAGCATAAATGGCAACATCAGCAACATCAGTCACATATACTGAATCCATAATGTTCTATCCTAGGCTACTGGGCATCACCTAATCTGTTTTATTAATTACTCATATTGTTCTATATTTATTTTAGTTCTGAACTGTAATACATAATTAATTACCTATAGAGACCCTCCAATGTACTGTATCCCTCACCCCACTCCCATCATTGAAGAAAACATTCCAAAAGGGTAGTGGCACCTCGCCTAGGCTTACAAAAGATGACAGGTGGACAATGGGGAGAACATAAGACCTGTGCACTAAGGGCTCTGGTATTCCAGAAGAATCCTCCAAATCTGCACATGCTCCTTATTCCCTATGACATACATGTCCAATCCCAAAACACAGCTCCACCTGAATGTGGCCATGCCCATTTTGGGGGCAACATTCTTATACTTTATTTATATCCTCTCTTCACTCCTTTTACCATGAGACAGCCCATCTCCCGAATTTGGGCATTTTCACTGGCTATCCCTGGTGTCTGGAATTCTGTACCCCCTCGCCTCTGTCTCCTGGTCCCTGGCTTCCTTCAAAATCCCAGTTAAAATTCTACTTTCTACAGGAAGCTTTCCCAGTTCCCCTTAATTCTAGGACCTTCACTCTGTTAATTATCTCCAGTTTATCTTGTATAGTGCTTGTTTGTACAGTTAAAATTCCATGTTCTACAGGAAGCATTTCCTAATCTCCCTTAATTCTAGGGCCTTTGTTCTGTTGATTGTCTCCAATTGATCTTATATGTAGCTTGTTTTTTTTTATCTATTATCTTTTTTTAAAATTTTAAACATTTATTAATATTCATTTTTAACATGGTTACATGCTTCATGCTCCTACTTTCCCCTTCACCCCCGCATCCCCCCCACCCATGGCCAACACACATTTCCACTGGTTTTATCATGTGTCCTTGATCAAGACCTATTTCCAAATTGTTGATAGTTGCATTGGTGTGGTAGTTTTGAGTCTACATCCTCAATCATGTCCACCTCAACCCTTGCGTTCAAGCAGCTGTTTTTCTTATATGTTTCCTTCCTCTGAATGTGGGCAGCGTTCTTTACCATAAATCCCTCAGAATTGTCCTGGGTTTTTGTATTGCTGCTGGTACAGAGGTCCATTACTGTAGCTTGTTTTTGTTACATAGTTGTTTTTGTAATGAGTGAAAGATGAAATGATTGAGAAAAAAAAAGACCTGCATATTGATTCCGAGCATATTGATTTATTAAGGAATGGATGGCAATTGCCTGATAAATTGGTACTAGGCCCCTTCCTCAGTTTAGGGCTAGACCTTGAATACACAGGAAAGACAGAATTTTATACATTAAAAACAATTAAAAACAAAAATAAGACCAATTAATTGAAACAATATAACAGTAGGTAATCTGATTTCTAATTGAATAAAGATTAGGGACTTTATAGATTGGGAGGGGGAGTAAAGAATTCCCTGAATTCAGGAAAAAAGGTGTTTCATTTCTCCCCAAGTAACTGTAAACAACCAAAGGAATGTGGAAACAATAACCAGTTGATCAGTGTGGGGCCAGTTTGAGATGTACAATTGTGAGAAAGCTCCTTCCATCAGTCTTTGGATCTGACTAGGTTTCTGGCCAGCATACCCTTGGTCTTTGGTTAAGGGTCTCTAAACAGCAGGTACAAATGGTCTAATTTCCCAGCCACGCAGGACTAGGTTCAAACAATGCAGCAAGATTTTCTCCCAGTTCCCACAATTGAAAAAAGTTTTCTTCCAGGACAGAATTTGGACTAGGCCCATCCATAATTGGAATAGAAAGAGAAACTATGTTAATTCCAGAATTGAGTCACAAGACAGTCAGTGGGGTTCATTTATTTGCCTCAGTTCTTGCAGGTTTTCTTTTAGGAAATGACCCATGTGTTCTTGAAATATAATATCCAAGCTTTGTGTTTGGTACCTGCTTTCCAAGTCACTGGTTTTGACAGGAACTCCTTATATTTTCTTTTTTTCCTATCTGTTTTGGTTTTAATGTTTCTTGCTTTCTCATGAAGTCATTGATATTTTTTGGCCTGTCCTAACTTTCTTTTTAAAACCCTTATCTTCTGCCATAGAATCTGTACTAAGTATCCATTCCAAGGCAGAAGAGGTGTAAGGAATAGACAATTGGGGTTAAGTGACTTGATCAGGGTCCCATAGCTAGAGAGTATCTGAGCCCATATTGAATCCAGGACCTCCTGTTGCCAGGGCTGGCTGAGCCATCTAGCTGCCCGGTGTTCTAATTTTCAGAGTCCAGCATTTAGATAAGATTTACCACTCTCTCTTCTAGGCTACTTATTCTCCTATTGTTTTCCCTTTCTGCCTTTTATTTCCTTTTTTTTTTTTTTTATCTCTGCTTAATTTTTTCTGGGTATTCATGTAGACTTTGTGAAAAATCCCATTTCCCCCACTTCCTTTTTTTTTTTTTTTTTTTTTTTAACCCTTAACTTCTGTGTATTGGCTCCTAGGTGGAAGAGTGGTAATTGTGGGCAATGGGAGTCAAGTGACTTGCCCAGGGTCATACAGCTGGGAAGTGTCTGAGGCTGCATTTGAACCTAGGACCTCCCGTCTCTAGACCTGACTCTCAATCCACTGAGCTACCCAGCTGTCCCTTCCCCCACTTCTAAGTCACTTTTTTTAGTTTTTATGGAAAGACTTTATCCTGCTAGGCTGAGTTGTAGAGCACTTCTTGATCAATGATAATTTTTGATATTAATTATTATATTCTTTGGTTTACTCATCTCTACAGCTTTAGCTCCAAAATTTGGGGATTTGTGTCAGGGCTAGGTTCTATACCTTCCTTTGAATAAAGGAGAAGTGGTCAGCCCTGCATGTTCTCTCATCCTGGGTTCCCTGAGTTCCTGTGCTGACTACCACCTCCCAGGGTGTGGTCTCCCTGGATCTCTGAGGTTCAGAGTTTTCAATCTTCAGAGCCCTCTGTGGTCTATCAGGACAAAGTGTTAGTGACTGAGGAACCCCCAGGCACCGGAACTCTCCCATTCTGAGGGCTGCCAAGCTGCAATGATCAGTGATCTTCCATAAGGCTTCCAAATTATTTTTGACAACCTATCCCAAGGAACCCTCCATTTTTGCTTCCCCCAAACACAGGACTTCTCAGGTGACATATATCTCTGGACCATCTCTTTTCACTTTGGGAAGTTGCCAGATTCTTTGCCTGTGTTAGCAATGGCTTTCCTCGAAAACCCTTTACCTGTTATCTGTGAGTTTCTGGCTAACCTGTTGTGCAGTTCTGGGGTGGAATAAGTTCCTTAGTGTAGTTTCTCAGAGGATTTCTTGATCATTTTTCGGTCTGGTGCATATTTCATGTTTTTGCTGGATTAGATAGGAGGGGACTGGGCAGTCTGCCTTTATTCAAAGAGTAATTTTGGCCAGAAGTCTCTCTCCTTAAACTTTACTTCCCTGTATTCACTGTATGATCTAAGTACATTGGCATCCTTGCTATTCCTCACACAGGGCACTCCATCCTCTGAATTCTTGCATTTGCACTGGCTGTTCCCCATGCATGAAATACTCTCTCTTCACTGCTAGCTTCTAGTTTCTTGGCATCCTTCAAGATCAGCAAAATATGAGGAAGGGGGCAGCTGGGTAACTCAGTGGATTGAGAGCCAGGCCTAGAGACAGGAGGTCCTAGGTTCAAATCTGGCTTCAGACACTTCCCAGCTGTGTGACCCTGGGCAAGTCACTTGACCCCCATTTACCACTCTTCTGCCTTTTGGCTCCAAGACAGAAGGTAAGGGTTTAAAAAAAATTAAAAAAATATATGAGGAAAAAAGGGGATACTGATACACTGTTGGTGGAGCTGTAAACTGACGCAACCATTTTGGAGAGCAATCTGGAATGATGCCTAACAAGTTATAAAACTGGATAGACCTTTTGATCACTATTTGTCTGTTTTCTAAGATGATCAAGGAAAAAGGAAAAAAATCTTACATGTTCTAAAATATTTATAGCTGCTCTCTTTGTGGTGGCAAAGAACTGGATATTATGAGGACATCCATCAGCTGGGGAATGGCTAACCAAATTGTGGCATATGATTGTGATGGATAAGAAAGTGACAAGTAGGTAATTTTTTTAAAATGGAAAGACACACATGAAATTATGAAGAATGAAATGAGCAAAACCAAGAGAACAGAAATACTATTTGCTGAATAACTTTCAATGTCCTCCTCTAGAGAAAGAACTGATAAATAGAAACATGCATGGCATAAGTTTTGTTTTTTTTTGGTAACTCCTACCTTTTGTCTAAAATCAAGTATTGGTTCCAAGGCAGAAGAGTCTTAAGGACTAGGCAGCTGGGGTTAAGTGACTTGCCCAAGATCACATAGCTAGGCAGTATCTGAGGTTAGATTTGAACCCAGGACTTCCCATCTCCAGACCTGGCTCTCTATCCACTGAGCCACAGAGTTGTCCCTCTCCTTTTTGCTCTTAATCCCTTATCTTTAAGATTACCATTTGCATGATGTCCCTTTCATTAGAATATGAGGTTCTTGAAATCAAGGACAACTTGTATCCACATATGGTCCAAGTAAGAGTAATGGACACCTCCAAAAGAAAAAAAAGATTTTGCTGGGCAGGCAGAGTCCTTTTCATCATATATTCATCCAGATAACTCATGGGAATAGTGACAAAGTCTAGATTTTTTTTGTTTCCCCATGTCATGGTATTACTCTTCCTCTGTCTTCGGGAACTATGTGTGAGATACAGCTAGGGAACATAGTAGAGAGAGCACTGGGCTTAGAGTCAAGAAGAGTCGAGTTCAAATCCATCCTGAGATATTTACTAACTTTGTGACCCTGGACAAGTCACTTAAAATTTGTCTGCTTCCATTTCTTTAACTGTAAAATGGGTGCAATAATAACATCTGCCTTTCCAGCTCTTGTAAAGATTTCATGAGGTAATATTTGTAAATTACTTAGCACAATACCTGGCACATAGCAAGCACTTAATAAGTACTTGTTCTCATTTTCTTCCCATCCCTCCATGGGACTGGACTGCCTATTCCCAGCAGCATTTTATTGCAAGAGAGCTTTGCCTCAGAATTCTTGTATTTGGGAGTGTTAGCAAGCCAACCCCAAGGCTTGCACTATGCAGGACTTTCCCTTTCTTATTGAAAGGCTGGATTCTGAGATTATTCAGCAATGCCTCTGGGACTACCCTTCCCTCCCAATCCTTTCCCTCTGCCTTTCTCTAGGAACTCAGAACCCAGGAACTCTCCTCCTGGGGAACATGGATGAAAACACATGCATCTCCCTCTGAAAAGGAAAAAAGGCAGAAGGGGTAAAAAGGGTGACTGCAACTGGCCCTCTCCCTGATAGGCCCAGAACAAAGGGAAATTTGACAGTTAAGTATCCAATCAGTTCAACCCTAACTGATAAAATCCATATAATCAAAGTCCCCCAAAAAAGACTCCTCTAAAGTCTTTAGGAATTTCCCTAATCAATCTTACTTATATATCTGACAATACCTCTATATTAACTAAAACCTAGCTCAAGTTTCCTTGACTTCCTGGAGATTTTTCTGTTTAGAATAATCATATTTTAGAAACATTTGTTCCCTAATTGACAAATGATCAAAGGATATGAACAAACAGTTTACAGATGAAGAAATAAAAACCATCAATAATCATATAAAAAATGTTCTAAATCACTCTCGACTAGAGAAATACAAATTAAAACAATGGTGAGGTTACTTACCCACACCTATCATATTGGCCAATATGGCAGTAAAAGAAAGTGGTAAATGCTGGAGGGGATGTGGAAAAACTGGGACACTAAAAGCATTGTTAGTGGAGTTGTGAACTGATTCAACCATTCTGGAGGATGATTTGGAACTATGCCCAAAGGGCTATAGTATTAAACTGTATGTACCCTTTGATCCTGAAATACCACTAACAGTATCCCAAAGAGATAACAAAAAAAGGGCTTCCCCTGTTTGTACCTATTTGTACAAAAATATTGTTAGCAGCTCTTTTTGTAGTGGCAAAGAATTGATGGGAAAATGGCTGAAGAATTTGTGGTACATGTTGGTGATGGAATACTATTGTACTATAAGAAATGATGAGCAACATGATTTTAGAAAAAGCTGGAAAGACCTCCATGAATGGATGCAGAGTGAAATAAACAGAACTGGGAGAACATGTACACAGTAACAGCAATATCGGACAATGATTATCTGTGAAAACTTGGCTACTCTCAGCAATGCATTGATCTGGGACAATCCACCGCCAGAGAAAGAACTATTGGGAGTCAGAGGGATGTGGATCATAACAGACTCTCTTTCACATCAGTGTATTTACAATTTTATTTGGGGTTGAGTGTGCTCTTATAACAGGGACCAATGTGGAAGTGCATTTTACGTGATAATAAAAATAAAATTTGAAAAAGTTGCCAGTGTTTCACTTGAGCATATGTCGTCTGCCTAGGCTTATTGGGAATGAAAGGGGGTGAGGGTACAGTTGGTATGGAGAGATGGTTGTCTTGGGCCTTGAGTACAGGGGTTAAGATCTAGGATAACAGAGGAGTTGATCTCCCAGGCAGTAGGGTTGATCTTTATGCAGGGTCTTGGGAGATTTCCTTGGGCAAGAATTTTGCCTTAGATAGCCCTAGCTCAGCACAGACTCTAGCTCAGGGGTCGGCAACCTTTTTGGCTGTGAGAGCCATAAACGCCACATTTTTAAAAATGTAATTTCGTGAGAGCCGTGCAGTGCTCACAGTGTGCGCTCCTGTAACAGCGGCTGAAAAAAATTGACTTTATGGCTCCTGCAGAAAGAGCCATACATTGCCGACCCCTGCTCTAGCTTGTTTTGCGGATTGGATTTCAGGATTTCAGGAAGGGTGGAGTAGTGGCAGTGGGTCCATTGGTATCAGTGCAAATGACCTGGGTATAAGAAACTTTTGTTAATGCTTTTGGTTCTCCTTTCCCCCACCCCTAGCTCTGGGTCCCAGTTCTTTTCCCAAGAAGCTTATCTCCCAAGTGATTCACCTGTATTTTGCTGGCACCCCTCAACACCCACTTCCTGTTGCTCAACTGCCATGAAATAGATTCCCTTTCCACTCAGAGAGACTTCTGCTTAGTTTTTCACTTACAGTAAATAGCGTCTGGCATCTGTTCCCCATTTCCCCCATCTACCCAAATGCTCAAATGGTCCAAGAAGCCTTCCCTGACCAGACCAGAGTGATCTCTTTTCCTTCTCTGAGCAACTTTGGCAGTGGTGGATAAAATATGTACCTAGTTGACAGTGATGTAAAGAAAGCATGTTTGTTTCAAGCCTGATCATTTGGATCTTGGTCTTCTTATCTAGCTGGAATGGGATGGGTGAGATGATCCTGGAAGGATTCCAACAGTGGTGAGGGTGGTTCAGAAAGACCATCCATTTCTTCTATCTCTCAGAGAAGGAGGGTGAAGAGACACTGTAGGAGACAAAGAAAGCTGAGGACTCATCCTTAGACTTGTGGGTGGCTTTAAAATCCCTTTTTGTCTCCTGAGACACTTGTTTTTGGCCCTAGACCATATGTGATCATTTCTAGCTCTAAACACAGTAATTCTCCTTTTAGGGCCCAGAGCCCCCTGCTCGCCTCACTGCTCATCACCCATCCTTCAAGCCCAGCTCAGATATTGCCTTGTCTGTGAAGTCTTCCCTGACCACTCTATTGTCTTTTCTCTGAACACTGGTGTGTACCAATAAACACTTAGACTGTCTGGAACAGGCTGTGTCCACAGACCCCAACCTTCCAAGCACAGGTGCTCAGGCCCCAGCCACCATCTTCTCCATGTCCCTCTGGACTCAAGGGGCAAGTTTCACCAGGGGCTCTAATGCAAATGTCTGTTTAGCTTTTGGGCCAAATGGAGAAGGTGGTGGGAGTAAGAGAGTGGCAAAGCCACTGGGGAGGATTTAAGAGGATAGGCCAGAGAGCTCCAGGAGGGCACCCCAATCCTTACTGCCAAATCACCCATCACCGTAGCACAGTTTGGGTTTAGGCTTCTAGAGATGGAGGGAGAGAACTTCCTCCCAGGTCCAAAAACATTCATTCATTCATCCATTCATTCATATTCATATGCCTCGTATGTGTGTAAAGTGTTATATTAGAAGGTAGGGCTAACAAGGACAAAAAAAAGACCCTGCCTTTAAGGAGCTTCTTCTTCTAGTAATCTAGGAGGCTGATGCCCCCTCACAGAAGACCCCGACCTAGCTGGCTCCTCCAATTAAACTTGCACCATCCCTTTCTAGGCCTGAAATGGAAGTCCAAGATCTGCCTCTTTGGATCAAAGAATTTCAAGCTTAGGGAACCAGACTGACTCCTTATTCTTAGAGGAGGACATGGAGGACACAGAAAAAGTCTTGGAGAAATGTAGGACTGGAATCGGAACCCATGTTTCCAATCCAGTTGGCTTTCCACCAAATAAAGCAATGTTGTCTTTTCCTCTGTTCTGACTGGCCCCTGCTGGGCACCTCTGACCCCACTGCTTTTGCTCTTGCTTCAGAGGGCCTCTCTGGGTTCTGACTCTTGCAGAGGGGCCTTGACTACTCTTCTCTGCAGCCCTCCCAGAGGCTTCATTTCTAGACAGACATGTCCCATAGCCTGGGAGGAGAGGAATCCAAAGGGAAGCATTCTTTAGATAAAGAAGCTTTGTATGAGGCTAGAATGCCCCTTCTTGGCCACTCCTCAGAACAAGAGGGAAGAGGGAATGGGGGGTGGCTGATGTCCTGGGAGTCGGGGAGGAGGGAAATGGATCAGAACTGAAAGAGGGGAAGATATGTACTTGGGAGAGGGGAGAAGACAAAGGGAGGGAGGGGAACACAGGGCAGGAATGAAGGGCCCTTTATCTTAATGAAATCTGGCCAAGCTGGAGAGAAACATGACTTCCTTCTTTAGCTCAGTCTCAGTTCATTAGCTAAACAAACGGGAGCCACATTCCTCACCTCAGCCCCGTCCCTCCACCTCAATACCCTGCTTCCACTCTTCAACTCCTTAGAGCTGATATTTATAAAGCTGCTTAGGGGTTCCAAAGGACCTCCCCGATTTTACGGGTCAGAAAACTGAGAAATAAAAAAAAAGAGGGGAAAAAAACCCTGAGGCTTAAATTGTCTAAATGACTTGTCTGAAGAGTCATTGGATTCAGAATTAGAAGGTACCTGAGAAGTCTTCTACATTTTGTCAGTGAGGAAGTCTGAGATCCAGAGATAGGAATGCCTTACCTAGGGCCATTTAGCTAGTGTTAGAACTCACATCCAGGTCTCCCAGGTCTAAGTCCCTTTCCCTTAGGAAGAAACCCATGCTAGGTGGTACAGCGAGTCAGATGATGGGCTGAAGTCAGGGAGATCTGTGTTTGAGTTCTGCCTCAGATTCCAAATCACCTAAGGCCTTTCTTATCCCAAGTTTCCTCACCTACAAAATGGGAAAAATATTAGCACCTATTCCCCAGGGTCTCTGTGAAAGTCTTTCTCCAACCTTAAAGACTGTAGGATTGCTAGCTCTTATTACCCTTGCTGCTTCTGAATCCCTCTAAGTGAAAACTATTCCTCAGGCATGGTGGCAAAGGAGCACCGGATTTAGAGTCCCAAGACTTGGGTTGTCTCTAGCTCTCTGTACCGCTCCAGCCCCTCATCAGTAGAAGGAAGGGGTTGGATTCATTTTCCAAGATCTACTCGTCTCTCCAGGAGAGTTGGCCTTCTTTCCCTCAGTCACTGAAAGAGGGAGCCCCAGGCCTTATTCCTGAGGATGGACAAGGACCCTGCCTGGAGGTGGCCTTTCGATCTGCAACCTGGATTAGAAATTCCTCTGGGATTGCTGTGTGGAGGAATCCCCCTGGTCCTGAAAAGGACTGATCCCTTTGTCACCATTTTCATTTTCGAGTCTGTTTCTCCACCTCCCTCTGTCCAACCAACCACCCTGTGGAAGAAAGAATCTAAGAGAGGAAGATGGAAGGAAAAAGCTGATTGGCAGGACCAACCCCAGCAGGAGATGTTCAGACAGTGTTTGTGCAACGTGCCAGGCCTGGAGCTTTCCATCTCTGTGGAAGACAGAGGGAGATGCACTTTTTGGTGCTCTCTGTCTCTGTCTCTTCATTACTGTCATTTTGTATGTTGCTTTCCTGATTCTGCTCACCTAACCTCTATCGTGTCTTTCTGATGGCCTGTGGCAGTAGACTGAGCACTGGGCCTGGAGTCAGGAAGATCTGAGTTCAGTTTCTTAGAGGCTGACTAGTATGAGGAAGCGCTGACTTCTGCCTGCCTTGATTTCCTCAACCATAATTTGGGGAGAAAAATAGCATCTACCTCTCAGGGTTGTTGTGAGGCTCAAATATGATATTTGTAAAGTACTCAGCACAGTCCCTGGCACATAACAGATTCTTAATAAATTCTTCCTTCCCTCCCTCTCTTCCTTTCTTCCCTTTTTCCTTCCTTCCTTCCTTCCTTCCTTCCTTCCTTCCTTCCTTCCTTCCTTCCTTCCTTCCTTCCTTCCTTCCTTCCTGTCTGCCTGCCTGCCTGCCTTTCTTTTCCCTTATATTCAGTCTTGGAATCAATACTATGTATTGGTTCCCAGGCAGAAGAATGATAAGGGCTAGGCAAAGCAGATGGAGTGACTTGCCTAGTGTGACACAACTAGGAAATGTCTGAGGCCAGATTTGTGCCTAGGGCCTCACAACTCTGGGGCTGGCTCTCTATCCACTGAGCTGCATAGCCAGCAACCAATTTTCTATCACTGAACGCTGGAAGGAAAGAAACCTTCGGTGATCTACATAAATACATAGTTACTGTAAGGTTGTGTTTTTTTTTTAAGTAAAGAAATTTGAAATTTCATGGGATCATAGAGCTGGAAAGAATCTTAGAGGTGGACTTTTTGCTCAATCTATTTGAAAACAAACGTGGAAAGAGCTCAGAATCAGTAGTCTAAGGCTCTGACACTACCGGTTTAATCATAGACAGGTCCTTACTGTTTTGTACCTCACAGCTAGAAGGAGTCTGAGGTCAGATGTGAATGTAGGACCTCCCATCTCTAGGCCTGGCTCACTATACACTGAGCCACCTAGATGCTTCCTCCTACTCTATTCTTTAATTTTTTCCCCTTTTATTATGAATTTAACAAAAATGAATGTTTCCCCCTTAAAGCCCCATAGAAGAAGAAACCCTGAACATATTACTTATTTTTTATATTTCAGATTTGACATGGCAGTTCCAATACTTCCTTGCTTGTCTGTTTCCCCTTCTGTACTTCCTTCTATTTATTATTTTTAACGGTTCATTGACATGCTTTTCATCCTTTTTCAGTAGCATTATCATTACCCAAACCCCAACACTGGAGGTTCTCCTTACTCTTGTCCCCATATTTCTGGAATGGAGTAATAATCCAAAGAAGTTACACAATTCTACTCAAGTCACTCTATAAGAAGGAATAAGAGAATCTTGAGCTTCTTTGCTACTCTAACCACCTTCTTTGGGTCTCACTTGGATTTCTGTGCTGCCAGAGATGTTAGGAACCAAGGGTTTAGGGTTCTTGTGAGTGTTGCCCTTGGCTTTCCCACCACCTAAGGCGAACAGGAGAGAAGATTCATTGCCTATTATGAGATTTTGTGCTGAAGACTCATTTTTATAAAGAAGGGTAAGCCCAGTGAGGTAAAGTGATTTTCTCAAGGTTGTCTGTATAATAAATAGCAGAGTTGGAATTAGAATCCAGGTTTTCTCTGATACTAAATCAGTTCTCTTTATGCTGTTGGGGTAGGTTGTGTTGAGAGTCTCCTCTTCTCCCCATTTTCCAGTGGTTTCTTCTCTCTTCCTGCCTTCCTTCCTTCCTTCCTTCCTTCCTTCCTTCCTTCCTTCCACCTGAATTATACCCTTCACATCCCAGTGACTCCAAACCACTGTAGATCATCAGCCAAACCCCATTCATCACTCCCCCCAACCGTGTTCATTCCCATCTCCTTTAATCTTCCCACCCCAAAGTTTCATCTTGACTCCACCAGCCTTTATATTGTGCTCTTTAGAAAGCCTGTTCCATAAACAACAAACTCCTCATCTGAAATCTCTCCTTCTCTTACTCCTTCCATAGATTAGCTTTGCCTGAAGAATGGCCTCCCCCAATGACACAGCCTTCCTGGGCATTCTTTCCAGTACAGGCTGTACCTTCACTCATTCTTCTTGGCTCACTGATCAAGGCCAATTTCTTTCCATTGCCATTTCTATGTTTTCCTCCTTCTTCCATCATCACTCAGTCACCTCTCTTCCAGTAAGGATCATGCTATTCATCCCTACCACCCATTCAGAATCATGGTGGCTGTTGTCTTCAGACCCTCAAGTCACCCCCTTCCTTCTTCAGTGAGTTTACAGTTTTCTTACAGTTTTCTTCTCCCCAACTCCTGCCCTCAAATAGAAGACTCCAACCTACATATTTATTCTTCCTCAAATACCCTTCACCACACGGTTTCTCAACCTACTCAACTCTTATGAGCTCCTCCTTTACCCTCAGCCACACACAAAGATATCTTGATCTTACCATCACCCACAAATGGACCATTTCCATGTTCAAGAACTCAGAAATCCCTTTTATCTAAACAGAGTCTCTTGGTTTTTTACCGGTTTCCCTCTGTCTTCCTTTACAGAATTCCACTCTTCATCCACACTATGACCTCCAGTCCCTAAACCCCTTAATTCTCCCCAAGGCCATCTCTTCTACACTAGCTATTAGCCACCCCTCTTATCATCTCACCAGTTGTGCCTAGCCAAGCCTCAAGTTTGGATTGCTCCCAACAAGTCACACATTCTTTGCCTTTTTATCTATATGTGAATAAAAGTAGAGAAAAATCCAGTATTGATAGTATTGATTCTAAGACAGAAGGTAAAGGTTTAAAAAAATCCTCATTTGATCTTTCCAACTCAGTTATCATGCTATCATTTTTCTGCCCTTTGTACCTAACTCTTTAAAAAGGCCCCCTACATGGGTGCCTCCACTTTCTCTCCTCATTTTAAGAATCTGACTTCTAACTTTATCAAAACTGGGCTCTCCAAAGGTATCAATGCTCTCGGACTTGTCAAACCTAGTGGCCTTTTCTCCATCTTCCTTCTTGATCTCTCAGCAGCCTTAGATAATGTCCATTGTTCTCTCCTCCTGGATACTTGTTTCTCTCTAGACTTCCAATACTCTACTCTCTCCTTCTCTGATCACTCTTCAGTCTCCAGATCAGTCCCTGTAATAGTGGATATACCTCTGGGATCCATCCTGGGCCCTCTTCTCTTCTCCCTCTATATATCTTTACTTGGTGATTTCACCAGCTCTCATGGATTTAATGACCATTTCTGGGCTTATTGATTCTCAGATCTAAGTATCCCATCCCAAACTCTCTGCTGAACTCCAGTCTTGTATCGCCAACAGCTTTTCTGACATTTTGAACAGGATGTCCAATAGATGTCTTAAACTTATGGCCAAACAGAACTCATATTTCCCTTAAACTCTCCTCCTGCCTCCTGCCTTCCCTTTCACAGCAGAGGACACCACCACCCTCCCATCCCTCAGGTTCTCGGTCTATGGGTCATCCCAGATTCCTCACTGTCTCTCCCCTTCTATACCCAACCAAGCTGTTGTCAAGGCCTGCCAAATCTCACTTTTGTACCAGCTCTCCAATATGCCCCCTTCTCTCCTCTGACATGGTCTTCTCTCTAGTATAGATGCTCATCACTTCACACTTGGTTACTGAGATAATCTGTTTGCCTGCCTCAAGCCTCTCCTCACCTGAATCATTCAGCCATGAAAATGATTTTCCTAAAATACAAATCTGCTCATGTCCTCATCTTGTCAGTAAACTCCTGGTGTCTGGTATCTCCGAGATCAAATCCAAAAGCTCTTTTTAGCATTCTAAGTTCTTCATAACCTATGTTCCTACCCCCTGGCTCCCTAAAATCCCAACCAAAATCTACCTTCTACAGGAAATCTTCCCCAACCCCTCTAAATTCTATTACCTTCCCTCTGTCATTTCCTATTTATCTTGTATACTGTATCCTTTCGGCAGCTAGGGTGGCCAGACTCATCTTCCCGAGTTCAAATCTGGCCTCAGACAAGAACTGTGTGACCCTGGGCAAGTTAATTAACCCTATTTACTTCATTTTCCTCATCTGTAAAACTAACTAGAGAAGAAAACATCTCTGCCAAGAAAACCTTGTGTTTTGCATGATAATACCTGTATAACCCAGATCAAATTATTTACCATTTCTGGGAAGGGAGGGAGGGAGGGAGACAATTTGGATCATATAACTTCAGAAAACTCAGGTGGAGAGTTGTTATATATGATTGGCAAAATAAAACCTCTTAAAAAAAAAAAAAAGAAAACCCAAAATGGGGTCGTGAAGACAACACTGAAACCACTGAACATGGAGCCTGTCCCTAGCTTGCTTTGCATATATGTTTGCATGTTGTCTGTTTCAGCAGATTGAGAGTGCTGTGAAGGCAGGGACTGCATTTTGCCTTTCTGTACTCCCTGCACTTAGCATAGTGCCTGGCACATAGTAGGGGCTTAGTGTTTATTGAATACTTTCCTTGATCTAGCTTTTCTTTTGGATTCAGAATTTGTTAAGCTTCTTTGGCTCTTTCTGATACCATATTCTATCAAGAGACCCAACTCCATCCCCCTGTAGCTTGTCCATCTTTCACCATCATGGTACCCCACCCCTGATCTCCTGTCCAGTCACTCCTCTCTTATATTTTGGTCTTTTCTCTAAAGAAGATGTTTTGGAATGTGATTCATATTCTGTGGCCACAGGCAAGTCAGACTGAAATAGGATCAGAGGCAAAGAGGGCGAAGAAGGGCTGATGGGAAAGCCAGCTGAGGAAGTAGAGAAGATGCAGTTTTGGGATTACTCATCTTAATCCTCCTCTGCCCTTTCCACTTAATAGCTGATCATTCCCACAAAACTCCCATCTTTGACACCCCAACTCACTGCCCCTCCATATGTAGCCTCCCTTCTTCCCCATCCATTCTGAAGTGAGATGGGTAGTGGAGAGAGTGGGCTAACCTGAGATTAGAGTTGGAATCTCAACACCTAAAGGGAATGTGGCCCAAGGTTAGTCACTTAACGTCTTCTGATCTTGGTTTCTTCCTCTCTGAAATGGGGATGAGAATAGAATACCTACCCCACAGGGATGTTGGGAAGATCAAATGCTCGTAGGACATGTAAAGAATTTTACAACCCGTTAAGTGCTATAATCACCGATGGCTATTATTCTTTAGTGTTGTCTACTCTGTGAGGATGTAGACTCCTTGAGACTAGAGGTGCTTTGTTTCAGTGTTTGTATCCCTAACGTAATGCTAGCTCTACGCCCTTAGGAGGTCTGCTCCTTAGTGTAATTCCTTGCTAGTTGGGTGCCATGCCTGACTAAGTGAGTATATCAATGAAGAGAAAGCAGCCATGAGTTCCAGGTGACCAAAGAGCCTTTATTAACTTCCGGCCTTGGCCCAGGTCCTCAGTTTATGGCTCTAACGCCGAAGAACTTTGGTGTCATTGGTCTCTGCCACCACTTTGCCGTCCACGGTCCTCCGGGTGCTGGTCTTATGTATACTTTGTAAGGAGCTGCTGCTGCCATCCAAGGCATGTACAAGACTAGGGAGAGAGAACAATTCCAGTTATGAGGAGAGGAGAACAAACTCTTTGATCTGCCCGCCCCACCTCTGAATCGCCCAGCTGCTTTGGTTTCCTTGTTCCTTGAGGGAGGAGGACTCTTAAGAATAAAAGAGAACCTTCTGATTAATGGATAGGACAAGCGGATGAATATTTCAATGTGAGACTCAGTAAGGGCTCAGGGGCTTGCCTTGGGAAGAGGAAGAGGAGGCTTCCCTACTTACTTGAAGTCCTCCCCATTCTCCAGTAGGTTTCGATAGGTGTTGATCTCTGCTTCTAGCTTGTCTTTGATGTTGAGCAGCGCCTCATATTCTTGTGCCTGGCGTTGCCCCTCAGTTCGAGTCTGCCCCAGCTCTGCCTCAAGGTGTAGGAGGGCTGTATTGATCTGTTCCATCTGTATCGCATAACGGGTCTCCACCTCCCTCAGGCTCTCTTCCAAGCTAGTTTTCTGTGTGGAGACAAAAATTGATGTAGAATGAGTGGGACTGAAGGGAGAAGGAGGCATCCAACAGGCCATAAGTCTGCCATTTATTCCTAATGGGATCTTCCCAGGACTCTGCTTCCTCCTTAAAAGGTGCCTTTCAGCTCTGACCTTCTATGAATCAGAGTACGGGGAGGTGGAAGTAGAGGTTTGTAGATAGGGATGGCGAGAGCAGGACCCAAGAGGGGAGGGGAGGATGTAGAGAAGTAGGGAGCTGGAGGGGCAGTTGATCTTCTCACTAGATTTCGAAGTGAGTCCAGGTCAATTTCTAGGGACTGGACTGTCCGTTTCAGCTCGGTGACAGTATTTCGAGCAGCTTCCACCTCCTCAGATCTTGTGTTGATGGCCACAGTGCTTTCCTCAATCTGTCCAGGGGAAGAAAATGGGGCTTCTGTCAATGGCCACTTCAGAGCCCTGTCCTTATGGCTCTTCCCCAATTCCAGATTTCCTAGGACCCATGACTCAAGTCTCCTACCCTCCCCAAGCTCTCACCACGGAGAGGTTTTCCCTACTCACCTGCTGGGACCAGTATTTATCCAGCTCTTCTCTGTTTTTCTGAGCCAGAGCATCGTACTGGGCTCGAATGTCAGCCATGACCTTGCTCAAGTCCTGGGATTTGGGAGAGTCCACCTCCACAGTCAGCCCCGAGCCTGCGATTTGTGCTTGTAGAGAATTTACCTCCTGGGTTTTTAAAAAAAAGTAGTAGGTGAGGAGAACAGGTCACAACTTCCTAAAAATGTCTGCCCGAACACCACTGGTTCTTATCAGGGGGCGCTGGAGTTATGCAGGGGGCACTGAAGGAGCCCTGCGATGACCATAACCTCCCCACCAGTCTTCTGCCTTAGCTAATCACTGATGGTTCTAGAGTCTTTCCTCTATGAGCCTTCCCTTTCCCCTCCCCCGGCTTCCGTCCTTTGGCTCCGGATTCTTTTCCCTCCAGATTGTTTCTTCCCTGCTGTGGCCCACTGGCCCACTCTTGTCTTTACCTCATTACCTTCTTCCAAAGTCTGCACCACACTTTCTCTCCTTACCCTTTCCTTAGCTAACCTCCCCAGGCTTGCCACCCTGCTTTCACTGCTGCCCAGTTGATCCCAGTTTCCATTCCTCCCTCAGACTGGGCACTGAACTCTCCATTAGATAACTCAAATGAATGGTATCAAATGCTTAGTTTTGATACACATGACATGCCAGGGTGGCTATGAGGCTGGTTAAAACAGTGGAGGGATGTTGACATGTTTACACTCCTCTGTCACGTGGTTTCGCTTCCTCAGCCCATTTCTGAGACTGGGTTCCTCTGTGTTTCTGTCTCAGGACCCCTAGCTCCTGACCTATGGGGAACTGAGCAGTATAATGTAAAGAACACTGAAATGTGAAATTTGGAGTCATAGGACTTGGGTTCGAATGCTAACTCTGCTGCTCGCTTAGTCTAGGTGGCCCTGGGTCGCTGGTTTCAATCCACTAAGCCTCGTTTTTCCAGTTTGTAAACTGAGAAACTAGATGGTCGGTCCCAAGGAAGGCCTCCTCCTGGCTTTAAGCCCTGCCTTCCCTCCTAGCTTACATCTTCATGGTTCTTCTTCATGAAGAGCAGCTCTTCTTTCAAAGCCTCAATCTCAGACTCCAGTTGCAGCCTGGTCACGTTGGTGTCATCGATGACCTTCCGGAGGCCATGAATGTCCTTTTCTACAGACAGTCTCATGGCCAGCTCTGCTTCATACCTAGGTAGGTAGGTGGGGGGAAGAGAGAGGAGTTGGAAGGGCCACCCCCTGACTGGGAGCCCCAGAGCCATCCCAAGCTCAGCAGGGACTCTGGCCCCTTCCCAGAGCCTCAGCATATTCTGAAGGCTCACATGGGGTGGCTGGACCTGAGCCTGCTAACCCCACTGACTCACTTGACTCTGAAGTCATCAGCAGCCAGACGGGCATTATCGATCTGGAGGACGATTCTGGCGTTGTCCACTGAGTTTGCGAAGATCTGTTGGGGTCCGGGAGGAGAGAGTAGGGGCCACATGTGGGAAGGGAGGCTTAGCTCCAGCCCTTTCTAAAGCCTGTTCCCCTGCCACCATCCCTGGGCTGGGGCCCACACTCGCTGCTCCATCCCAGGCACAACTGCCAGCAGAGCTCTCATCAAGCCTGCTTCCCCGCAAGGCAGTGCCTGGCGTCCCTCCCTCCGGGTCCCAAAGGAAACCAGGTGCAAACCCAAGCTCTCCTCCCCCACACCTTCACCTGCAGCTTTGGCCAAGCACCTGCTTTTCCACTCTCTCCCAAAGGGGGGGTGAGGGGTGCAGGCCCCTCCCACCAGTTGGTCTGTTTACCCCGAGGTGACTCAGCCACATCCGCTTAACCCTCTGGCTGCAGGGAGTCCGGAATCCAGGATTTCTGGGGCCCTCTGTAGGGCCATTTGGTTTCTCCCCCACTCTCGAAAGCTCTCTGAAGCCTTTGTGGGGGCCTGAGGGCCTTGGGCATTTGGGGGAAGTAGAGGCTTTCCTACCTTCGGGATAATAGAGGCAGAAGGAAATGGGCCGCAGCTGGGAAGGGGAGGAGAGGCGGCCTCGGGCAGCCCCAGAGGATCAGGGGGTTTTCTGGTTATTAGGAGGCTGGGTAATGAGGGAAGCCCCTGGAAAATCTTGTTCCTCGTCCTTTCTGGAGTGCCCCCTCCCCCAGGTGCCTTGCACCTCCGCCTTTCGTTCCTGACGACATTTACAAGTGGCAGGGCAAGAGTCAGCCCCAAAGACAGACCAGCTAGGAAGGAAGAGGGGGCCCGATGGGGGAACCTCTTGCACCCTTACCTGCGCCCGCAGCTCCTCGATGGTCCTGAAATAGTGGCCCCATTCCCTGATCCGGGGACCCTTCTTGTCCAGATGCTCCCGGATCTTCCCTTCCAGTTTGCGGTTCTCCGTCTCCAGGCTGCGCACGCGATCCAGATAGGAGGCGAGGCGGTCGTTGAGGTCCTGCATGGTCTCCTTTTCCCCGTGGATCCCCCCGATCCCAGCCAGCCCCCCCATCATACTCCCGGATCCCCAGCTCCCGCGGAAGCTGCTGGATCGGGCCGTGGAGATCCGGGAGCCAGAACCACCGGCGCCCGCATAGACACTGGCCGCGCTGCTGGTCGGCCGGATCCGGTGGCTAGGCGCCCGGACAGAGCCCAGGGAGCGGTAGTTGGTGGAGAAGGTGGAGGAGCGGGTGGTGAAACTCATCGTGCCCGGAGCGGAGAGGCGTAAGAACTTCAGCTGTTCTGCCTGGCTGGTGGGTGTAAGGAGAGGGCTACCTTTATGGGCGGGAGGGAAAGGGGAGGGGGCGCCGGGAGGATCGGCCCCGCCCCGCCCCGCCCCGCCCCAAAGGCTCCCAGGTAGCTGGCTGGAGGGGCTCGGAAGTCTCCCCAACCCAGATCCTCGCTCCCAGGCCTCTCCCCAGGGTGGGAGGAAAGCAGGTGTGCGGGGCGGAGGTTTCAGGATGGGAAGTGACCCCCGCCTCCCGCCGGGGGCCCCTGAAGGCCGGGCAGACGGATGGCCCGTGCTAGAGGTTTGGAGACACCTGGTGCCAAGCCCGGAGTTCTCTGTCAGTCAGAAGCCGGAAAAGGAGGAGGGCGCCGGCGGCCATCTCACTGCCCCGCGGACTTTCCTCACACACTTACACCCTGGGATCCCCTCTCTGGGATCTCTAAGCACACTCCCAGATTCCCTTCTTCACTCCCTGGGTCATTGGCTGGGCGTGGGAGAGGATGCTTTCCCATTTCCCGGGGGCGTCATGGCCAGCTTTGTGGCCTTGGACAAGTAACTACATCCTTGTCTGTAAAAAAGGGGAACTCCCATTATCCCAACAGGCAGCCTGGCGTGGGAGAAAGTGAACCTCTCAGTCAGGAAGACCTGGGTTCGAGTATCCGCTTGCCCAGTGCCCAAAGGTTCCTTTCCTGGGAAGGCTCCCGCCGGCTTTGGTGGAGGAAATGCCCCTTCCGGCCGCTGAGAACGGCCCGAGGCCATTCCAGACCCCGCAGCCTTTACTTTTACTTCGCAGGGTCAGAGATAGGAAAACGCTTCCTAAACCATCAAAGCAGCCCAGAGTAGTGGGAGCGCCCACAAGCACTCCCACGTTCCCTCCCGGCACTTTCGGCCCCCGGACTTTCCTTGCCCCTCTCCCCACAGTCTTGGTCCAGCTCCCAAGCACTGGCCTTGCCTGCTCCTTCCCCATACCCACTTCCACTGAGCTCCCGTGTGCCCCAAAGAGGCCGGCCTCTACCAGGGGGCGAATTCAGACAAGTCAAGCTCAGGATATGCCAAAACAGTCCCTGTCCTCAAGTAGCCCATGATGCAATGGGGAGATACTATGCAAACGACAAATGGACAGAATACACTGGAAAGGAGGCAGCCAGGTGGCTCAGTGGATAGAGAACTAGGCCTAGGACTGGAGGTCCTGGGTGCAAGTGTGACCTCAGGATACTCTGAACCCCAATCACCTAGGCCTTGCCACCCTTCTGCCTTGGATACTTCTGATGGATTCTAAGACAGAAGGTAAAGGTTTAAAGAAAAAAATACATTGGAAAGGGTAAGCCCTGGTAGTAAGGGGCCCAGAGAAAGACTTTTTGCAGGCCGTGAGCAGAACCAGGAGGCAGAGGCGAGGAAGGCATGCCAGGTGTGGGGCAGCCAGTGAACCCCCCCCCAGTGGGGAAATGGAGTGCCATGTTTGAGGGCAGCAGGGAGGTCAGTGTCACCGGACTGCATCGCCCTCAGAGTGGACAGAGGGACCCTCCTCCCTCCCAGATGAATAGGGGCACCTACAGGTCAGGGGCTCCAACCTTTCATCCCTAGATGGACTTGGCTTTCCCTCATTTTCGCTTGTTCTTTGCTCCCTGCCGTATTGATTTTTATCTACTGTTTTGTGGGACACAGGAAGAGTGAGGGGAGGAGGGGAGAGAGAGGAAAGGAGAGGCAGATGGAAGGGTTGCTGGACTGCTGGGGGCCATGTATTTCTGGTTATGCAAGAAACACTGTTTAGTGACAGGGCTTAGTCACAATCGAGCTCTTGTTTGCTGTCTGTCCTCAGACCCTGACTCCCAGGATGGCGTATGGCTGTAGGTGAGTCACTCCGTTTATCTGGGCCTGTTTCTTCATCTGTCCAGTGAGGAAGGTCAAACCCCAGGATTAATAAAGTCCTCTTCCAGCTCGAAATGTTCGGATCCCACATTTTTCCCCATAAATGACCAGCATGAGCTGGTAGGGCTGAGACTGATAGAAGAAGAGAAGCTGTTGGAGGCAGAGGGAAGGGTGCTGGGGAGGAGAGAGAAGCCACAGGGAGTGACTGCAATGAAAATGACATACAAAACAGCTTGCAAATAAGGGTCCTGTCTTTTGCATGAACAGCACCCCAGGATCAGCTGCAGGCTGGGAAGTTTCCCCTTTAGATGTTTTTTCTTCCCTTTCCCAGGGGCAGACATTGCCCCTGTATTCTAGGAGGAGTTCGCAAAACTTCTGGTTATTGATATAGAGTGGGAGCTAGCCTAGGTAAACCTGTTAGTTATTTAGTTATCATTTAACAAACAAGTGAATGAATTAAAAACTTTTACCTTTTGTCTTTGTAACAATTCTCCATATATCTTTGTAACAATGGGGTTATTTGACTTGCCCAGGGTCAAACAGTTAGGAAATATCTGAGGCTAGATTTGAATCCAGGTCCTCAAGGCATACAATTTAGTTATAAATGTACTAGCTTGTATTAAGGACTGTTGCCTTTGATGTGTTCATCTTTTGTCCCCTCCAACAAGTTTGTCATTTCCTTCTTCAGACCATCTGTAGTGTCTTTGATTCAGACCTAGGTGCACATCTCATCCTTGCCTCTTACTAGGGTTGTGACCTTAGGTAGCCCTCTCGGCCTCATTTTCTCCACCTGTAAAATGTGAGTAAAAATACCTGTCCTCTGAAGGGTTTTTGGGCAGGAAAGCACATAGCAAACCTTAAAGAATTACAGAAATGTGAGCTATTATGGGAGATGCTTAGTAAATATTTGTTGGTTCATTCATTCATTCCCCATTCATTCACTTAATAAACATTTACTGAGTACCCGATATGCACAGTGGATACAAAGGTGAATCAGTCCATTTATCTATCCTCCCCTAGAACTCACAGTTTAATCTAGGAGACCAGGAATAGTCACGGATACTTAATGTATAAAGTAGAATGTGAAAACAGCTTTATCTAGCTATCTAGTAATTTAGATGACCCTTAAATGCTTTTTCAAAAGGTTTTCTCCACGTTCTCTTTCTGAGGTCAGTAGTGAATGTATTATTATTATTTTTAAAAAACCCCTTTGTCTTAGAATCCATACTAAGTATGCTTCCAAGGCAGAAGAGTGGGAAGGGCTTAGATGTTGGGGTTAAGTGATTTATCCAGGGTCACACAGCTAGGAAGTATCTGAGACTAGATTTGAACCCAGGACTTCCTGTCTCTAGGTCTGGCTCTTCATTCACTGAGCCACCCAACTGACCCCCAAAGAATGAACTTTTGATTGGGCCAGTCAAGGAAGACTTCCTAGTGGTTGACTGGCTACAAATCCTCTCCTACACGAAGGGCAGGCACATGGTCTTTGGTTTTCTGCCACCTATCCAGAGTATCCAGGCAGTTAAAGCAAATTCAGCCTCAAGCTGCCATATTTGCACATGGCAGATACCAAAAAATGTCCGTTGACTTAATTGATTTGGATATGGGAGTGTTTCCAGCAGTGCTCTCTCTTCTCTTCCGAGGAAAACAACTGCTGGCTAATAGCTCCTTATCTTCCCCCCATAAAGAAATCCTGAGCTTGTGGCTGCCACAGAGTACCAACCAACCAGAGTGGCAGGCCAAAGGGAAACTTGGCTTCCTACATCACTGGTGGGAAATCCCTGCAATCTGAGGGATGCCGAATCTCCCTTTTCCTACTGAATGTCCAGGAGACATCTTTTAAATTTTTTTTAAACCCTCACCTTGTTTTTTGTATCAGTTCTAAGACAGAAGAACAGCAAGGTTGAGTCAATGGGTGGGGGGGTGAGTGACTTGCCCAGAGTCACCTAGTTAGGAAGTGTCCAAAGCCAGATTTGAACCCAGGTCCTTCTGACTCCAGGACTGGCCCCATTGGGCTACCTAGCTGCCCCTCCAGTAGACATCTTTTTTTTTTTAATTTTTATTTATTTAATTAATTCATTTAGAATATTTTCCCATAATTCCATAATTCATGTTCTTTCCCTCCCCTCTTGTAGTCAATGAGCAATTACTCCAGTAGACATCTTAAATTCAATATGTCCAGGGGGCAGCTGGGTAGCTCAGTGGATTGAGAGTCAATCCTAGAGACGGGAGGTCCTGGGTTCAAATCTGGCCTCAGACACTTCCCAGCTGTGTGACTCTGGGCAAGTCACTTGACCTCCATTGCCCACCCTTACCACTCTTCCACCAAGGAGCCAATACACAGAAGTTAAGGGTTTAAATAAATAAATAAATAATCTGATTTTAAATTCAATATGTCCAAAATAGACCTTATTACCCTTTCCCCCAACCCTTCCCCACTGCCTTCTCTATTGAGAACAACGCCATCATGCCAGCCCCTCAGGTTCCATCATGCCAGTCCCTTGAGCTCCCTTGCTAGGAGTCCTCGGCTTCTCTCTCGCTTCCCCCATAGCCAGTCTGCTACCGGTGCCTGTCCAGTTCATTTTGGCAGCATCCTGTCAATACAAATGCACCCTCTTTTCCCCTCTGCTCTGCGACCACTCTGCGCCCTGACAACTTCACACCTACCTCAGGTCCATTCTCCATTCAGCCTGGAGTGATTTTCCTAACCTCAAGTCCGTTCTTGACATCCCTCTACTCAGCAAACTCCAGGGGCTCCCTATTGCTTCCTGGAGCAAACCCTGGCTCTGTTTGGCATTCAAAGACCTTCATGCCCTAGGCCTCTCCTAGCTCTCTGCTCCCCAGCACAGCCTCTTTGATCCGGTGTCATATTCCACAGATAGGAAACTGCATTTGTCTGCCCTGGGAACTTTCTCTGACTGTCCCCTCTCTGTCTGCCTCCCTCCTCCCAACTTCCCTGGCTTCCTTGAAGTCCTGCCTGAGATTCTTCTACAGGAAGGCAGCTTCCTTCTCCAGGCCCTCCTAATTCCAGTGCCTTTCCTCTGCCAGCAATGCCCTGTTTATCCTTGCTTTGTGTATATTTAGTTGCCTCTTGTCTCCTCTGTAAGCTGTAAGCTCCATGAGAGCAGGGACTGGCTTTTACCAAACTCTTTGTGTATTTCTAGCACTTAGCATAGAACTTGGCATATAGTAGGTGCTTAATAAATGTTGATTGCTAGATTGATAGAAATATAGTTTGTCCAAATTGTAAAAACCTCATAGGTCATTTCATCCAGACTCGTGATTTGATTTGATTTTTATTTATTTGCTATTATTTTTAAAATTTAATTAATTAATTAATTAAGAATATTTTTCTATGGTTATATAATTCATGATCTTTCCCTCCCCACTCCCAGAGGTGACTGGTAATTCCACTGAGTTACATGTGTATCGTTCAAACTCATGATTTAAAAAAATTAGAGTTTTTACTCAGAACTTAAGCATCAAAACTATCTTGCCCA
The DNA here is from genome assembly GCF_016433145.1 of Gracilinanus agilis. NCBI lineage: Eukaryota > Metazoa > Chordata > Mammalia > Didelphimorphia > Didelphidae > Gracilinanus > Gracilinanus agilis. Next base: position 288,297,866 of record NC_058134.1, read on the forward strand.
TCTGTGCTTTCTTCTGTGCATTTATGAATTTTCAGTGGCTTGTTTTTTTGGACATCATTATGGCTACTCCCTTAAGTTTCCCACCCCCAATGAAAAACCAAGAGAGATTTTTTTTAAATCCCCAAACAAACTTAATAACAAAAATAATCTAGTCAAGCCAACAAATCCATACAATAGCCAGGGCCAAAAATGTATGTTTCCTTCTCCATCCTGAATCTAATACCTTACTGTCAAGAGGTGGGTAAAATGCTTCATTATGGCTTCTTTGGAGACGTGCTTGGTCAATGCGGTCAATGCTTTGATCAGAGTGCTTCCTTTTTTTCCTTATGAAAATCATATTAGTAATTTTGTGCAAGAGATATCAAATAAAAAAAGAAGAAAGAAAACAAAATATAGTATATTTCAGTCTTATAAAAATAGAAATAAAGCATATCTATCAGTTCTTTCTCAGAAGGCAAATAACATTTTTCCATTATAAGTCTCTGGATAGCTTGGATCATTGCATTGCTGAGAATAACTAGGTCATTCACAGTTGTTCATCAGGAGGCTTTTCTGGTTCTGCTTACTTCACTTTTCATCAGTTCATATAATTCTTTCCAGAATTTTCTGAAATCATTCTGCTTGTCATTTCTTATATAGCATGATAGTATTTCATCACAATCATATACCACATGTTCAGCCACTCCCCAACTGATGGATAACCCCATAATTTCCAATTCTTTACTACCACAAAAAGAACTGCTCTAAATATTACACACACACACACACACACACACACACACACACACACACACACACGACAGATAAATCCTTTCTCTCTCTTTTATTTAATCTCTTTGGGATACAGACCTAGTAGTGGTATTAAAGGGTAGGCATAGTTTTAGACTCTGTTGAGCATAGTTCTAAATCACTCTCCAGAATGGTTGGATCATATCATTACTTCACCAACATTAGTTGTTATTTAATTAGTGTCCCAATTTTCCCACATCACATTTATTATTAGCTAGTCAATCAGAGTTCTTTCCAAGTCATTTTCCTTTATGATAGAAGTTGTTCTTTACAAAAGAGTTATTGTTCTTATAAAAGAACATTTTCATCAGTTTTATACTTTATATAAAAGATCACTTTGCATTAGTTTATACTATCCAGGATTCTCTGAAATTGTCTCCTTTGCTATTTCCTACATGTAGTAATATTCTATTGCATTTATATACCACAATTTGCCAAGTCATTCTCCCATAGATGAGTACCTCCTTAGAGACTAGTTCTTTTCTTTTCTTCTTATATTAATCTACTGCTTCAGGATCAGAGAGTTTATTTAACTTGCTGCTATTCTCTCCCTATTTTGTCCTCTCTCTTCACTGCCCCTCATCCCTGTTTGTTCCCTCAAGCCCCTTGTTTTACAGATGAAGAAACTGAGGCTTAGAGACTTGCCCTAAGTCCTGCAAGTAGTAAGTTACAGGGCTGGGTTTTAGAAACTGGATTTTCTAATTACTAGGCGTATGGTCTTTCTACTGTTTTGCATTGACAGATTGTGGGAGCAATTTAAAGGAGTCTTCATATGAGAACAACAGACTGAAAAAAGAAACCAGATCCTGACTTGATTTCTAATTTAGGGCCAAATTTGCTAAATTTAGGAGATACATTCTTTGTATCTAGTCAACTACTGGGCTCTGACATCTGTGACCTGGTGCTGTCCTAACAGGCTCTGTTTAAAGAATACTAGGCTCATTCCTCCCCCAAGTATCCCTGGGCTTTCTCAGAAGGCTGCCTGAGATCTTACTAGGTGGGATGGGTCAAAGGGGAGAGAGCCAGGCAAGCCAGACCTTATCTCTGCTGCCTACATTCCATACCTATTACAGCAGCAGAGACAGATGCCATTCCAACCCTTCTGCAGACTCATCCCACCTCTCACCTCTGAAAATTAGGTTTCTAAGCTCCAGTCCAGTTCAGTCTCATTCTTACTCCTGAGGGAAATTGGAGGAAGTTCGAGGGAGACCCCGAGTTCTTAGCGGCATTCAGACTATTTGGAAGGCAGAGAGGAGAAAGATGGAAGAAAGGAGTAGGAATTAATCTGGGATTTGTCCCAGGGAGTGGGATGAGGCAGAAATTCCAGAAGTATCCTGCCAAAGACTGATTCTCTCTCTCTCTTTCTGTCTCTCTGTCTCTCTGTCTCTCTCTCTGTCTCTCTGTCTCTGTCTCTCTCTCATATATATATATATATTTCTTTCTCTCATACACATACACACCACACACACACACACACCCTCCTAAGGAAGTTGGACACAGATACTTGTGCCCTCAAGAGGGGAGGTACAAATAGACCCTTTAGAAGGACTGACACAGACTCTGCTCCTCCCAGAGGAAACAGACCTATAGGCCAGTCCAGAATGGCCTAGGCCTCAGACGGACAAACATTTCCCACTAAGAGAAGGAAAACATACAACACCCCTGGCAAGGGTACAAACACCACCTAGAGGGAGCTAAGACACCCTTTCCAGGAGAGTTAGGCACATAGACCTCCCCACCACAATCTGTCAAACAGACTCCTTTAGTGGTCTTTGAACACAGAGAGGGTTTGAATAAACAGAAATACACAGCTACTGTCTGATGCTCAGAGAGGCCTGGCCATATTGATACTTTAAATGGAGCCAGGAAGACCTAAATTTAGATTTGACATGTTACATATGAGACCTTGGCCAAGCCACTTAACTTTTGTCTGCCTCAGTTTCCTTAACTGCAAAATGGGGATAATAATAGCACCAACTTCACAGGGTTGTTTTGAAAATCCAGTGAAATGGTATTTGTAAAGTGCTTATTAGCACAGTGCCTTGCACATAGTAGGCACTTAATAAATGCTTATTCCCTTCTCCTTTTCCCTCTTCTCACTAAGATGCTCATACACATAGACCCCATAGAAGGGACACACAGACTTTACAGAAGTTGTACCGTGAGGCCAAGGCTAAGGCCCTGAAGCAGGGCAGCTGAACAAGATATCCTTACTAAATTCCCAGATCCTAGCTGAGAGTGGTACAGGCCAAGTCTGTTTACTGTCTTAGAAGTGACCCCGATAAGAGCCTGGTTTCCAAGGAGCTTGGAACTCTTCCCAGACCCATTTTTTTTCAGGTTCTCCATGAAACCGCATTCCTGAGGTCAAGGTAAAGGTCAGAGGGTATCTAATGCTTACTCTAAATGCCAGTTTGGGAGGTAAGAAAAGGAATTATGATAGATATGGGGATTTAAATCGTTAGATGTCATAATCTTTTCCCTTAACCCATTTTCATTGCCTGGACGTCCTATGACCCATCCATTGGTAACAGCCATGTTTGGGAAAGATTCCAAGTAGATCTTAGAATGGAATTTATTAAAAAGGATTCAGCACATAAGAAGAGGGAGGGTGATGACTAGTTGGGAGGGTTTGGAGAAAGATATTGCCTTCTGGGAGGCAGAAGGATGGAGATTACTCCTAGTGTACCATCCAGTCAGCCACCAGGTTCTTAATCTCTTGGATTTTGGTTTGGGTATTAGGCCTTTTTTGTCCCAGTTGAAATGCTCAGATGTCCATGGGCTAGGATGATAAGGATCCTCTTGGTGGAAGGAAACATAGAGCTGGGAGGTAGGTAGAGTGGAAGGAGGAAAGGGTAATTGGATGGAAGGTTGGTGGGAAGGTGAAGAGCAGGGGAGGTAGATGAGTCTGGGAAGATGTTGCTGTTAGGTTAAAGGAGAAAAGGAGTTTGCTTATTTGAGGAGAGGGAACTATAATAGTAAACTTAACGTGTGTGTGTGTGTGTGTGTGTGTGTGTGTGTGTGTGTGAGAATATATATATATATACATACATATATATGTGTGTATATATACACATATATATACATATATATATATATATATCCTTTTAACCAAAGAGCTAGAATGCATGCAGGTGAAATCAAGTCTCTAGGATCATCAACATTTAATTCTAATCCAAAGATCTTTGGGAGCTTTAATCACCCAAGGAAAAGACAATTCTTTCTCTCCCTTTTCTTGAACGAAAGGGAGAACAGAAATCTTGTGAAAAATAGGTAAACAATGTGCTCAGAAGGAGATATGACTACTTGCCATTGAAAGAGAAACTGCAGCCTTGGAAGTAAGTATTGGTGTTAACCAAGCTGCCACTACCTGCCTTCCCATCCCCTCAGCCCCAATCCTCTACATGACAAGAAACAGATAAAGGAAAGAGAGATGGGAAAAACAGAGAAAGGGAGAGGGATAATATATGAGAGAAAGAGATCAAAGCAGGGAGGAGAAACAGAAAGACCACATGATAGACAGAGACAAAGAAGTGCAGCGGGGAGATGGAAAGAGAAAAATCAAGGTCATATATGAGAGAAAGAGATAAAAACAGGAGAGACAGAAAGTTAAAGAGACAGAAGCAAAAAAAGGGAAGGGAAAGAGTAGGGGAAACAGAGCAGAAGAGGGGAAGGGGAAGAAAAAAGAAGAGAAAGAGAGAAGGAAAGTGTGTGTGTGTGTGTGTGTGTGTGTGTGTGTGTGTGTGTTAGAGAGAGAGAGAGAGAGAGAGAGAGAGAGAGAGAGAGAGAGAGAGAGAGAGAGATGGAACTTCTGGAGTTGAATGCTTGTGTTCCTCTAGTGGTTATCAACAGGTGCCACAATTTCAGATAACAGTCAGAATCAACTGGAGACCATGCCCAGAAGCCTGTAGCTTTACCTCTCTTGCTGGGAACAAATAGAGAAATTTCCTATGTTCTCTGCCATCAGGGGAGAGCCAGTATATTTTCCTAAAATGAATTTATCTAATTTCCCATGGCTGTTCACTTAGATTCTGAAGTCCATTATTAAACTGCAATGAATCCAAGGTACTATTGTTCTGCATTGTTTCATTTGTTTAAGGATGGTTGAGAGGGAGCTTATGGTTGAATACATTCAACAATGGAAGTTATTTATCAAAATTTTCACAGCTGGGGGCTAAAGATGAACCAAACAAATTAATCAAGATAATAAGGTATAAGTAAAAATATTACAATTTCTCCCTTTGACATTGCTGATCATCTCTTTCTCTATGTTTTCAGGACTTTCCTGGTTTTCCTTCTATCTTATTTTCCCCACTCCTTCTCAGTCTTCTTTGATGGATCCTCTTCCAGATCTCTCTTAACTGTAGGTGACCTCCAGGGTTCTGTCCTAGGATCTTTTCTTTCCCTTTATACCACTTCTCTTGGTGATCTCATCAATTCTCTTGGTTTTAATTATCATCTCTTTGCTGACAATTCCCAAATCTACTTCTCTTTCCCCAAATCTCTCTGCAACTGCCTTTCAGACATCTCCAATTGGGTGTCCAGGAGACATCTTAAAAATATGTCCTCCCCCAAATGTCCAAAACAGATTTCCTCCTAACCAACCCTTCCCTGTTAATGTAGAGGGCAATGCCATTCTTCTAATCCCTCAGGCTTGCAGTCCTCCTGGACTCCTCACTCACCCTCCTCCCCCATTCAGTCTGTTGCCAAGTCCTGCTGATTTTACCTGTGCAACATCTCTCGAATACACTTCCTTCTCTCCTCTGACACTGCCACCATGCTAGTGAAAGCCCCATCACCCTGCACCTGCATTACTACAGTTACCTGCTGCTGAAAATCTGCCTGCTTCAAGTCTCTCACCACTCCAATCCATCCTACATTCAGCCATTAAAAAACTATTTTCCTATAATACAGGTTTTATGTCACCCCCTACTCAATAAACTCCAATGGTTTCCCATTGCCTCCCAGATCAAATGCAAAATGCTGTGTTTGAAATTTAAAACCCTTCATAATCTAACCCCTTCTTACCTTTCCAGTTTTCTTACATACTTACTTCCCAACCTGTACTCTTAGATCCAGTGACACTGGCCTCCTGGTTGTTCTACAAATAAGATAATCCATTTTTCTGCTCTGGGAACTTTCTCTGCCTGTCTCCTTCCTATTGGCCTCTCTGGCTTCCTTTAAGTCCCACCTAAAATCTCACCTTCTATAGGAAGGTAGATTTTTTTCACCAGCCCCTCTTAATTCCAGGCCCTTTCCTCTGTTAATGATCTCCTGTTAACCCTGTATTATTGTTGTCTTTCGTCCTTCATTTCGGAAGATCAGTGACATAACAAGGTGATGTTTAGACTTGCAAGTAAATTGAAATGAGGTAGTTACACAAAGTCACCAGCCTGTAAGAGGGAGATTATAAGTATTTTATAGATATATATATATTTAAAGTGTGGCTGCCAGGAATCAACAATTCAGATTGATTCCGTAATTAAAATAGACCCAAGTCAGGATCGGATTTAAGGTAGTTTATTTACAATTAGGAAGGTGAAAGGTAGGGAAATAGAGAGAGGGAGAGACTAGTCCAGGCCTGCAGAGGCCTGGACGGAGACTACAAGCCACAAGACCATAGCAATCAGAGAGGCTATAAGCCTACTTAAGGCAGAGTTTGGAAACGCCAAGGTAGGCCTAGGAAGTCAGCCTAACTTACCCACGTGACAATACAGAGTGGAAACAGTCTGAGGTCTCAGCTGAGAACCTTCAGTTTCGCTATCAGAGTCATCAAAGTCCAATGGCAAGACAGAAGTCAGGACAACTAGCGATGACCTGGGAGGCAATGGATGACCTTGGCACCTTTGCTGTCTGACCAAGATCTAGGTGCTCCATAGCACCTGCTTCTGCTTAGAATAAATTATTCTTATTTGCCCATTCTTCAGGGAGAAAGTTTCCACATATGTGAGGTGGATATCCTCTATGGGTTTGAGGTGTCGTTTTACCCTCAACCTAGTTTAGCTCCTCTGCTGAGACAGTTTTGCCAGGATGTGGCTACTGGGAATGGTACTGCTTCTTGGAGCCACAAGTGATAGCTGGGAGAGAGGTGGACACCAAAGGTGGATGAACGCCTTGAAAAGGGCTCAGTGAATTCTCCATCCAGAGGTGTTAGCCTTCTCCACCCCTTAATGATCTCCTATTTATCCTGAATATATCTTGCTTTGTATAAATTTTTTGCTTGTTGTCTCCCCCCCATGAGATTGGAAGCTCCTTGAGGGGAGGAACTGTTTTTTGCCTCTTTTTTGGATCCCCAGTGCTTAGCACAAGGTCAGGCACATAACAGACCATTAATAAATGTCAATTGATTAATTAAAAAACAAGGAAAAAATTAAGTCCTGTGAATCTGGACCAAATTAGTAGTGGGGAAGGAGTTTAGGGTAAGAGACTTTTTCTCAAAGTTCTTCTGGGGTGTAATGGCCTCAAGCCATTTCCAGGATGGGTTCAAAGAGAAAATGGGTGAGTTGGGGAGGCGGGAATTGGCTTCAGCCGGAAGGAGTAGCTAGTTTTCCTGTTCAGCTAGCCATATTTCATGCCGTTACCACTGTTCAATGTACTTTAAAAAGCTAGGAGCAGTAGAGCTTTGGGTTTCCTATGTAATCCTTTTTGTCCCCTTCTTTGCAAATGGGAATATTCATATTTGCCAAATTCATAAGAAGAGGGAAGAGAGGTTACTGGGAAGCTGATGAGAGGAAGGTTTAGTGAGACCTAGAATGAGAGAAGCTGATGAGAGGCAAGAGGGAACCTGATGGTAACTGGATAGGTTGGGAAGAAAGGAAGAGCTGGGCTTGGGGTGGTGTAGGGTGCCATATAGTCCCAGAACTGAGGGAGTTTCCCATTTGCTCTCAACGCTGGACAGGGCTTGTAGGTCCTTCCTGAGCCACAGCTTCCCATCCTGGTAATCCCCTGAAGACTCTGGCTTGTTGCCTAGTTCTCCAGCCAGTATTCTGACAGGGCTGAGACCTGAGCCTCACTGCTCCTTAGGAGGCCTCTTTGAATTGTTTTGTCATAATGGTATTTCTGGTTTTCTGGAGGATTATTCTGCATACAGAGAGGAAGAGGTGGGGTTACAGAAATGGGATGAAAGAAGGAGACCTTGCCTAAGCTTTTGGCTTCCCACATCCGAGCTGGGGGATGAGTGAAACCTAGAAGGGATGGGATACCACAGATTTTTTTTTTTTTTTTTTAACCCTTACCTTCCGTCTTGGAGTCAATACTGTGTATTGGCTCCAAGGCAGAAGAGTGGTAAGGGTAGGCAATGGGGGTCAAGTGACTTGCCCAGGGTCACACAGCTAGGAAGTGTCTGAGGCCAGATTTGAACCTAGGACCTCCCGTCTCTAGGCCTGGCTCTCAATCCACTGAGCTACCCAGCTGCCCCCCACAGATTTTTTTTTAAAACCCTTACTTCTGTGTTAGCATGAATATTGAGATAGAAGAGCAGGAAGAGCTAGGCAATTGGGGTCAAGTGACTTGTCCAGGGTCACATAGTTAGGATCTGTCTGAGGTCAGATTGGAACTCAGGTCCTCATCCAGTATCCTCTATCCCCTGTGCTACCTAGCTGCCCCATACCACAGTACATTAACAGATCTACTGTGCCCTCACAGCAGGCTGTCTGCATTCCCCATTTCCCCAACCCCTCTTCCCAGGAGATTGCCCCTCCATCCTAGCCTTAGAATCACAGAACCTCGGTGTTGGGAAGGACCTCAGAACGGATCTAGTCCTACTAATATGGGAACAGGCTACTCCAACAGCAGATCATCCAGTTCTGTTTAAAGACCTCCAGGGAGGAGGAAAGCTACCTTTAAATGCCTTACGGACTTGGTCCTTTTCAGACCTTCTGTTGTCCATTCAGTCTGTAATGGGAGTGAAGCTCTGAGTGGCAATATTTGTGTATGAAAAGGTCTGGAAGGGGGCTGAGCAATTAGCAGAGACAATGAGCTTGCCCCCAATTTTAGATGAACTATTGGGAGAGACTTAGGGTTTAAAAATGAAGGAGCCAGGAGGTTCCGGGTTAAGATGGCGGCAGAGTAAAAAGCAGCTGCTTGACTTCTCCTAACCCACACATATAGGACTCCTCAAGAAGACATAAAAACAAATCCAGAGGAAAGAAGGGACCCCATAACAGGGCGCAGCATCGGAGGTACGTGGAAACGGGGCATTTCCATGCTATAAAAGGGTGAAACAGCTCCCATGAAAACACGAGCAGAGCAACCCCCTCCCCCACCCCACACCACCTACCGCGCCAAAGCCAGTGCACTGGAGTCGGAGCAGGTTTGGGGCACCCATCGGGTCATTGGCAGCTCACCAGGGCTTGTTCCTGGGAGCAGCAAGACTTAGGACCCCCCGGGAGGCTGAGGAACTCACGGACTCTGAGCGCAGACCCTGAGCCCAGACCCTGAGCACAGGCACAGGCAAAGGGGCTGACACAGGCGCGGCTGAGGCACGGATTAAAGTGTGGACTGGGGCGCGGAGGAAGGGGCTGATCCTGAGTGCAGGAGCGGACCTTGAGTGGGGACCCAGTGCAGAGAGGTGCTTGACTGTGGAAGCAGCTCCCTGAGACTGTTAAAGGAGCTTCAGGCAAAAGAATGAGCAAGGAGACCACCAGGAGGCTTGTCCCAAAACAACTATACCTGAGACCTCAGGAATCTCTAAAGAGCCACAAACAGCTCCTGGGCACGAGCATAAAGCTGAGAGGGAACTCAGCTTAATATGGCAAGCCAGAATCATCAGGAAAACCAGAAGAGAAAGATGAAGAAGAAAAAACCTTTAACACTTGACAACTTTTACACAGAAAAAATCCAGACAACAGAGGAAACAGTGGAGGAGAACAAACAATCCAAACCTTCCCAAAACAATGAAAATGGGTCACAAGGTCTTGAAGAGTTCAGATCTGAGATCATGAGAAATATGGAAGAGATCTGGCAAGAAAATAACAGTTTAAAAGGCAGAATTTCACAATTGGAAAGTGAGGCGAGTAAATCAAAGACCAGAAACGACCAGATTGAAAAGGAAAACCAAAAGATTGTAGCCGAAAACCAGTCTCTAAAGGCTAGAATTGAGCAATTAGAAAAAGATGCCCCCAAATCAAAAGAATTAATAAGCAAATTGGAGACCAAAATCAAACAGCTGGAAAACAGGTCAGACCAAACTGAAAAGGAAAATCAAAAGCTTATAGCCGAAAACCAGTCTCTAAAGACAAGAATTGGGCAAGTAGAAGCCAATGATCTATCAAGACAGCAAGATCAAATAAAACAAAGTCAAAAGACAGATAAAATAGAAGGAAACATGAAATATCTCAATGAGAAACTGATAGATCAAGAAAACCGGTCTAGAAGAGACAACCTGAAAATCATTGGTCTCCCTGAAAAACCAGAAATTAATAGAAATTTGGACTCCATACTAAAAGAAATTATTCAACAAAATTGCCCTGAAGTTCTACAACAAGAGGGCAATATAGACATTGAAAGGATCCATAGGTCACCTTCTACACTAGACAACGAGAAGACAACCCCAAGAAATATAATACCTAAATTTAAGAGCTTCCAACTAAAAGAAAAAATATTACAAGAAGCCAGAAAGAAACAATTCAGATATCAAGGAGCACCAATCAGGATCACACAGGATCTGGCAGCCTCCACACTAAAAGACCGGAAGGCTTGGAATATGATATTCAGAAAGGCAAGAGAACTGGGTTTACAACCAAGGATCACCTACCCATCAAAACTGACTATATTCTTCCAGGGGAAAGTTTGGGCATTCAACAAGATAGAAAATTTCCAAGCATTTACACAGAAAAGACCAGGACTAAATGGGAAGTTTGATATCCAACCACAAAAATCAAGAGAAACATGAAAAGGTAAATAAGAAACAGAAGGGAAAGTAAGAAAACTCATATTTTTTAAATTTGCCTCTTTAAGGGCTTCAATAAGATCTAATTATTGGTACTCCTATGCAAGGAAATGTTATGTATAATTCTCTGTAGTGAACTCTGTTCACCATTATAGCATTCACTATTATAATAATTAGAAGAATTATTCATAGGGAGAGGTTGGAATACCAAATGGTCTAAGATAATATGGGTGGGAAGGAAAAAGGGGGATGAATAGTAGAGGACACTAAGAGAATCTTGAAGGAATAAGAAAAATAGGATATTCTATTACACACAAAGAGGGCATGGGAAGGAGAAGGGATGAATACTATTATAAGAAGGAGAGGAAGAGAGCATTAAGAGTTAATATTTACACCTTACTCTCAGTGTAATTAACCCTGAGAGGGAAGAATAGTTATATCCATTGGGATATAAAACTCTATCTAACCCTACTGAGAAAGTCAGAAGGGATAAACCAAGGGGAGCAGGGAGGTGGGGAGGTCAAAAAAGGGAGGGGAGAAGAAGGGGGAGAGAATTCATTAGGCCTTTAAAAATAAAAAGAGGGGAATAATAAGGGAGGGGGTAGAAAGGGAAGTTAATCAAGGGAGGGGATAAGGGATACAGGCTTAAAGCAAACCACTGGTTTAAAAGGAAATAGTTTAAGAAGATAGAAGGGGAGGATACAAAAATGTCAGCGAATGCACAACTGACAATTATAACTCTGAATGTGAATGGGATGAACTCGCTCATAAAACGGAAGCAAATAGCAGAGTGGATTAGAAACCGAAATCCTACCATATGTTGTGTACAAGAAACACATATGAGGCGGGTGGACATACACAAGTTTAAGGTTCAGGGCTTGAGCAAAATCTTTTGGGCGTCAAATGAGAAAAAGAAGGCAGGAGTGGCTATTATGATTTCTGACAAAGCCAAAGTAAAAATAGATATGATTAAAAAAGACAGTGAAGGTCATTACATCCTGATTAAAGGCAGTATAAACAATGAGGAAATAACACTGCTCAATATGTATGCACCAAGTGGTACAGCATCCAAATTCATAAAGGAGAAACTGGCAGAGCTCAAGAAGGAAATAGACAGTAAAACCATACTAGTGGGAGATCTAAATATTCCTCTTTCAGATCTAGATAAATCAAACCAAAAAATAAATAAGAAAGGTAAGAGAGGTGAATGAAGTCCTAGAAAAATTAGATTTAATTGATATGTGGAGAAAAATAGGGACAAAACGGAATACACCTTCTTTTCAGCTGCACATGGTACATTCACAAAGATTGACCATGTAATAGGGCACAGAAACATTGCAAACAAATGCAAAAGAGCAGAAATAATAAATGTAACTTTCTCAGATCATGATGCAATAAAAACAATAATTAGTAAGGGCACCTGGACAGGCAAATCAAAAACTAATTGGAAATTAAATAATATGATTCTCCAAAACCAGCTAGTCAAAGAAGAAATCATAGAAACAATCAACAATTTCATTGAAGAGAATGACAATGATGAGACATCCTACCAAACTCTGTGGGATGCAGCCAAGGCAGTACTCAGGGGGAAATTTATATCCTTGAGTGCATATATTAACAAATTAAGGAGGGCAGAGATCAATGAATTGGGCATGCAACTCAAAAAATTAGAAAGTGAGCAAATTAAAAATCCCCAGATGAAAACTAAATTAGAAATACTAAAAATCAAGGGAGAAATTAATAAAATCGAAAGTAAAAGAACTATTGAATTAATAAATAAGACTAGAAGCTGGTATTTTGAAAAAACAGATAAAATAGACAAAGTACTGGTCAATCTAATTAAAAAAAGGAAAGAAGAAAACCAGATTGACAGTATCAAAGATGAAAAGGGAGACCTCACCTCTAATGAAGGGGAAATTAAGGCAATCATTAAAAACTATTTCGCCCAATTATATGGCAATAAATATAGCAATTTAAGAGATATGGATGAATATTTACAAAAATATAAATTGCCTAGATTAACAGCAGAAGAAATAGAATACCTAAATAATCCCATATCAGAAAAAGAAATTGAACAAGCCATCAAAGAACTCCCTAAGAAAAAATCGCCAGGGCCTGATGGATTCACAAGTGAATTCTATCAGACATTCAAAGAGCAACTAATCCCAATACTACACAAATTATTTGATATAATAAGCAAAGAAGGAGTCCTACCAAATTCCTTTTATGACACAAATATGGTACTGATTCCAAAGCCAGGGAGATCAAAAACAGAGAAAGAAAACTACAGACCAATCTCCCTAATGAACATAGATGCAAAAGTCTTAAATAGAATACTAGCAAAGAGACTCCAGCAGGTGATCAAGAGGATCATCCATCATGATCAGGTGGGATTTATACCAGGAATGCAAGGATGGTTCAACATTAGGAAAACCATCCACATAATTGACCATATCAATAGTCTATCAAACAAAAATCACATGATTATCTCAATAGATGCTGAAAAGCCTTTGACAAAATACAGCACCCATTCCTATTGAAAATACTGGAAAGTATAGGAATAGAAGGTCCTTTCCTAAAAACAATAAACAGTATATACCTAAAACCATCAACAAGCATCATATGCAATGGGGATAAATTAGAAGCCTTTCCAATAAGATCAGGAGTGAAACAAGGATGCCCATTATCTCCTCTATTATTTAACATTGTACTAGAAACACTAGCAGTAGCAATTAGAGAAGAAAAAGAAATTGAGGGTATCAAAATAGGCAATGAGGAGACTAAGCTATCACTCTTTGCTGATGATATGATGGTCTACTTAAAAAATCCTAGAGAATCAACTAAGAAGCTTGTAGAAATAATCAACAACTTTAGCAAAGTTGCAGGGTACAAAATAAATGCACATAAATCATCAGCATTTCTATATATTTCCAATACATCACAGCAGCCAGAGGTAGAAAGAGAAACACCATTTAAAATCACCCTAGACAATATAAAATATTTAGGAATCTATCTACCAAAACAAATACAGGAATTATATGAAAACAACTACAAAACACTTTCCAAATGATTAAAACTAGATCTAAACAATTGGAAAAATACTGATTGCTCATGGGTAGGACGAGCTAACATAATGAAAATGACCATTCTACCCAAATTAATTTATCTATTTAGTGCCATACCTATCAAACTACCAAAAATCTTTTTCACTGAATTAGGAAAAACAATAACAAAGTTCATTTGGAATAACAAAAGATCTAGAATATCAAGGGAAATAATGAAAAAAAAATGTGAAGGAAGGGGGCCTAGCAGTACCAGATATTAAACTATACTATAAAGCAGCAGTCATCAAAACGGTATGGTACTGGCTAAGAGACAGAAGGGAGGATCAGTGGAATAGACTTGGGGTAAGTGACATCAGCAAGACAGTGTATGATAAACACAAAGAGCCCAATTTTTGGGACAAAAATCCACTATTTGACAAAAACTGTTGGGAAATTTGGAAAACAATATGGGAGAGATTAGGTTTAGATCAACATCTCACACCCTACACCAAGATAAATTCAGAATGGGTGAATGACTTGAATTTAAAGAGGGAAACTATAAATAAGTTAAGTGAACACAGAATAGTATACTTGTCAGATCTCTGGGAAAGGAAAGATTTTAAAACCAAGCAAGAGTTAGAGAAAATTACAAAATGTAAAATAAATTATTTTGATTATATAAAACTAAAAAGCTTTTGTACAAACCAAAACAATGTAGCCAAGATCAGAAGGGAAACAACAAACTGGGAAAAAATCTTTATAACAAAAAACTCTGACAGGGGTCTAATTACTCAAATATATAAGGAGTTAAATTAATTGTATAAAAAATCATGCCATTCCCCAATTGATAAATGGGCAAGAGACATGAATAGGCAATTTTCAGGTAAAGAAATCAAAACTATCAATAAGCACATGAGAAAGTGCTCTAAATCTCTAATAATTAGAGAAATGCAAATCAAAACAACTCTGAGGTATCACCTCACACCTAGCAGAATGGCTAAAATGAAAGAAGGGGAGAGTAATGAATGTTGGAGGGGATGTGGCAAAATTGGGACATTAATGCATTGCTGGTGGAGCTGTGAACTGATCCAGCCATTCTGGCTGGCAATTTGGAACTATGCTCAAAGGGCTATAAAAGAATGCCTGCCCTTTGATCCAGCCATACCATTGTTGGGTTTGTACCCCAAAGAGATCATAGATAAACAGACCTGTACGAAAATACTTATTGCTGCGCTTTTTGTGGTGGCAAAAAACTGGAAAAGGAGGGTATGCCCTTCAATTGGGGAATGGCTGAACAAATTGTGGTATATGCTGGTGATGGAATACTATTGTGCTAAAAGGAATAATAAACTGGAGGAATTCCAGGTGAACTGGAAAGACCTCCAGGAAGTGATGCAGAGCGAAAGGAGCAGAGCCAGAAGAACATTGTACACAGAGACTGATATACTATGGTAAAATTGAATGTAATGGACCTCTGTAC
>NC_058134.1:288313334-288387495 GCF_016433145.1 Gracilinanus agilis
AAACTACCACACCAATGCAACTACCAACAATTTGGAAATTGGTCTTGTTCAAGGACACATGACAAAACTAGTGGAAACGCGCATCGGCCAAGGGTGGGGGGGGGTGCGGGGGGGGGTTGAAGGGGAAAGGTGGAGCATGAATCATGTAACCATGTCAAAAATGAATATTAATAAATGTTAAAAAAAAATAAAATAAAATGAGTTAGAGAAGGAAATGACAAACCATTCCAGTATCTTTGCTAAGAAAACCCCAGATAGGGATACAAAGAGTTAGACATGACTGAAATGATTAAATAAAAATAAGATAGGGTAAGGTTTCTTAATCAGGGGATTCAGACCTATATCAATAAGAGTCATTAAGAAGCTGAGGCCAAGAATATATTTTTCTGCCATCATCTTGTTCTTTTTTCCATAGAATTTAGAGCCAGGAATTGGGAATCCCCTCTTTCTGAGATGGGAGACCTCAGAGCTGAGACCCTGAGGGAGCAGGACTAGATAGCAGAACTGGGGAGAATTTTAGCTGAGCCAGAAAAGCTGGAAGTGGCAGAGACTAGAGCCTATCATCAGTGGAGGCCTATAAGATATATTTTAAGAGTGTAGATTCACAGAATACCTTGAATTTGAAGTAGTTGACTCAATGAGAACTCAGTCTGCAAGTGGACACTACATGTTACCTGGGAAGAAAAGTATTGGATATAGAGTAGAAGACTTGGATTCAAATTTGGGTTCTGATATTTCCTACCTGATATGACCTTCCATCTAGTATCTCTGGGCTTTAAGGAGGAGTTAGACTAGATTACCTCAGTGTTCCCTTCAAATCTACTAGGCAGCACATTCCACTTTGGGATAGTTATAACTGTTAAATAC
Source organism: Gracilinanus agilis (assembly GCF_016433145.1). Taxonomy (NCBI): domain Eukaryota; kingdom Metazoa; phylum Chordata; class Mammalia; order Didelphimorphia; family Didelphidae; genus Gracilinanus; species Gracilinanus agilis. The sequence goes on from NC_058134.1 coordinate 288,314,202, forward strand.
TCTCTGACTCATTCCACTGACCCTGGAATTCCAAGGAAAAATTTTCAAAGAAAGCCTAGGCATGACTTATATCTAGTTTGTTCCCTCTGTCCCAATTTGCACGCCCTACCAAAAAGGACAAATAAGTATCTTCTAGAAAAAATATTCAGTATATAAAGTAGTAGATACTGGGTATTGGACCACTATTTATTTATTATACCATAAAAGAAATATAACACAAAAGACTCCGAGGCCTATATTATATAAATTTAAAATATAAACTCAAATTCATTACTTCAATTGTACTTTCCTGGGAAGTATAGACTCCTAGGAGACTTCTAGGAGTAAAGAATGGATATTTCCCATTCACTGAGCAGCTCAAAGTCTATATCTTTGGACCATTTAGGCATGTGTAATAAAAAAAAAAAACTTTAGCAATAGCCATCTTTTTTTTAAAGATGTTTAATTGGCTTACTGTATTAAATTCTTTTTTTCCTATAGAATTTCACTGTTCTTCTTTGCAATGGATATCGACACATACGCCGCCTTTGGTGCCATTGGTATATATTGCCCTTATATAAGTTCTTTTTTTTCTTCAATTTTATCAATAGAATTTATTTCCAGGTATCTCAGCCCTTCTATCTCCTCCCCACACCACTGAAGGCCTCATCTGGCAAACAGATATGTATATACAATAGTCTTCTTCTTTGGGAAGGGCGTGTGGTTACAGGTAGCATCTCCTGCTGGGCAACCAGCACTTGATTTAATGACTCTAGCTCTGAGGCTTCTAAAGTAGGCACCGAAGCAGGAAAAATGTCTATCTCTCAGGATCACTCTTCAGTTATATGTGCTCAGAGAAAGAAACACAAAACAGAAAAGACAGTCAGGGGCTGGTAGCCAGCCTTGGGTGCATGTATGTAGGCACATGTCTTCTTTACCAAGGTTCTTCTTGTGACCATGGCTTCTGCTTGGGATGGAGAAAAAGGGAAATCCTCTCTCTCCTTGGGAGGAGAACTGAAATTGTCTTTGTCCCAACAAAGTGGCCACCTTGAAAGAGACTGGAAAATATCACAAAGTTTTATGCACTCTAACGAGGCCAGATTTATATTAGGAATTCAAGGCCGGTTCAATATTAGGAAAACTAGTAATATATTTGACCTTATCAATAACAAAACCATTAAAAATCATATGATCATTTCAACAAGTATAGAAAAAGGTTTTGACATAATACAGTATTCCCAAATATTTTACATCTACAGTTATTTTAAATGGAATTTCTCTTTGTCTTCTCCTGATGGATTCAATTGGCAACACATAGAATGCTGATGATTTAACATATTTTTCAAATAGTTTATGTAGTATTGGAATTAATTGTTCTTTCAACATTTGATAAAATTTACTTGTAGATCTATCTGGTCCTAGAATTTTTTCTTAAGGAGATCATTTATAATGATTCAATGTCTTTTTCTAAGACAGGCTTACTTAAGTATTCTATTTCCTGTTCTGTTAATGGGGATAATTTACATTTTCCTTGATATTTATTGATTTCATTTAAATGGTTACTTTCACTGGTATATACTTTGGCAAAATAGCTCCCAATAATTGCTTTTATTTCATCTTCATTGATTGTGAATTCATCATTTCTGATCCTGATAGTTTGGTTTTCTTTTTTAGAAAAACAATAATAATTATTATTATGTTTTAAAAACAGCTCCTAGTTTTAGAATGTAAGCTCCTTAAAGGCAGACACTATTTTATTTTTGTCTTTGAATACTTACCACCTAGAACAGTGCCTGGAACATGCTTATTGATTGACTTTTGAGATTATAGATCCATCAACATATAGAATTATTAGTGGTCCTATCTGCCAGGATATCAAGATCTTCCTGCATCTCGATTCTGTCACCTAAGGTATTAACTATCCCTCCTGGGTCTGTGGGATATTCTTTGTTTTTTTTAATTTTTATTTTGAATATTTCCCCATAGTTACATATTTCATGTTCTTTCCCTCTCCCCCAAAACCCCCTTACCCCCCCTTAGCCGATGCATAATTCCACTGGGTTTTACGTGTATCATTGATCAAGACCTTCCATTCCATATTATTGATATGGAATTCCATATTATTGATAGTTGGACTAGAGTTATCGTTTAGTGTCTACATCCTATGGGATGTTCTTTATCAAGTTTATACTACCTTTTTTTTTTTAAACCCTTAACTTCTGTGTATTGGCTCCTAGGTGGAAGAGTGGTAAGGGTGAGCAATGGGGGTCAAGTGACTTGCCCAGGGTCACACAGCTGGGAAGTGTCTGAGGCCGGATTTGAACCCAGGACCTCTCGTCTCTAGGCCTGACACTTAATCTACTGAGCTACCCAGCTGCCCCTTAAACTACCTTTCTTCTAGTGTAGGGTCAGCCCATTTTCTGAGTAGTATCCATCTTCTTTATACAATTATTCTTCCCTTGAACCTGTGTCTGCTTTTGGCCTTCCTCCCTGCCATGTTCCTGATTCCCTACTGTCCTCTTTCTTGGAGAGCTTTCTCCCCCAAAAGACTTTCTGGTTCCCTGCCAACCACCATTTCTCTTCCTTCCTTACTTTGGCATTAGGAGGCAGTTTTCCTAGGGAAAAGAACACCACCTGTTTCTTCATTAGTCAAATTGGTTGGTTCACCCAGCCTACTCTGGTTAAGGAAGTACTTCTATCAGAGCTTATGGCTAAAGACTTGGTTCTGTCAGTTTTGATCTTTTTCTTGGCATTAAAAAGTTTCCTAACGCAAGGGAGAGAGGAGACATTCTATTTTTTATGTAGAGGCGGGGTCCAGCTCATTTACACCCAGAGTACACCTCCTACCACCTACAAACCACTGGAAATGAGTGACTGGTAAGAACTATTTCCTCCTGTACAAACTTCTTTCCTTTTATAAGAGAGAGGGATCTCCCCCTTCTCCTTCTTTTTATTGTATTATTTGCTTCAGCTAAAGAAACTCAGTCCTTTCTCCTTTCCCTTAGAGCTGGCCTCCGGCTTCTTCCCTAGCCTGAGACTTTCTCCTTTTTGCTTTCTGCCCGGCCTTTTTTCTAGCTCACAGATTCCACCTTGACTCACCATCATTCTCCTTTTCCCAAAACTAGTTCTGCTCATAGAGTCACAGAATGCTAGAGCCAAAAAGGGGCTTTAGAGAGATCATCTAATCCGACTTCCTCCTTTTTACAAACAAGGAACTGAGTCCCAGAGACAATATGCGATGTTCAGAGGAAAAGGTACGATGATGAGGGAATCAGAGAAATAAATAGCTGGAGCAATGAGAATAGCAGCATGGTATTTGGAGTTAGGAGAAACGGGTTCATATTCTGCCACAGACACTGTTTCCTAGCTGTATAAGAAACAGGCAAGCCACTTTGTTTCTTAAATCTTCCATGTCTTCACTTGAAAAATAGGTATAATAATCCTTAGAGTCACCTAGACTTCAAATCTAGGAAGGCTCTTTTCATGGTATAGAGCAGCTATTCTGACTATATTATAGCACCTCTTAGAGCCTCCTCTGCCCCCCTCGGGCTCTCCCCATTCCCTCAGTATGAATGAAGCCTTTAGTTCTAGTCCTGCCTCTGTCACTGTGCCTTGGGTATGGCTGGCTTTCCTTTGGTCTCATCCTGGGAGTTTCCTGAAGGCAGGTGCCATGCCTTCTCTGCCTTTTGGATGGCTCAGGCTAGTTCCTGGACAGGGACTCTGTCCACAAGGGGGTGTCAGGTTCAGTGGAGAGGTGAGCAGCCTGGCTTCTGGACTTTGAGGGTTCCTCTGCCCACCCGCCCCCTTCATTCCCTCCCCAACCTTTCTCCCTGCCCGTGTCGGTGCCCTGCTCTCCTGTGCCATGACTGCCCTCTATTTCAGGGTAAATAGTTCTCTCAGTGTCTCTGCAAAGCTGTCTCGGGCATTGGGTTCACAGCCTGTTAAGGTGAGGAATAGTCCAGGAAGTGCCAGCCTGACCCCCTGTTTAATGGCTCTCACTGCCTTAATGCTTCCTATTCTGTCAGGCAGGATGGCTGCACCTCTCTGTCCTTCAGCAAATGAAAGAAAGGAGAATAGACTCCAAATGTCACCTCTTTTTGCTTCCCAGCTCCCAGTTAACTAGGTATGTGCTGAGAAGCAAAAGGAACCCAAATGAAGGTCCTCTTGCCTCTGAACTAAATCTCTCTTGAGGTGGCAGATAGGTGGCTCAGTAGATAGAGAGCCAGAGAGGGGAGGTCCTGGGTTCGAATCCAACCTCACACACTTTCTAGCTGGGTGATCCTACTTAACTCCCATTGCGTACCCCTTACCACTATTCTGCCTTAGAACCAATACATAGTACTGATTCTAAGACAGAAAATATGGGTTAAAAAAGATCTCTCCTAGATCTGTGAACTGAGGGGTTGGAGAAGGTTTTGCTTCTGCTCTGAGATCTGCCACTCATGCCTTTCCCCTCCTTTGTCTGAAGAGATCTTCCTAAGGATTAGCTGCAATCCCTCTTGCTACTCAGGAAACAGAGATTAAAGAGTTCATTCTTTTTGTTATTCATTGGTATCACACCCTTATGACTTCATTTAGGGTTTCCTTATTAGAGATGCTGGAATGGTTTGCCAGTTTCTTCTTCTCATTTTATAGATGAGGAAACTGAGACCAACAGGATCAAGTTGCTCAGGGTCACACAGCTAGTGTCTGAGGCCAGATTTGAATTCAAAAGGGTGAATTTTACTGATTCCAGACCTATTGCTCTGCACCATCTAGCTGCCCCAGAGAGATCATAGGATCATAGGTTTAAAGGTAATTTAATTCCCTAATTTTTATATATGTGGAGCTGAGAAATTAAGTGACTTGTCCAGGGTCACAGAGGCCTGAGCTGGGGAGATGAGTGACAAGGGAGAGGAGTTCATAGGGCAGGTTATATCTTGTGGTCTCATGGATCAGTGGGGTCAGTCAGTCAACAATTATTTGTTAAATACTAACCATGAATGTAAATTATAATAATAAGAGAAGAAAAAGAAATCGAAGGAATTAAAATGAGCAATGAGAAAAAATAACTATCACTCTTTGCAGATATGATGGTATACTTGGAGAATCCTAAAAAATCAACTAAAAATTTAGTTGAAAGTTTAACAACTTTTGCAAAGTTTTCAGGTACAAAATAAACCCACATAAGTCATCAACATATCTATGTATTTCCAACAAAGTCCAGCAGCAAGAGATAGAAAGAGAACTGTAGACAATATATAATGCCCCAGGAAATATATGAACACAATTACAAAGCACTTTTCACACTAATAAATTCAGATCTGGACAATTTGAAAAATACCAATTGCTCATGGGTAGGTTGGGCCAATTTAATTCAGTGCCATACCAATCAAAGTACTGAAAATTATTTTATAGAGTTAGAAAAAATGACAAAATACATTTAGAAGAACACAAGGTAAAAAAAATATCAATGAAAAAAAAATATGAAGGAAGGAGGCCTAGCAGTACCAGATCTCAGACTATATTATAAAGTAATAAGCATCAGAACAATCTGGTACTAGTTAAAAGATAAAATGGTGGGTCAATGGAATAGATTGGGTACATAATACACTGTGTTTGATAAATGCAAAGATCACAGCTTTGAGGACAAGAACTCACCATTTGACAAAAAGCTAGGAAAATTGGAAAGCAATTGGGTAGAAACTTGGTATAGACCAACACCAAGTTAAAGTCAAAATAGGTACATGATTTAGGCATAAAAGATGATACCACAAGCAAATTAGGAAAGCATGGAATAGTGTACTTGTCAGATCTATGGCTAGGGGAAGAATTTATAACTAAATGAGATAGAAGGCATTATGGGATGCAAAATGGATAATTTTGATTACATTCAAATAAGAGGTTTTTGCACAAACAAACTGAATGCAGCCAATGTTAGAACAAATGTAGAAAACTGATGGGGGTGGATTTTATAGCAAGTTTCTCTGATAAATATACAGAGAACCAAGTTAAAATGATAAGAATACAAGTCATTCCCCATTTGGCAAATGGTGAAGGAATATGGACAAGCAGTTTTCAGAGGAAGAAATCAAAGCCATCCATAGTCACAAGTCACCCTTGGTTTAGAGAAATACAAATTAAAACAACTCTGAGGCACTATTTCACACCTAATGGCTAATTTGGTTAAAAGATCAGTTAATATGATAGAAAAGGAAAATATAAAAAAAAGGAAGGCAAGTGGGACAATACTGCATTGTTAGTAGATGTGAACTAACATTCTAGAGAACAATTTGGGCCTATGCCCAAAGGGCTATAAAATTGTGCATACCCTTTGACCCATCAATACCACAGTACTAGGTCTGTATTCCAAAGAGATTTTTTAGAAAGAAAAAGGACCTATATGTACACAAATATTTATAGAAGCACTTTTTGTCTTGGTAAAAGAAATAGAAATTGAGGGTACAGCTATCAACTGCGGAATGACTGAATGGGTTGTGGTATATAATTGTGATAGATACTATTGTTATAAATATGAAAAATGATAAAGGCTGGTACAATAATATAAATTAGTATTTTAATTAAAGCCATGCTGATAGATAATTAGACCACGCGCTTGTAAGCATTCAAAACTGCCGCCCTCGCCATTACTGTCTCCTGTTTCCTGTCTCGAGTCTGCTGGCCAAGAGAGAGCCCCCTCCAAACCCAGGAGATTATAAACCCTTCCCTGCGTCAAGACGTAGGGCTCCCCACGCCCAAAAACCTGGAAACGGAAACCAGTTGGACCACGTTGGATCACGGGAAATGTAGTTTGATACATTTTCCCAAATTTCACTTTTACATTGTGCTATAAGAAATGATGAGCAGGGGCAGTGGATAGAATGTCAGACCTTGAGTTGGGAAGTCCTGGGTTCAAATATGACTTCAAACACTTCCTAGCTGTGTGACCCTGAGTGAGTCACTTAACCCTGTTTGTCTAGCCCTTGCTGTTCTGTCTTAGAATGGTTACTAAGACAAAAGGTAAGGTTAAAAAAAAGAAAAAGGAATGATGAGCAGGATGCTTTCAGAAAAATATGGAAAGACTTATATGAACAGATGCTGGGCAGAGAACCAGGAGAACATTCTACAAAGTAACAGCCATATTGTACAATGATCAGCTGCGGATGACTTAGCTTTTCTCCACCATACAGAGATCCAAGACAATTTCAAAAGATTTATGATGAAAAATGCTCTCCTCCTCCAGAGAAGAACTGATAGAGTCTGACTGCAGATCAAAGCATACTATTTTTTACTTTCTAGATATTCTTAAGCTTGGAAGTAAACTCGTGAATCTGAGAGGAGTCAGCACCAACTGGTTCTCTGGACATGAGAGTGAAATTTTCAGTAGGAGCATTTCCATCTCTGATAACTGGCAAAAACTACAAATCTCGATTTATTGTTTTGCTGATTGTCTAGCAAACTTTTTAAAGAGGGGGCCAAAGGAAAGGAAATGCTTCTCTGTCAGTCTGTTTCTAAGGCAACTCTTTGGAAGTTTCATTGTCTTGTATCCTACTCCTTGTATTTGTTAGATCAGGAATAATGTTGCGGCTGCCGGATAGGACATTTCAGGGGGCCCATCTGGTCTGTGAGCTGTAGTTTGCCCATCACTGGCCTAGACTTAAGAAAATGATGGAGAAAATGTGTTGTGTGTATATGTGTTATTGTTGCGTTTTTTTTTTTTTTTTTTTTCAGGAACTGAATTGTTAAGAATCAGTGCATTTCGGCAGTAGTACCTACCTTGGACAAGTTTTGTTGACCAGGACAACTCCAAGGGACCATGACCGAAAAGGATATCTGACTGGAGTCTGAATGCAGAGTGAATTCTTCATGTTTTTTCTCCATGAATTTTTCTGTAGCATAAGCAATATGTCTTTTATTTCACAACATGATGAATGTGGAAATATATATTGTATGATAATATACGTTTAACCTATATCATATTGCTTGCCTTGTTAAGGTGGGTGGGGGAGAAGTGGGAGGGAGGAAGAGAACGTGGATTACAAAATACCAGAAAATGAATATTTAAAATTGTATTGGCATCTAGTCTGGAAAAAATTAAAATTAGAATAAAATAAAAGAAAAAAACCAGGGACTGCCCCGGTTGGACAGACCACATGTCGAAGATTGTGTTTTAGGTTTTGAGTACTACATTTTAGGAAGTGTATTGACTCTGGTAGGCATAGGAGGGTTGGTGTATTCACCCTCTTCCAATAAGAGGCCCTAGTGTGGGTTCATGCAGGAACTGGATTCCGTCCCAGGGGCTCCTGCTCTTTCAAGGGAGACCTCAGGCCCCTTTTCATTAAGTCTGGATCTGTATATCCCCATCCCAGAGCCGACGTCTAGGAGCTTCTTAAGAGGGAAAGAAAGGCACTCCGAGTAGGACGTAGGTTAGGTATTGGACAGCTGTTCAGTTCCCCAACACAGACACACATACGATGCTTAAAACATGGACGACTCCTAAGCACACTGAGAAAGATTTAAAACATGCTCCCTACACTTCCCACTATACTTTCTTAGGAGGAAAGCTTATCACTCAGAACATTTATTGGAATTGTTGACTTGGACAGTTCACCTTCGCTCTGGCTCTGCCCCATTGAACAATTTCTTCAATGTCCACGTTTTGTAGCAGGGCACGGGCTCACCCTCTCTTCCAGACTGACTTTTCTGAGAAGGATGTACATGCAGGAACTTTCTCAGGCTGCTCAGCTCTACCTGAAGGGGGCCCAGGATCTCCTGACCTCTCCAGCTCAAAAAAGTCTTTCCTAAACTGAAAACATTAATCTCAGAATTGCTGTTTGAGTCACTAATGCTCCAGAGAAGAAATTCAGACAGAAGAGGAAGCCAGGGGGCCCGAGACCCAGGCTTGGGCTTGTCTAGGCAGCACCCATTCTTGACACCATGAGTTAAGCCACTGCCTTGACAACTGGGGTGGGGGTAGGGCAAACCCTCCTTCTAGCCCCCACCAAGTCTCAGCTTTCCACACCAAATATTTCAGAGAAAGGAAGAAAAGAGCCAGAGTAGAAGCTCTTTTAAAGTTTCCTCAGTGGGCAGGTAGCTCTTCTCACTTCAGTGGCCTCTAAAGCTATTCCTTTGTCATTTCAAAGCACAAGTCTTTTAGTGCTGAGCTAGGTTTCACAGAAGTGTCCCAGGGGCCAGTCAAACAGGGGATCACCTAGTTACTCCCATTACAGCAAGTTGGGATGGCCCAGAGGATATATATTTTTTACATTTTTAATTAATTAGTTACCTTAAAATTCTCAGGTAACTCTTTTCTACCTTCCTTCCCCTCGCATTAGAAAAGGTATAATCTGACAAAAAACTGTCTCACTTATTTCTGTTTCTCAGTTTTTTCTGGGGAAGTGGACATACACAAATCACTCCTCAAAAAATATTGCCTTGGTTCTACTCATTTCACACCTCATCATTTCACATCGGTCCTTCCATGTTTCCCTAACATTAACTTGCTCATCATTTCCTGTTGAGCAGCAGCATGTCACCATGACCCCAATCACAAGCCAGAACCTCTTCAGCCACCTCCCAATGGATGGGCAGCACCCCCATCCCCCAGACTCAAAGCTGAGCCATATACTATAGTAATGGCTAACATTTATATAGTGCAGGGGTCAGCAACCTTTTTGGCCCTGAGAGCCATAAATGCCACATTTTTTAAAATGTAATTTCGTGAGAGCCGTACAGTGCTCACAGGGCCGCTCCTGTAACAGTGCCTGAAAAAAAAATGGACTTTATGGCTCCTGCAGAAAGAGCTATATCTCAGGGGCAGCTGGGTAGCTCAGTGGATTGAGAGTCAGGCCTAGAGATGGGAGGTCCTAGGTCCAAATCTGGCCTCAGATACTTCCCAGCTGTGTGACCCTGGACAAGTCACTTGACCCCCATTGCCCACCCTTACCACTCTTCCTCTAAGGAGCCAATACACAGAAGTTAAGGGTTAAAAAATATATATAAAAATTAAAAAAAAAAAGAAAGAGCCATATCTAGCCCTCAAAAGAGCCAGATATGGCTCAAGAGCCATACGTTGCCGACCCCTGATAGAGTGCATTGAAATATCCAAATGACCTATCTAATAATTCTAACTTCTGCTGGAAGGAAAGATATTGGCTGTGTCTTTCCCATGAAGAGGGCCTATCTCCACTTTGGACCCATTCAGCTTTTGTCCTAGGGGAGCTGGACCACCTAAAATAAAGGACTCAGGCTCTTTCTGTCTCATTGTAGCTTTCTTTACAACCCCATCAGGAGCCCTGGGGTTATGGCAGCGTTTGGAGGATGCCCAGGTTCTTCTCAAAATGTAGAAAGGTATTCAGTGTCCAACAAAGATCAGGAATAGGACAGCTATTTATTTTTCTGCACAAAAGACAACCTCTCATGGGTAGAGAAAATTTAAAGCAGCAACAGTAATAACTTAGAATGACTATTAAGTCTTCCTGGAGGCTGACTTAAAGCCATCCAAACGTTTTGCAAGATAACTCAATGAGCATTTTACATTTCACCAAACCACTCGTGCAAGGTCTGTGTCTTCTGGCAAGCTCATGTAGGAGTTGAGCCCCTTTCCCTGTCACCAGTCAGTTCCAACTGAACGATTGTCACATCTCTTGAATTCTCAGAGTTCCAAACTCAAGGTTATTTCCAAGACCAAGACTCTCTATCACAGAATTGCTGGCGAATTGCCTGTGCTCTAGAAAGCAAACCCAATGTAGGAAAAGCAGTTGGGGATTCCAAAGCCCTGGCTCCTAGGCCTCTGAGCTTGCCTACTTTTGCCTCGAGGCCCCTGGGAAGCATCATAGGCCAGGAGTTAGGAATACCTGAGTTCAAATCTGGTCTCAGACAATTAATAAGTGGATGAACCAGGCAAGTCCTTTGACCTCTGTTTCCCTCAGTTTCCACTAATAATAGCACCTACTTCCCAGAGTCTCAAGGATCAGATGAGAGGGTGTTACAAAGTAGGTACTATATAAATGCTTATTTCCTACTCTGGTGCTATAAAAATGCTGAGCAAGATGATTTCAGAAAAAGCTGGAAAGACAGATGAACTGATGCGGAAGAAAATAAGCAGAACCAGGAGAATATTGTTCACAGGAATGGCAATATTGTACGATGATCAGCTGTGAAGGACTTGGCTACTCTAAGCAATCCAATGATCCAGGAAAATTCTGGAGGATTTAGGACAATGAATGCTGTCCACCTCCAGAGAAAGGACTGTTTTTCACATTGTTTTATTTATGATTTTATGTTGGTTCTATATGAGTATTCTCTTACAACAATGAGCGATATGGAAATACGTTATACATGATAATACACGTATAGCCCAGATCAAATTGCTTACCATCTCTGAGATGGAGGGAGACAATTTGGATCTTATCATTTTGGAAAACATTTGTGGAAATTGTTATTACATGTAATTGGGAAAATAAAATAACTGAATCAAAAATGCTTAATCCCTTCTCCCTAGTCATTAGCTACTATGTCAATCAATCGATAAACAACAAATGTTTATTAAGCCCCTACTATGTGCCTGGCATAGTGCTAAGTGCTAGAAAGACAAAAGAGGCCAAGGACAGTCTCTACCCTTAAGAAGCTAATGGGGGAGACACCATGCAAATAAATATGTACAAAGCAAGTTACATACAGGAGACATAGGAAATAATGAAAAGAAGTGAAGCATTGGAATTAAGAGGGGTTGGGAAAAGTTTCCTGTAGAAGGTGGGATGTTCATTGGGACTTGAAGGAAGCCAGGAAGTCAGCAATTAGATTGGAGCAGGGACAGAGTTCCAAATGTGGGGGAACTGCCAGAGAAACTACCCAGAGGCAAGTAAGGGAATATCTTGAAGAATGTGTGCCTGGGAGTAAGGTGCAAGAGGACTGGAAAGGTAGGGGGGCGGAGGATTCTTTGAAAACCAATGTATTTGTATTTTGACTTGGAAGCAACAGGAAGCCACTGGATTTTATTAAGTGAGAGGCAGAGTGTCATGATGGGACCTGAATCTAAATCTCGTTAGAGGCCAATGGGGACTGGACTGGAATGGGAAGAGATATGAGGCGGGCAGACTCACTGAAATGATCCAGGCTTAAGGTGATGATGAAGGCTTGTACTAGAGAGGCATCAGAGGAGAGAAGGGGACGTATTGGAGAGATGGTACCAAGGTGAAATTGGCAGGCCTTGACAACAGCCTGGGTATGGAGGGGGAGAGGCTTGGAGGAATCTGGAGTGAGGCCTAGGTTGGGAGGCTGAGGGATGGGAGGGTGGTGGTGTCCTCTGATGTAATAGGGAAGTCTGGAGGCAGGGGGAGGGTTTTTGGAGAAATAAAATGAGATCAATCTTGGACATATTGAATTCAAGATGTCTCTTGGATATCTAGTTTGAGATGTCTGAAAGGCAGTTGGAGATGCAAAACTGGAGACTTTGGGGCAGGAAAGGTAGATTTAAGAATCAGCAGCACAGAAATGGTGGCAATGGGAAACAAGGGGTCTGTCAAAGCAGTCTCTTTGTCCTACCCCTCATGGGAGTTTTTGGTTTTTGGAATAGCTCTGCTAGGATCTGAAGAGGGGAAGAGAAGGGGATAAAGGATGGATCACTTCTTTGGAAAGATTCACTGAGCGGGTGCCTTCCCCATTTTGGCTTTCTTCGTCTTCCCCCAAACACCCAAATCCTTCAGGACCGCAGGGCTTCTCTTTACCTTGGAAGGATTCTTATTCAATTCACAAGCAGAAGAAAGAGCAACAACAAATAAAACTGGTTTCAGCCTCCAATGGAAATGTGATCTACATAGAACTTTCCAAGCCTCCCCAAACTTTCTCTAAAGGGATTTGGTCCCTGGGGTCAACCTGGCATTATCCCTTTCTCAAATGAGAGAACTATCCTGGGTGGAAACTCTTCCATGATTCCTTCAGTGCATAAGGCCATCCAACTAGGGGCTACATGTAAAGGACCCCTTTCTATCCAGGGCAAACCCAGATTCTCTAGGGGTCCCTCTAGCAGAGTGATCTTAGTGGTCCAGGCAATTTCCTCTGGATCCCTTATCCCAAGGAACACCCTAAATTCTCCCCCCCCCACCATAGATTCTTGTTACTGCCAGGGAAAAGCAAATGGAATTGCAAGCTCATTGGGATGAGAAGAGAAATGGACTAGATTAGAGAAGGAGCAAAAAACAGCAGCTACGGGTGGATGTTTGGCACGGGAATTTCCACCCTAAGAAGTGGTAGGACATTTTGTTTTCACAAAAGGCAATCAGGAAGAACAATCTGAAAATTCAACTACTACACAGTAGCAACTTTTTTTTTTTTTTAAACCCTTACCTTCCGGAAGTCTTGGAGTCAATACTGTGTATGGGCTCCAAGGCAGAAGAGTGGTAAGGCTAGGCAATGGGGGTCAAGTGACTTGCCCAGGATCACACAGCTGGGAAGTGTCTGAGGTCAGATTTGAACCTAGGACCTCCCGTCTCTAGGCCTGACTCAATCCACTGAACTACCCAGCTGCCCAGTAGCAACTTTTTAAAAAAAACCCTTCCCTTCCATTTTAGACTCATTACTCTGTATTGATTCCAAGGCAGAAGAATGAGAGTGGTTAGGCAATGGGGGTTAAGTAACTTACCCAGTGTCACACAGCTAGAAAGTGCCTGAGGTCATATTTGAACCCAGAACCTCCAGTCTCCAAGTCTGGCTTTCAATCCACTGAACTACCCAACTGCTCCCAACAGCAATAATCTAATGATTCCATATTTCTCACACTAGTACTTACCCTTGAAGGATAGGGCTCAACTCTAGCACTTATTTAAACTGGACTCAATAATCTAGAACATGTCAGCATGCCAACCCTTATAGAGAATTCAATAATACAAAAAGTATCAGTACTTAAACAGTCAAACAATCAACACAGAAAAGCTGGCAAAATCAAACCAAAAGAACTTACTTGAGGGAATAACTTCCAGAAAAAAATTACCTGTATATTTTCAATCTAAATTTATTTTTGGTTTTGCCAGATTTCCCCAGGATCTCCCAGTTTCAGAGTATTTCCCATCAAAAGTCTCAGACAGGGAATCTCTTAAGGGGTTCCTGCAAAAGTGAAGGGTTCAGTATTCTATGAGATAGGCTCAGTGGAATTCTCCATTCTCTCTCTCTCTCTCTCTCTCTCTCTCTCTCTCTCTCTCTCTCTCTCTCTCTCTCTGTCTCTGTCTGTCTCCCTCCCTCCCTCTCCTTTTTTTTTTCTCTGCCTTTCCAAACATATACATACCATACACATTATCTTCTTTGTGCCTTATGACAACCCTGTGAAATAGGCTGCTATTATTAGATAGTATCCCCTTCAGATAGTTGAAGAACTGTGTGGCATGGAAGAGGCAGTGTTTTACTTAATTGGCTTACTTGTCCTCTGGCTTTTTGGGACCCAGGAGATAAAGAGGACTAGTGACTGAATTAGAGGGCAGCAAATTTTGACTCAATAGGAAGAAGAACTTCGAGCTTTCTAAAAAATGGAAGAACTAGCCAGCTCAGCTTTTGGATTTCTCGCTTAACTAGGTGGGAGAGAAAGATGTCAGGAGAGAGATGAATTAGACTCTCTGTGTGTGTCTGTATGTGTGGTGTGGGAGCCCTTGAATTTTAGGGAAGCTGAGGGCTAATCGATGATGTCAGTATTTCCCATATCCATAGAAGCTACAAGTCTGACACCAGATTTCCCCCCACCTTCATGGGCTCAGTTCTCAGCAATCTGTCAAAAAAGAGAAGAACATCACAGAGAAGTCTGGAATTTCTCGGGGACACGGAGCAAAAGGAGAAACTTTTTCCTTCCCTCCCCCACCCCCCATTCTAACTTGTCCTCCTTCCTTGAGAACTCTTGTGGAAGAGTTTCAGCTCAGAACGATGCATGGGGTGGATGAGCTGGGAGCCAGTGCTAACTACTGCCTGGGTCCCTTTCTTATTGTGGATGCTGGCTATTAATTCTCTCTATTGAGGGATTTGGGGTAGTGAACTTTAGAAACCTGAGGAAGGAATTTCAGTTAGATCCCAGAAAGCTAATTGTCCAGACTGTAAAAACTTGGAAACATTAACTCTGTAAGGGATGGTTGGGATGATGACCTCTAGTCCCAGGAGGGAAATTCTTGCCCAGGAATTAGGCCCCTACCCTGAGGAATGTGTAGGGGAAGGGCATTGCTGCTCCAGAAACAGTTAGGTGAGCCCCCCTCCACCCCCCCAGATTTCAAACAACTTGGGTGACTCAGCCTTGCTCACCTCATTCCTCGGAATGCTGGGCCCCAATCTGACTCAGTCTTGGTTTCTGGGAACCCAGTGATAAAGATCAGGGGGAGATAAGGCTTATCAGAGGGAAATATGCTCTGGTTTGCCTTCCCCCATCAATTACCCCTTCAGGCTGGAACCAGAGGCATTTCTCATTCCTGGTCTCTGCCTCGGCAATCTCTCTTTAGGAATTCTCCTTAGAGTAGCTGAGGACTGGGGCTGGGAAGCAGGCAGCTCCCTCTACCTCTCAGTCTGGACTCTTTCTTTGTACTCAACTGGGGTTCTTTGAGCAGGAAATTGAATTTTTTCTTACCAATTTTGCAACCAGAAATGCAATTGCGATAAATATACACCACTAAAAATACAACCTCAGTTATAATGAATAAAACCAGTCTATACAGCTTAGGAAGAAATAGACCTTTTGCAGTTCCTATTTTCAGCTCCCCCCCCCCCCCACCCAGGTGTTTCCAAACCCTCATCCCCACCTGGGATACTCCAAGGGCCTCTTGAGTATCCTAAGAGCACCTACTTGGACAGGAACACAAGCCATCAATTTCCAGAGGACCCCCCAGACTTTTAGCTTTGCCCAAAGTCTGGGCCATGAACAAGGCAAAGGCGGCAAGTTCAATGGTCATATAGAAAATGAAAATGAGAACAATGAGCCATTCAGCTCCAATCACTTTTTCCCTCTTCTGGTCGTGATCAGTCCATCAGAGGTGATTTCTTCTGCCGTTTCACATTTTCTGGGTTTGGGCTTGTACAACAGCCCCCTGAAGTATTTTATTTTCTTGGGGCACAGATACGTGTGACAGCTTGTCTTTTGAAACCCCCAGACAGACTCTGGTTCAATTATGAGGCCGATAGTAGCTTTATAATTTTATTAAAAGGTAGGGGAGAAGTAGAGAGATACTTAGCTTACTAATCTATTGGCCGCCATGACAAACCCTCAGGAACCTTTCCATCACTCATGCCAGCACTTGGCTAATGACAATCAGAACCTCGATTTCTTGGCTGATCACCCTAGTCTCATGGGCCTCTCCCTGCCACTGTAGACTGTGCCTGGTGCTTTGTTCCCAAGTGGGTGGCAGGTGCTCTTCACCCTTCCTAAATCTCTATAAGCACCTTCTGTTCTGCAGTTGGTTGGCAGTCCCAGGACTGATCAATCTGCACATTCCAATTAAAGACCCTCATTTTAACGACTTTGGTGTTCTGGGTTTTTTGGTTTGATCCATGAAACATGGGGCAGGACTCTGCTTTGTCCCCCTCTCCCATTAAACTTGATTGGGGGAGACTCTTTTCCTCTTCAGACATGCTCTAAAGGCAAACAAAATTGTGGTCATTGGCTAAGGGAGATGAAGTTCCAGGCTGATGAATGTTGCCTCCATTTTTACCTAAGTAAATAGTCACCTGAACTACCTTCTTGGAGTATGAATGAAGATGGAAACATACATGAAGAGTATGGTATTGGGGAGGGGGGCAGGAAGCAGCTGGATGATCAGTGGATTGAGAGCCAGGCCCAGAGATGAGAAGTCCTGGGTTCAAATCTGGCCTCAGATATTTCCCAGCTGTGTGACCCTGGGCGAGTCACTTGATTCCCATTGCTTCCCTGGAACCAATGCCCAGGATTGATTCTAAGACAGAAGGTAAGGGTTTAAATAAAAACAACGCTGTAGCACAGGGTGGACATTAGAGTTTCCATCAGTAAGGAACTGGGGCCCATTAAAACCTAGGCTACAGTTTAAACCCAGCTCTCTATTTCAGCCTTCCTCTGGGTTCCAATCGGGTCCTCTCTAAAGAGGATGAGCATTCCTGAATAAGCCCCAAGGATCTGGGGGTGGGTCCTAGGGCCAGCCCAGGGCTTAGCTGCACCTGGGACCTCCAACCCTGAAGCCAGTCCAGCAGCCCCCACCAGCCTTTCTGGATTAGCCTCCCTTATCAGTGATGCTGTCCTGGCTGAAGACAAAGTTTGTTTACCAGAGTGGAAGATCTGCATTCCTGACCTGCCGGGGCTCTCTGTTTCTTGTCTCTGGACACACTCAAGGGGAATCTTCTCCACCTTTCCCTAAGCTAGGAGATCAAGTGTCAGACTGGTGGAGGGGAGAAGGGACTTGGGGGAAGGGGAGGGGTGAGCCTCATCACTGCCTGGCTAGAGTGAGGGAGTGAGGGGGCTTTGGGTTCTCGGCATCGCCAGGATTCTTGGATTCAGAACAACAGTTAGACCTTTAGGAAGACTTACTGCATGGGGCTGGGCAGCAGGCTGGAGGCTTCCTATGTTAAGAGGGCACTTTGGGCAGTAACAATGAGGGAAAGGAGTTGGGAGAAAAGAAAACGGGAGGGGCAGCTGGGTGGCTCAGTGGAAAGAGAGCCAGGCCTGGAGATGGGAAGTTCTGGGTTCAATCTGACCTCAGACACTTCTAGCGGTGTGACCCTGGGCCAGTCACTTAACCCCCATTGCCTAGTCCTTATCACTCTTCTGCCTTGGAACCAATATCAATTCAAAGACAAATGGTAAATGTTTTTTTTAAAAAAGAAAACAGAGAAGGGGCAGCTGGGTGGCTCACTTAATCCCCATTGCCTAGCCCTTACTGCTCTTCTAACCTTGGAACCAATAAACACTACTGGTTCTAAGATGGAAGGTAAAGGTTTAAAAAAACAAAGAAAACTCCAAATGAAGCATAAGCATAAAATGAATGAACAAGAAGAAGATTACAAAAGAAATCGTTATCAAAGTAAATAAAATCATAGACCTTGAATTAAGGACTGCCCCACCCCTTAGATGAAATAACATGGACATCAGTAGGGTTTAAAGAGTGCTAGTTTAAAGCCTCTGCCTACAGCTCTGTGACATGGGCCAGTCACCTGATTTATTTGAGCCTCAGTTTCCCCATATGTAAAATGGCAATAAAATATAATGATTATTTTACAGAATTATGGTGAGACACAGTGAGATAATATAGGTAAAGCCCCATAGAAATTTTAAAGAACTGTATAAATAAACATCAGCTATTATTTATGGTGCTTTTCCCAAAGTCACAAGATAATGAGTGCTGGAGCTGGGAGAGAAGCTGGGAAAGGGAGGTTCAGTCTGGGAACAGTTTTCTTTTTAAACCCTTATTCTTCCGTCCTAGAATCAATACTGTCTATCAGTTCCAAGGCAGAAGAGCAGTAAAGGCTAGGCAATGGGGGTTCAGTGACTTGCCCAGGGTCACACAGCTAGAGGCTTTCTGAGGAGGTGAGTGTGGAATAGAATGAGGAGGCAGGTGCAGGAACTTTTGAGACGAGGAGGAGAGTGTCCCAGGGGACATTAGAGGAGATATGGGGAGAGAACAGGGGCCGGGAGGGCTGGCTCTCGGTGGCAGCAGGAAAGGAGCGAGGAGAGAATGAATGCCTGCTAGAGAAAGGCTCTGGCAAGCAGAGGGAAGATGGTGGAGGCCAATGGGTTGGCTTCAGCCGTTGTTACGTGGGATGGGCCGGGCTTGAAGGTAAGAACAACCAGACCTCTGCCTCTGCCTCTCCTCTGTCCCTCTGGAAGCTGCCGCCAGCAGTTCAGGCTGCCTTTATTGTCCCTAATCATCAATGGTTTCTGTGGCAACCTGGAGGGGGTGGGGGAGGAGGCGACAGGGGTGGCCTTGCCGAGAGCCAGGTCCCTGCGCACTGTCCCAGAACGTGCAAACACAAACACACACATACAGTTCTGTCTCCATGGAGATCAAACAGCCCCGGTGCACATTGGCCCCAGGCAGCCCAGGGCCCTCCCCCACGCCCAAGGGAACAGGCAAGGCCTGCTGGGGTTCCAGGAGCCAAGCAGGCTGGAGATGACTCAGTCCCAGATTTGGGCTCAAACCCCCAATTTCCCAGCCTGGACAGGGGCTTCTCCTCTTTGCCATCAATCCATGCCAAGGAATCCCTCTAACACGCAAACACAGCCACAGGCACAGACAGGAAGCCCGCTTAGGCTCTCGGGGAATAAGTGGGGGCCATTTCAAGTCGTCTTTCAGTTCTTTACAGACTCAGCCCGGGAAGGGCTTAAAGAATGTGTGGAGCTGGGAGAGCCCCCGGTCGTCCGCTTATTCAACCCTCTCTTTTTCCTGGTCAGAAAACAAGGATTTGGGGAAGTGAAGCAACTTGCCCAAGCCAGCTCAGCTTTCCTAAGGAAAGAGCCAGGACCAGGCCTCCTTGCTGTTCCTCAAACCAGACACCCCTATCACCAAGCTGGGCACCAGCTATTTTCACTGGCTATTTCCATGCCTGGAAATCTCTCCCTTCTTATATGTCTTCTAGCTTCCCAGTTTCCTTGAAGTCCTAGCTGAAATCCCTTCTTCTTCTTCTTTTTTTTAAAGCCCTTATCTTCCATCTTGGAATTGATATTAAGTGCTGGTTCTAAGTCAAAAGAGGGATGAGGGCAAAGCAACTGGGGTTAAGTGACTTGCCCAGGGTCACACAGCTAGGAAGTGTCAGAGGTCAGATTTGAACCCAGGACCTCTGGTCTCTAGGACTGATTCTCTATCCACTGAGCTGCCTAACTGTCCCTAAAATCACAATATCTACAAGAAGCCTTTATACATCCCTCTAAATCTAAGTGTCTTCTCTCTGAGTTAACTCCAATTTATCACATAGGGGTATGCGCATATGTGTGTATATGAATATGTGTGTATATCTATATATTTATATATATACACATATAGATGCTATTATACATGTATGTATATGGATGTGTATAGACAGACACAGACCCCTCTGTGTGTGTGTGTGTGTGTGTGTGTGTGTGTGTGTGTGTGTGTAGAGAGAGACAAAGACACAGAGACAGAGAAAGGAGAAAGAGAGAAAGAAATGAAGGAGAGGAGAGAAAAAAGAGCTAAAAAGAGAGAGGGAGAAGAAACAGACAGAGGAAGAGAGGGAGGGAGAGACAAAGACAGAGACAGAAAAATAGAGACAGAGAGAATCAGAGGCTGCTTTTCTCCCTTTTCTTTGTACTTCCAGTACTTTACACAGTGATTGGCACACTTCAGACACTTAATAAATGTTTGTTGATTATTTTTATTAATAAATTTAGCACTTATATAATGCTTTAAGATCTGCAAAGCACTTTACAAATATCGTTTCACAATAACTATGGGAAGTAGGTGCTATTTTTATTCCAGTTTCACAGATGAGGAAATGAGGGTTAGGTGACTTGCCCAGGGTCACACAGTGTCTGAAGTTGAATTTGAACTCAGCTCTTTGAGGCTGCAGGTGCAGGATTATATTGAATTCTTCACCTAACTACCTTTAGTCTGCCTGCCTGCCTACCTATTAACAATACTCTGCCCCTGTCCCCTCCCTTCCACTTGGTAGATTATTTACAACTGATTGAGGCTGTAAATGCTGACTTAATTTTAAAATCAAATATCACTTTTGGGTATTTTTATTCATTTTGTTATTATTACTCAGTTACATTTTAGGCTGTACTCTGGAGTTGAAGGTCTTAAAATGAGATCAGATTTTCCCTTTCACCCATAGCATACAAGGCATTAAAGAATGCTGCCAACATGCTCTTTCTCAATGAGTTTGTAATCTAAGAGTGAAGGCAAAATGCAAAAAGAAGCAGATTGCAAGACTCTTTATGGAAATAATGCTAAAAGAAGGGCCACAGATCTGTTCCTCCTCTATTTTATTCATTTAAGTATCTAAAGATATACATTTTCCTCCAGTTACTGCTTGTGCTGTACCCCATAGGATTTGGTATGTTGTCTCACTATTATTATTATTATTATTATTATTATTATTATCATCATCATCATTTTTAAAACCCTTACTTTCCATCTTAGAATCAATACTGTGTATTGGTTCTAAGCAAGAGGAATGGTAAGGGCTAGGCAATGAGGGTTAAGTGACTTGTCTAGGGTCACATAGCTAGGAAATATCTGAGGTCAGATTTGAACCTAGGACCTCCCATCCCTAGGCCTGACTTTCAATCCAATGAGCCACCTAGCTGTCTGAAAAGGATGCATTTAATATTCCTGCTTTTCTGTATTAAACTATAAAGTTTTTGTGTCTTACTATATGGTCAGTTTTTGTAAAGGTACCATATGCCACTGTTTCTCAGTATATTCTTTTCTATTCTCATTTAGTTCTCTCCATAGATATATCATGTTTAGCTTATCTAATATTTTATTTATCACACCTCTAGAGAAAGAATTGATAAATAGAAATAAGTAAAACATAGTTTTATATATGCATATGTCTTTTTGTCAAATGATGCCTGCTCTAGTGGGGGAGGGACTTAACTGGGTATTTTCATATAACAAACAAATAAAAAAAAATTTTAAAGGGGACGTTAAAAAAAAGGATCTCAGACCAAATGAAATGCCCAATGTTGTTGAACCATCTTCGTCTAGTAGGATTATAGGTATGGAGTGTTACATTTTTTGTCAGCTAAGGTGGCTGTATTAAAGTTTTCCTGAACTACTTTTTCTTCCATTGTATGTGAGGGTGCTATTGGGAAATGAATGTAATGTACACATCAGTAGATATTAATAAATCATTAAAAAGGAATGGACTTTTCTGTCATTTCTTTTTTTGTGGTACTCAATTACAAACAGTACAATATAAGCTTCTCAAGGCAGAGCCTATTGAACTGTCCATATACCTCCAGTGCCTCAGGCATAGTAGGCAGGAAATGAATGTTCAAATGATCTGAATTCAATGCATATTTCCAGTTGAAATAGAAAGGATTCTTGGATTAATCAATACTTGGGATTATTTGAGCAATTCTTTCTCTCTGGCTCTCTCTAAACCCGTACCTTCTGTCTTAGTATCAGTTCTAAGACAGAGTACCATAAAGGCTAGGCAGCAATGTTAAGTGACTTGCCCAGGGTCACACAGCTAGATTTTTGTCTGAGGCCAGATTTGAACCTAGGTTCTCCTGACTCTGGACCTGGCTCTCTGTCCACTGTGCTGCCACTAGCTGCCCTTGCAAGCTAACTTCTCTTAAATTGCATTTGAAATAAAGCTGATTGTTATATACTAGAATAGGGACTGGTGGTGTGATTTCCCTGGTACTAGAAAACTTTCAGGTGAGGAAATTCCTTCCACTAATGCTATTTAGCACCTTTCTGTAATTTCATAGTCTTACGGAATTGCCTGGGGCACTGTTAAGTCAGTTGCCTAGGTTCACAGATCTGGTATTTGAACTCATACTTCTCTGATTTTGAAGTGGCTTGTCTTTCTATTATACCAAGGCTACTAAACTCAAATAGAAATAGGGAATCACTAAATTGTAAATAAAGATCAAGGCAGTTAGGTGGCACAGTGGAGAGAGTGCCAGACCTGGAGTGGAGAGGACCTGGGTTCAAATCTGGTCTCAGATACTTCCTAGCTGTGTGATCCTAGTCAAGTCACTCAGCCCCAACTGCCTAACCTTGATTGTTCTGTCTTGGAGCCAATACTTAGTATCCATTCTAAGACAGAAAGTATGGGTTAAAAAAAGGGGGAAATTTACTTATAAGGCAATGTATCTCTTGCTTGGTATAGAAACTTTAATAGGGAAAAAGATGGTAAGATATGAGAAAGATAAGGACAGAGGAGAGGGCTAGTATCGCCACGTAGTGGAGTACATTTGCCTGCTGCCTGTTCCTAGGCACTGAGATTTTTAAGTTCTCATTTTGCATGGTAAAGACTTTTTCTTATTCATTTCTTTGAAATCCCATGCCACCTTGGCTCACACGTCCCCCTTCTTTCCCCTCTCTTCTCCTCATCGCATCAGCACAATATTGACTCAATGCCCAGCTAAGGGGGACACTGTATTCATTAAGGGCACAATAAATATTTGTTGCATGAATGAATAAAGGCTCTGTGCCTAGGCAGCTCTCCAGGACACAAAGAGAGATAAGCTCCTTCAAGGAGTTTACAGTCTAGTTAGAAAGATCATATACACTCAGGAAAAGTCATACTACATGACACCTCCCCTCCTGAATCTCGATGCCTTTGCTGAAGTTTCTAGTTTCCATGCCAGGAATGGATTCTTTCAACCCAGACCCCAGTTACTTCTCTTCCTTCCTTTTCTCCATAGACTCATTTCTCAGAGCATCCTTCCTGTATCTCTCTTTTCCCTTATTAGAAACTGCCCTTTCCTCTGATCACATTCTGAAATGTTTCCAGGTTACTTGCATCCGACTCCCCCCCCCCCCTTCTTTTAGATTTAAATGCCTGGAGAGAAGAACCTTTATTGCTTCTATCCAAACTTAATGAATATTTGTTCACTTCTCCATCATGCCCCGCCCCCTCCCCCAACTCATCATCCTGGGAGTCTTGGTACTCAGATGCCATCAGTAACCCTCTGCCTCTTTGATTGGAGAGCACAGGGAAGAGCTTCTCAAAACGCCATTTAAGGAGGGTTCCCAGGCCGGCCATCTCTTCATTTCCCACCCTGTTGTACTCCTTTGGACCTCTCTGACATGGCCCCTGACTGGGTCCCTTCCCCACTACTCTTTTTCTTTTTTTCTTTTCTTTTTTCTTTTTTTTTTTTTAAACCCTTGTACTTCGGTGTATTGTCTCATAGGTGGAAGATTGGTAAGGGTGGGCAATGGGGGTCAAGTGACTTGCCCAGGGTCACACAGCTGGGAAGTGGCTGAGGCCGGGTTTGAACCTAGGACCTCCTGTCTCTAGGCCCGACTCTCACTCCACTGAGCTACCCAGCTGCCCCTTCTTTTTCTTTTTTTAAAAAACTCTTACCTTTTGTCTTAATCTGTTCCAAGACAGAAGGGCAGGAAGGGCTAGGTAGTGGGGATTAAGTGACTTGCTCAGGGTTAGTTATTGTGAGGCAAGCGGTTGGATAAGCAGGTAGAAAAGGAGAGTGATGGGAGATGTGGAAAGAGTCAGGATTTAACAACTGATTGTGTCCGGGTTTTAGAAAGAGAGCAATTAAAAAAATAAAGGTGAGAAAGAGAATAAAGGATCAGGAGAAGACTAGAATTTAAAGCCTGAGTGATTGGGAGGATAAGTATGCTCTAGACTGCAACGGGACAGTTTGGAAGGCTGGGGGTGGAAGAGGGAGGGAAGTCAAGCTCATAGGTTCAGTTTGTGGAATTTGCCATATTTACACGACATCCAGTTTGAAAGAGACCATCCAAGCTATGGGACTGCAGCTTGGGAGAGAGACTAGTGTTGGACAAACCCATTTGAGAGTCGTTGGCATAGAGATGATCATTAAACTCATGGGAGCTGCTGAGATGGTTCGGGGCAGAGCTTTGGGTGTACATCCACAGCTAGAAGGTATAAGTAGAAGAATCAAGAGAAAGTAGTGATTCCCAATCCCAGGAACTGAGGGGCACTGCTCTGGCACATTCTTCAGGGAGCAGTGAGAGAATTGACTTGATTATTATTCCCTGATGCAGGACGGATGTCAAGATAGCTTTAATGACTAGGTCCTGATGGGATGGATGCTGGGGGAAAATAAAGCTCAATCTGGAGCAGAGTTTTAGTTTAACTTGCTCAGCTCCAAATAACACAGGGCAGTCTTGTCCTAGGAAAGTTGAATGGATCCTTATTGTCCCCATCAGCCCCATGGGTGACTAGACCAAGCTCATATAGCTAGGGACTGTCATAGCCAAAATGTGAAACTAGCCTCCTTGACTCCAAACCCAGCGCTGTATAAAAAAATACATATGTATTCATTTATTTTTTGAAGCCTATTTTCCATCTTGGAATCAAAACCGTGTATTGGTTCCAAGACAGAAGAGCAGTAAGGGCTAGGCAATGAAGGTTAAGTGACTTGTCCAAGGTCACACAGCTAGGAAGTGTCTGAGGTCACATTTGAACCCAGGACTTTCCATCTCCCAGTGCTCTTTTTGACAACACTCACACTGCTGACTTCTCTCTCAGGGCGGTGACAAGATTCTTATGAGCAATAAAATACTATAAACTTATTATGACTACTCATTTCTGTTAGATAAAGTGGAGCCCAAGGCCTGTCCCACCTCATACACTTCCCTTAGCAGGTTCTCCCCTAAACTTTACCGTGTTCTTTTTTCTAGCGCAATCCTAATTTATTCAAATCTATGACTAATTCTCCCCTCTTCCTCCTGCTCAGTAAAGAACCTGGAGAAGGGAAGCTTATGGTCAGAGGGGCCAGACTAAACTATGCCAACACCTTTCTTCCACCTCATTCCATCCCCACCTCTTCCAGACACGCCCTTCCCCCTCCCTAGGGCCTGCCATTATTTTTATGGAGGGCTGTTAGTCTTCCTTCCAGTCATTGATCTCTTAAGAATTTATAGTCTCATGCTTTGATCAAGGACTTTTCTTCTGGAAGAGTCATTTTCAGTTAAAGTTGTTTCTCCTTTCTCTCCCTCCCTCACCATTTTTGAATCCTGTCCCCTCTCTCCCCCCTCCCCCCACCCCCACGCTGAGTTCTTGGAGGTGACCCACCCAGTAAAAAGAATGGGCTCAGTTCTCCTCTTCAGCGGTGCAGGCGTTGCGGAGTGGGGTACCTCGCCCTCTCTGGATCTAAGCCTTCCACTCCCTCCCAGGGCAGCGAGGAAGAGAGAAAGTGAGGCGGGGAGAGGGAGAGCGAGAGCGAGAGGGGAGGTAAGGGAAATAGGGAGAGACAGAGGCAAAGTCCGAGAGAGAGTCCTGAAGAGTCCTCTACCCACCTAGGTCCCCTAAAGGGGTTGAGAGCTCTCTAGAGCAGCAGATAGGGTCGCTGCCTCACTCAGAGCAAGTTTAGGAGCTTCTCCCTTTCCTCTAGGGGCTGAGGGTGGGAGACTAAGCAGGTGAGGGTGTGAGACAAGTAGGGAATGTGGAGGGGGACCGCTAAGGGATCAAACAAAGCAAATGCCTGGGGGACGGGGCGCGCTATCTGGAGAGATTAGCTGATATCTGAGCCTCAGGGCCGGGGGTGATTGACTATTGTTTTCCACGGCTTTCCTTTGGAGAGGGTCCGAGCAAATATTAGTGTCCTCAGAGAGGCTCTAATTCCCTCATTTTTCAAATCCAAACAGCCCCGGACTTCAAAGTCCAAACCCATCCCCACCCGGACAAAGACACACACACCTGGGCTTAGGGGGAGCAGAGGATTTTGGGAAGGATTCCTAATTGCCCAGGGACCTCCAGATTGCGCAGTTGGGGGCTGAGAAAAACTTTCCGATGTTTGTCCTTCTTGCGGGACTGGCCCCAAGTAAAACTGCCGCCAGATAATTTAGTCTCATCTGTCACCCTGGTCCCTCTCTTCTCTTCCACTGCAGGCATTTCCCACCTCTCCAAGCCTATCCCAACCCCCACCAATGCTGACCCCTCCCTGCCCATTTTCCTGGTTGCTCGGCACCTCTGGAGGTGACTGCTAACCAGAGACAGATTTCCAGGCGTTAGCTCCATTTAAACAGCGACTTTATTGGAGGCATCAGCACCTTAACTCAAACAATGAAGTAAACGGAGGCTTGGAATTTCATATTGGAAATTCCGTGGAAGAGAAGTCTTTGCGATCGTTTGTACTAGCCTTCCTACCTCTTCTCCCTCTCTTTATTGTCTCCCTTCTCGAACACATTTTACTTTATACAAAACCAAACCAAAAAACCCTTAACCTTCTGTCTTAGAATCAGTACTGAGCATGGGTTCCAAGGCAGAAGAACAGTAAGGGATAGGCAATGGGACTTAAGTGACTTGCCCAGGGTCACACAGCTAGAAAGTGAAAGTCACTTCTTTAACTTTTTTTTTTTTTAAAACTTAACTTCTGTCTTAGAATCAGTACTGAGCATGGGTTCCAAGGCAAAAGAACAGTAAGGGATAGGCAATGGGACTTAAGTGACTTGCCCAGGGTCACACAGCTAGAAAGTGAAAGTCACCTCTTTAACTTTTTTTTTTTTTTTAAACTTAACTTCTGTCTTAGAAACAATACAGAATCTTGGTTTCAAGGCAGAAGAGCAGTAAGAGTTAGGCAATTAGGGTTAAGTGATTTGCCCAGAGTCACACAGCTAAGACATGTCTGAAGTCACATTTGAAACCAGATCTTCCCATCTCGAGGCTTGGATCTCTGAGCCACCTAGCTGCCTCCTGTAATACAGTTTTTAAAATTTATTTAATTAATTAACTTAGAACATTTTCCTATGGTTACATGATTCATGTTCCTTCCCTCCGCCCCCCCCCCCATAGCCAACGAGCAATTCCACTGGGTTTTTACATGTGTCATTGATCAAGACCTATTTCCATATTATTAATATTTGCACTGGGGTGATTGTTTAGAGTCTACATCCCCAATCATATCCCCATCAAGCCATGTGTTCAAGCAGTTGTGTTTCTTCTGGATTTCTGCTCCCACAGTTCTTTCTCTGGATGTGGATGGTGTACTTCTTCACATGTTCCTTAGAATTGTCCTGGATCATTGCATTGCTGCTAGCAGAGAAGTCCATTACATTAGATTGTGCCACGGTGTATCCGTCTCTGAGTACAATGTTCTCCTGGTTCTGCTCCTTTTATTCTGCATCAGTTCCTGGAGGTCGTTTGTAATACAGTTTTAAAAATTCTTTTGATTATGAATTTAATAAACATAAACATTGAAGGAAGAACAGAAAAAGCTGCAAACTTCTATTATATACAATATGGTTTTAATAAAAAAATGGACATTCAATTGAACATGATCTTTAAAACCATCCTCGTCTGTGACCTTTTTGTTCTCTTTTGTATATTTTTAAGGGTTTCATTGGTCTTCTTTGCTTTTCTTTTGAATTTCTATCAGTGTCTACCAACTTCTCCCCTAAAATTCTCCCCTTCACCAAGAGAAATCCCATTCATGTAACTAATAAGCATAATCACAAAAACTGAAACCATACATTTTGTCTGAAAATGAATCTTTTCTTTTGTGCATCTCATCCATCATCTTTCTGTCAAGAGATGGGAAACAGACTTCTGCATCAATCTTCTGAAGCCCTGAGTGGTCATTGCCTTGCCTAGAATACTTAAGTCTTTCAAAGCTGTTTTCCTTTCGATGATTGTAATTGTAGAGGTTGTTCTCCAGGTTCTGCCCACTTTCTCTGGCATCAGTTGTTTTTGTTTAAACCTTTCCCTTCTATCTTAGAATCCATACTAAGTATTGGTCCCAAGGCAGAAGACTGCTAAGGGGTAGGCAATGGGGATTAAGTGATTGCCAGGGTCACATAGCTAGGAAGTGTCTGAGGTCATATTTGAACCCAGGGCCTCCCATCTCTATCCATAACTATCCACTTAGCTGTACCTCCTGACATCAGTTTGCCTTCCCAGATTTAAATGAACCTCCTCCTTTCATCACTTCTTATGTATGGTCCAGTGATATCCCATGAATCCACATTCCCTTATTTGTGTGGCCATTCTTTGCATCTCTAGCACTCAGCACAGTTCTTGGCACCCAGTAAGGGCATAATACATGACTAATTGACTGACAGGTTTATTTCATCCAGTTAGTCTTGAATAATACCAGTCTTCTACTTGGAATTGATACTCAGCATTGATTCTAAGATAGAAGGTAAGAATTTTTTTTTAAAAAAAGGTAGTATATGAAGGCTGGAAAGGCTGTGTTATGAAGGACTTTGAAAATAAAACACAACATTTTTTTTTTTTATCCTGAAGGTGATCAGGAACCACTGGTATTCATCTGCAGTGCTCTAGGACTTAATACAATTAGCATCTTAAATAAAGGCAGTGTAGGGCCTCATCACTTCCAGGGAATGAATCCCTTTTCAACGTGGACTCTGCCCTGGATTTCTTCCAGGGCAGTGGGGTTCACTTTTGGGAAACAGGCAGCTCCTTAGTTTATGTCTTGCCTGATATGTACTATCAGCAGACTATGGACCAGGTATTGTTCTCTCTTGTCATATGGCTTAAGGAATTTTGATTCATCATGGCAGTGCATTTTCCATATTGTTGGAAGACAGTCTTTAAGCAGAGGTTTTGTGCAATCAAATAAAATGATTTAAAGAAAAATAAACTCATGATAATACATGTATAACCCAGACCGAATTGCTTGCCAGCTCTGGGAGGGGGGAGGGAGACAATTTGGATCATATAACTTCAGAAAACTCATGTGGAAATTTGCTATTATATGTAATTTTGAGGGAGGAAGAGGAGGAGGAGGAAGAGCAGGAAACAAAAAAAAATCAACAACTGAAAAGCAGAGCAGGATCTCTTATGACTTCTGGTCAGTCGTATCATGGCAAAGATGTGACCTACTGTGGGATGCCACTTCTGCAAATCTGTTTGTTGTACTAAAGGCATTCCCATTATGGAAGATGACTGGATTGGCATATTGTGTGACACGCCATAAGATTCCCAGAAACCTGAAAGAAGGGATCCAGAGGGAAGTAATCGGAAGGATAATATTTATTCAATGACTCTCTCAGTATAAAGGAACCCATTTGAAACACTTAGGTTTGGAAGGATTCTCAGAGCCCATTCAGCTTTCTTTGCCACTAAGCTGCCATTTTGGCTCTGCCCCTCCATTTGAATGACTTAGGAATTCTGATTCCCAAAATGATCATCCCATGACTCCAGAGGATGGAGTGGAAGTTCCTACCATCTGACAGAAAGGTAATCAACTAACTAGAAGCACAGAGGAGACATGCTCTTTTTTGGCCACTTCCAATATATGTATAAGACTTACATTACTTTACTAACTTGTTACAAAGGAGAGCTTAGAAACATTTTGGAGGGGAAAAATTAGAGAGGAAAAGGTGCCTGGGGAGAAAATGGGTGGGTAGGGGGGACATTTAAAGAGATTCAGAAATGAAGGAAGATTAGAGGGGAACAAAAAGGGGCCAGGTTTTGGAGCATTTGCTGACTATACTTTATATTATTTATTTATTTTTTTAAAAATCCCTGCTTTCTGTCTTAGAACCGATAGTGGCTAGAGCAGGGTAATGGGACTGAGTGACTTGCCTAAGGTCACAGAGCTAGGAAGTATTTGAGGCCAGATTTGAATCCAGGATCTCCTGATTCCAGACCTATCACTCAATTCACTGAACTCTCCGGCTGCCCCCAGATTCCCTTTATTTGATCCAGTCCTGCATCTTCTTTTCAATCCATAGGCTTGGAGAGTTACCTAGAGCACTGAGTAGTTCTGATGTAGCAGGAGTCACACAACTCATAAGCACCAGAGGCAGGACTTTCAACCCAGGTCTTTGTGGCCAGACCTCCATTTGTGAGGTCATTCTGCCTCTTCTAACTTTTACTGGTTTATATTGAGGTTTGTTTTTTTTTTGGCCTTTGTTTTTGAGCTATTTCATTCCATACTATATTTTAATTTTTTTTAGCCGTGTTTTGTTTGCTTAACCAGTATTACACAATGATTTTTCCAGCCAGCCAAGAGCTAGGAGCTATTCTCAAACCCAATCTGCTATCTCCTGCCCTTGTCCATTTGCATTGGCTCTCCTTCTTTCTTCATCTGAAGGCTGTCAAAAGCCATCTTTCTCCTCAAGACCCGGCTGAGGTATCACTTCTTCCTCTGACCCTTCAGCCAGAAGTTTTCCTCCATTTAAATTATTCTGGAGCCTGGGGTCTCCCAGCCTTGTGTTGAGAAGCTACCGTTGCCTTCTGGTTATTTGGGTTCTTCTCATAACTTGTAAGCTGGATGGGGGCAGAGCTTATATCATTAACTTCAAAATGTCAGTAATTACTTAATCAGTAAGTCAGCCTGCTGGATGTCAGGTTTTGTGCTAGGTCCTGGAGGAAAGGAACATAGTCCTTGTTCTAGAAACTACTTCAGGGCAAGGCAACCTGCCTACATGCATGGTGCCAGTCACTGGGAATAAACAAGCCAAATTCAGAATTGAGCCTTGATCTCAAGGATCTTATTATACTCTCCTGGGGACACACACAGACACATTTATAAACAATCATAAATACACATGTATGTGTGTATATATATATTATATAGACATATTGAATGTGTCTGTAATTTTTGGAGGGGGAAAATTGAAGAGGAAAGAGTGCAAGGAAAGGGTGCCTAGTGATATTTATGGGAAAATCATTTTAAAAGATGCAGAAGAACTGGAATGACCTCCAGAAATTGATGCAGCATGAAAGGAGCAGAACCAGGAGAACATTGTACATAGAGCCTGATGCACTGTGGCACAATTGAATGTAATGGACTTCTCTACTAGCAGCAATGCAATGATCCAGGACAATTCTGAGGGTCTTATGAGAAAGAACGCTATCCACATCCAGAGAAAGAACTGTGGGAGTAGAAACACAGAAGAAAAACAACTGCTTGAACATATGGGTTGATGGGGATATGATTGGGGTTGTAGACTCTAAACGATCACTCTATTGCAAATATCAATAATATGGAAATAGGTCTTGATCAATGCTACATGTAAAACCCAGTGGAATTGCATGTTGGCTATGGGGGTGGGGAAGAACATGAACCATGTAACCATGGAAAAATATTCTAAATTAATTAATTAAATAAAAAATTTCAAAAAAAAGATAAAAAATAAAAGATGCCAAAAAGAAGGAGAATAAGAGGGGACAGAAAGGGAACAGGTTTGGGAGCATTTGCTGAATCTACTTTATATTATTTATTTTTAAAATATTTAAGTAAATAGAAAATAATTTATAGCTGGAGAAAATCCTAGAAACTGCTTTTTACCAAAACTAACCCTTTTTTTTCTCTTCCTCTTTGATTTTCTCTGCCTAAACTGGACCCTGAGCAGCAGAGGGATCAGTTCTATGAAAACAGTGTCCTCAGACTGTAGCCACTCAAAACTCAGATCCAACTGATCTTGCCTGTTTACATGCTTCAAGAAGTTCTTAGAAACTGGAACCTTCTCTTTGATGCTCAGGTTGGTGTGGGGTGTCTGGCAGGGGCTTTTGAATTCCCCGTGAAGTGCTTGTTTGTGAGGACCAAAACAAAACCAAATAAAATTGATGGAGAGGGTCATTGCAAGTTTGAATTGTGCTTCAATCCATGGCTTGTTTCCTCATCTGTAAAATGGGGATAATAGTGTCCCCATCATTCAAGATCGTGAAGGGAAAAAATGAGGAAATACATGTAAAGGACTTTACAACAAGTGCTTGGGAAATTAGAGTTCTTTTTCTAAACTTTGTGATCCCTTTAGGATTGTGTGTAAATCAATTCCTTGAATATTGATTACTATTTTTTTTATGGTCTTCTGATTTCAGATTTTTTTGTTATCCAATGAAATCGCAGATTCAGGCTCAGATAATGTTCATCTCTGGCTCATCTAAAATTAACAATGAATTCTAATGCTATATTGATTACCTAATGCTATTGGACAAGTAACTCAGGATCTAGTCAGAGGAATTATTAAGGAGCCTGTTAGGGGAATCTTTTTTTTTTTTTTTTTTTTTAACCCTTACCTTCCAATTTAGAATCAAAACTGTGCACTGGTTCCAAAACAGAAGAACATTAAGGGCTAGGCAATAGGGGTTAAGTGACTTGTCCAGGGTCACATAGTTAGGAAGTGTCAAAGGCTGGATTTGAACCCTGTCCCTGTCTCCAGACCTGGCTCTCTTTCCACTGAACCACCTTATTGCTTCCAGAGGAAGCCATTTGGAAAGCAGAGGCCTTGCCATAATGCAAATAACTATTTGGATTTTTAGAATCTTGTTCATCAGGTTATCTCAAATAAAAATATAAATATTTTATTATCATCTCTTTAAAGCTAAGAATCTGTCTTTGTTCCAACTACCTACATATTGCCGTCATGGGTAGAGAGGATGGAATTGATACTTGTTGGACTCTGCTCTATTTTCTTGTTCACACAAAGATAAAACATGAAAGACGGAAGGAAACTGTTTTGATTTTAATTTTTTAAATTACAAGTATTTTAGTGAACAAAGCCTACCTTCTTTCCCTGCCACCTGCCACCTCTTTCCCCCCAAAAGCAAGAAGAAACCCCCCCAGTAACAAATATTCATAGTCAAACAAAAACATTTGGGAGCAGCTGGGTAGCTCAGTGGATGGAGAGTCAGGCCTAGAGACAGGAGGTCCTAGGTTCAAACCCGGCCTCAGCCACTTCCCAGCTGTGTGACCCTGGGCAAGTCACTTGACCCCCATTGCCTACCCTTACCACTCTTCCACCTATGAGACAATACACCGAAGTACAAGGGTTAAAAAAAACCAAAAAAAAAACCACCCACATTGGCCGAATACAAATATATTGTCTCCTATCTGTACCCCAACTTTTGATTTTTTATCTATTTTATAATATTTATTCATTTATTATAATATTGTTTATCATTATTAATGTATTTACTTTAGATGCTAACTTTTTATTCTTGCTCTGGAGAGAGGCATTACATATTTAGGGTATTCAAACTCAGGACTGCCAAGACCTGAACGTCTGACAACTTCCTCCTAATGTATACTTGCGAAATATGTATTCCTCAGACCTTTTCAGGCAATCCTAATCTCTTCAAGTTAGTGATGTAATCTCCAAGCACTTTGATGATCTTCACTTGGTCATCAAGTAGTTCAGATTCCAAGAAGCCCCAGAGATGGGGATCTTCATGATCTTTACCTTACTGTACAGAGCCAACGAAGAAGGTCGAGCCTTCTCACCGTAAGAGCTTCATCCACAGCCTGCAGGGCATCTGGCCTGTCTTCTCTGACTTTAGGATATTTTCCAGAACAGGATGTCCTCCCCCTTTGCTTAGGTCCTGAAGAATTTTCTCTGCATGTTCCTCCTTCTTTTGAACTGTTCTCATAAGAACTTGGGGAAGTGTTTCAGGGCCATATCATGAGGGCTAAAATAATAAGCCATGGGAAAATAGATGTAGCTAGCATGTGCCTCCGATTTTATTGTCTTATTGGTAGAAAATTCACCGTCTGGATGGAAATTCTGGGACATTAGAAAACTCCATTTTAATAACACCAAAGTAGCTTTTGAGAAAATGTTTAAAAAGTAGCTTCAGTGCATCAACTAAAATCCCTTTGGCATCTTCATTTGCTGGCCCAGGGAGATGAATCTGAGGGAGGAGGGCAGCCACTATCCTCTATCACTTACCTCTTGAGAAAAAAGAATTTAGGATGATCTCCAAAAGCTTTTCAGAAATTGTATGTTCAGCAACTAACTGTAAACTATATCAAATTGTTTGCTGGCTTGGGGAGGAGGAGGGAGAGAGAATTTGGAACTCAAAATTTAAAACATGAATGTTAAAAAATTGTTTTACACAGGATTGGAGCAGAAAATAAAATAGTGAATAAATAAAAAAAGAAACTATGTTCAATACCATGAGAAATAAAAGTACAGTGTGTCCCCAAAGTCTTTTTTTTTTTAAACCCTTGTACTTTTGGTGTATTGTTTCATAGGTGGAAGATTGGTAA
The DNA here is from genome assembly GCF_016433145.1 of Gracilinanus agilis. Lineage (NCBI taxonomy): Eukaryota > Metazoa > Chordata > Mammalia > Didelphimorphia > Didelphidae > Gracilinanus > Gracilinanus agilis. The sequence goes on from NC_058134.1 coordinate 288,348,733, forward strand.
GGGTAGGCAATGGGGGTCAAGTGACTTGCCCAGGGTCACACAGCTGGGAAGTGGCTGAGGCCGGGTTTGAACCTAGGACCTCCTGTCTCTAGGCCTGACTCTCACTCCACTGAGCTACCCAGCTGCCTGTCCCCAAAGTCTTAGTGCAACTTTAAGCATGCATAATTTCAGAACTATAAATGTTACAAACTTACAAAAACATCTGAAAGGTTAGTTAGCTTAAGTGTTTTTTAGGTATTCATATTTCTTCTTTTAAAAGTTTTTCCATTTTTTAAAAAAACCAACCCTTGCTGACCTGCTATGTACCCCATGGTTTTAAAAAGTTCTTTCGAAGTATTCATATTTCTCATTAAAATTCAGTATAACTAACCATCTTGTGCTATATTCTAGTCAACATCAGGTTTGTTGCATCTGTGACTGTTTGGATGCGACCCTCCTTGGTGGGGTCTTTTGCTCCTTGGCTGGGCTGCTTTTGCAGTCTGGTCCTGGCATCATTGCCAAATATGTTTCTCCTTTACCTTATCCGAAGAACTTTCTGTTGGAACAAAGATTTCAAATGAAAAGGAAAAAGGGAAAAAGCCAAACCAAACAGCTCAGCAGAATTAATATAGCAAAGAGTTCTGATTTCTCCCCCATAGTTCCCTGCCTTGGAAAGGAAGGGAGGGGGATGTCCTTTCTCAGATCATATATGTGGCCAGGCCAGGTCTCTAAAGTTATCCAGTAGAAACACAAAAGAAAAACATATGATTGATCACACGAGTCGATGGGGATATGATTGGGGATGCAAACTCTCAAATGATCCCTCTATTGCAAATAGTAATAATATGGAATTGCTTGTTGGCTATGGAAGGGGGGAGAGAAAGAACATGAATCATGGAGCCATGGAAAATATTCTAAATTAATTAAATAAAACATGCAAAAAAAAAATAAAGTTTCTCAGAATTCTTAACCTGGCTTTCTCTGAATTCTTCATATTGGTTGTTCCTTGTAGCATCAAAAGATTCCACTGCATCAATGTGCAATAATTAGTTTTAGCCATTCTCCAAATGAAGGCCATCTGCTATGAGGCCCCAGTGACAAACTGGTCATAGAATCAATGTAATAATAATAACATTTATGCAGAGCATTGAGGTTTACAAAATCCTTTATAAATATTATTTCATTTTATCTTCATATTTTTCGAAGGAAGAAGTTGAGGCAAACAGAAGTTAGGTACCTTGCCCAGGTTATGTAGCAAATTTGTGTCTTAGGGTAGATTTGAACTCAGGTCTTCCTGAGCAGCTATTCGGCTCAGTGGAGAGAGCACCAGGCCTGGAGTTAGGAAGACTCATTTTTGTGAGTCCAAATGTGACTTCAGATACTTACTAGCTGTGTGACTCTGGGCAAGTCATTTAACCCTGTTTGCCTTAGTTTCCTTATCTGTAAAATGAGCCGGAGAGGGAAATGGCAAACCATTCTAATATCTCCGCCAAGAAAACCTCAAATGGTGTCACGAAGAGTTAGACACAACTGAAAATAATTGAAAAGCAACGCCAAATTTTCCGACTCCAGATCTAGTTCTTTATACTCCGAGCCAGAGGTGTCAAACTCAAATAGAAATGGAGCTTCTGCCAGGACACACTGACTTCAAAAACTACAAATTAAAATGATCTTTGCTATATTGTACTATTATTTGTTAAATGTTTTCCAGTTACTTTTTTTTTAACCCTCACCTTCCATCTTGGAGTCAATACTGTGTATTGACTCCAAGGCAGAAGAGTGGTAAGAGCTAGGCAATGGGGGTCAAGTGACTTATCCAGGGTCACACAGCTGGGAAGTGTCTGAGGCCAGACTTGAACCTAGGACCTCCCATCTCTAGGCCTGGCTCTCAATCCACTGAACTACCCAGCTGCCCCCTCCAGTTACCTTTTAATCTGGACTGGCCACCAGTTTGACTTCTTTACATGGAGCCACCTAGATTTAGGAGGAACCTAAAAGATAATCTAATAAAATTCTCTCATTTTATAGGTGAGAAAACTGAGGACAGAAAGTTCAAGTAATTTTTTGGTATTTTGAGCTTATTTCTAATTTCTATTTAGAAATTTCTATTTAGAAACTAATTTCTAATTTCTATTTAGCTTGCAGAACAAGGCAGAACTATAAGCCATAAATGGAATTTTCAGAGAAAGATTTCTTAAATTTAGGTTTGACATAAAAAATTTTCTAGATACTTAGAGCAGATGAGCTCCCCATCACTGGAGGTCTTTAATAACTGTTTGACCATTTGTCAGTGACTATTTCACCATCCTGCTAAAAACCATTTAGTGGCTCTTCATTGTGTGTAGGATAAAATACAAATGCCTTCACCTGGCATTGAGACTACACTTGTAAAGAATTGGCTATTGAGGGCTTGTCCACCCATTGGGGTAACAGAATATTATTGTGCTCTAAGAAATGACGGGCAGGATGATTTCAGAAAAATCTGAACTGATGCAAAGTGAAATAAGCAGAACCAGGAGAACATTGTACATAGCAACAGCAATAATGTATGATGATCAACCATGAAACGACTTAACTGTTCCAGTGATAAAAAGATCCAAGACAAAAAAAAAGAAGTATGTAGGATGAAAAATGTTATCTAACTCCAGAGAAAGAACTGAGAGAGTCTAAATGCAAATTGAAACATACTTTAAAAAAAAAAAACTTTATTTTTCTATTGTTTTTTTTTGTGGTCTGGGGTTTCTTTTGCAATATAACTAATATGTAAATATATTTTACATCACTGTACATGCATTGACTGTATCAAATTGGTTGCTTTCTCTGGGAGGAAGGAGGAGAGAAAGGATTCTGAACTCGAAATTAAAAAAGAAAGAATGTTAATTGATTTTACATGTAATTAGAAAAAATAACATGTAAAAACAAATAAATAAATCCCTCTACAGACTGGTTCCAACCTACCTTTCCAGCCTGGTTTTTCCATATTACTCTCACACATTTTCCATTGCAGACAAACTGAACGATTGGTTATGCCTATGACTTGGGATTTCTTATGTTTGTATATTTGTACAAGTCACTCCCTGTTTCTGGAAAGCATTCTGGCTTTATCTCCAGCTGTTAAAATCCCTGCTTTTCCTTAAAGCTTCCCTAGAAAGCTATCTCCTCCAGGAAGTCTGCCTAGTCCTCCCGACTGAAAACTTTTCCAAATTTTTCTATAGCATGTTTCTACCTCATAGCATGCTTCTGTTGTGTACATATCATAAACACTCCCCCCCCCCCCCCATTTTACTGTAAACTCTAAAAAAGACCTGTGACATTTTTCTCTTTGTCTCCCCAGCACCCAGCTTGGTGCCTTGCAGATAGAAGACATTCAATAAATATTGAACGCTATTGAGGGGATTCCTGGTCAAAGGTAGATTATGAGGTAGCAGGGTGGCACGGTGGAAGGAAGTCCTGCCTGGAGATGGGAGGTCTTGGGTTCAAATGTGGCCTCACACACTTCTTAGCTCTGTGACCCTGTGCAGGTCACTTAATCCCATTTGCCTAGTCCTTACCGGTCTCTTGCCTTGGAACCAATATCTAGTATGGATTCTAAGACAAGGTAAGGGATTAAAACAATAGATTAGCAGAGATGAACTCTGAGATCACTCTCAATTCTGAGATTCTATGATTTTGTGGCTGACTCATTTTATGGAAAGGGAAATTGAGGTAACTTGTTTGTGGCAGAACAGACAAATGAACTCAGGTCTCTTGCCTCCATAGTCCAGTATCTGCAACATCTTAGACCCAGGTAGGTACCAGATTTCAGTAGGTGTGTGTAATTATGGGAAGAAGGCAGCTTCAAGGTATGAAGAGGGAGAGGAAGGCAGTATTCCAGGCATGTAACGCAAGATAGGACAGGGTTCAGAGGCAGAAGAGGGATAGGAAGGTGAGAGAGACTTTGGGTGGGGATAGATGGTTGGCTCAGTGGGTAAAGCACCAAACTTGGGTTCCAATTTGACTTCTGATACCTCCTAGCTTGTGTGACCCTGGGCAAGTCACTGAACTCCATTTGCCTAGCCCTCGTCCTTTTGTCTTAGAGTTGTTAAGACAGAAAGCAAGGGTTAAAAAAAAAAAAAAAAAAAAAAAACAACAACCCACACCAAAAAAACTTAGTGGATTGGGTCCTGATTTGATACAAGGGACATAAGCTCATTGAGGATTGCCTTACAGAACCTCCTTCTTAAGGGCAGCTTTCCTCGAGTGACTGTAAGTTAGAATGGTGACCATAATGAGAAATCCCTCCATCTTCCTTCCCCAGTTAAATATGACTCCTGTTGGGTAGGGCAGCTGGGTGGCTCAGTGGATTAAGAACCAGGCCCAGAGATGGGAGATCCAGGGTTCAAATCTGGCCTCAGATAAATATGACTCCTGTTTCCCATCACCATTTCCCGTCCCACCCATCTTTGCTTAGATACGTCACACTGTGTATTTGACACCTGTGTGTGACTGTCCTCTCCCTTTTTTCAATCAACAAAATATTTATTAAGGGCCTGCTATGTGCCTGGCACAGTTCTAGGCACCAGGAATTCTGACCCTTTGCTCTGGCCAGCTCCACAGAAAAGTGGATTGGATCCAATGAACACTTGCTAAGGTCCTGATGAAAGAGCTAAGAGTCCTCAAAGTCCTCAAAGAACAGACTCTTTACATGAAGTGTCTGCTATATACCAGGCATTGTGCCCAGGATACAAAAAGCAGCAAAAGATGGATCCTGCCCTCAAGGAGCTTCCAATTTCCTTGAGACAACATGCAAACAAACAGATACAAAGCAATCTATATACAGGATAAATAGGAAATAATTAAGAGATGGAAAGCACTAGGATTAAGAGGGGCTGGGGAGGAGTTAGCTAGATGGCAGCTAGGTGGTTCAGTGGATAGAGGACCAGGTATGGTGAGTGGGAGATCCTGGGTTCAAATCTGACCACAGATACTTCCTAGGTGTGTGACCTTGGGCAAGTCCCTTTACTCCAGTTGCCTGGCCCTTGCTGCTCTTCTGCCTTGGGGTCAATATATACAGTACTGGTTCTAAGCAGGAAAGTAATTTTTGTGTTTTGAAAGAGGAATTGAGGAAGTCTTTCTGTAGAAGGGGGGATTTTAATTGGGACTTAAAGGAAGCCAGAAGGTCAGTAGTCAGAACAAAAATATGGAATGTTCATGAATTTGCTTTTCATCCTTGCTCAAGAGGCCATGCTAATCTTCTCTGATTATATACTTGTTCCAGTTTTAGTGTATATGCTGCCAGTTTGAGAAGAGGCAGGGTGGTGGAGTGCATAGTAAGTTGGCCTCTGGGGAGGGAAGACTTGTATTCAAGTCTTATCTTGGACACATAACTGTGTGATCTTGGGGAAAGCACTCAATTTTTCAGGACCCTTGATACTGAACTGCATAGTTAGAGGGAGTTTCTTCACTGGGAGTTCCTTATATGGCATAACTTTGGTCCAAAAATTAAAAACAAAATCTGACATGGTTGAAAGAACTAACAAATCTAGAGGGATGAGGGAAAACTTTCCTAGGAAAAGTGGCAGTTATGCTAACTTTGGAGATCATTAAGGATTCTATTCTATCTCAGTGATTTTATTGTTTGCTATGGATTGGTGTTGGGTCAAGGGCTGGGAGTATAAAGAAAGGCAAGAGACAGGTGATGCAGTGGATAGAGTGTCTGGAGTCAGGAAGATCTGATCTTGCTTACTAGCTGTGACCCTAGGCAAGTCACTTAACCTGTTTGCATAAATTCCCCCATCTGTAAAATGGGGATAATAATAGCACCTACTCTCCCAAGGTTGTCATGAGGGTCAAATGAGATAATAATTGTGAAGCACTCAACATGGTAAGTTTCATATAAATGTTATTGTTATCATCATTTCCTCTGCCCTCATGGAGCTCACAATCTAAAAGGAGAAGTGACATGTAAATCACTGAGGGCACGTAGGATATATATATAGAGAAGATGGGAGGGAATCTGAGAGGAGAAGGCCTGTAGAAAGTGGAATTTGAGCTGACTATTGCAGAAATCTGGGGATCCCAAAAGGTAGAGGTATAAGAGTGTATTCCAAGCATGGGAGATGGTCACTGCCAAGGACCAGAGAAAGAGATAGAGTGTCATGGAGAGAGAGCATTCCAGGCATGGGAGATGGCTGGTGCCAAGGACCAGGCAAAGAGACAGAGTGTCATGGAGGGAGAGCATTCCAGGCACGGGAGATGGCTGGTGCCAAGGACCAGGCAAAGAGACAGAGTGTCATGGAGGGAGAAGGTTCAGGGCATGGGAGAGAGGTTGCGCAAAATCATCAAACCTAGGAATGGAATTCAAGTTTAGGGAACTCTAAATGTGCCAGTTTGGCTAGAAAGGACAAGGTGTGTGTGTGTGTGTGTGTGTGTGTGTGTGTGTGAAGGGGAGGAACATAATACTCCTGCCTGGAAAGGTAGTCTGGATACAAACTGTCAAGACCTTTAAATGCCATCATTCTCACCTGTATGCCAAGTAGTGCTTCTGACACATTCCAGATCTCCCTCCTGAGGTCATCAGGCTTCTAGGCTGGCCCGTCACACTGACCATCCCCCCATTTTGCAAGTTCCCTAGGGAAGAAGACTCCCCTCTAATCCAGGCCAGCAATCAGGGAAGTCCTCTTTCTTCATCAATCATTTCAAATTCTTTTCTCTTTTGTTCTGCTGCCCTTCTCAGACTTGCCCTGCCTGGCCCAGCCCATAGAGACAGAGAGAGAACCTTAAAAGGAGTTCTCTGTCCGTCTCACCCTCCCTGCTTTCTTTCTCTTGTCTCCTTCCTTTCTTCTAAGTCCCTCCTGGGGGCTCACCTGTCTCTCTAAAAGCCTTTTGCCCAGGGCCTTTCCCATCATGCCTTCCTCCCAATCAGGACGGGGAAACTCTGCCAGAGAAACTAAAAGCAACTCCCTATGGGTGTGATGCAGTAAGGTGAAAACTGAGGATGGAGTTAGGGGGTCTAAGCAGTCACCTGTAACCTTGTGGCAATTGTTTTCATCTCTGTGGCCCTCAGTTTCTTCATCTGTAAAACGACAGGGTCGGCTTAGATGGTCTTTAAGAGGCAGCTGTTGACTCTGAGGCTAGAATGTTGAGTTCAAGTCACTTACCCTCAGTTTGCCTCAGTTTCCTCAATTATAAGATGGAGATAACAATAGCAAATACCTTGCAAGGTTGTCACGAGGACCAAATGAGCTAATAATGGTAAAAGCATAGTGCCTGGCACATAGTAAACACTCTACATTATTATTCCCTTCACTTTCCCCTTCTCTGTTGATATCCGTTCCAGCTCTGAGTTGCTAATCCTGCGATGATCTTATCTGTGACATAATTTTAAATATAGGCTTTGTCACCTCCACCTGGATGACCTTCATCTTAATGAACCTCAGTTTCCTCATCTGGGAAATGAAAAGGTTGGCCTTTAAGGCCCTTTCCAGCCCCAAATCTATGATTTTATGATAATCTTTATGATTTAGGTCCAAATCCAAACTCTGTCCCTCCACCAGGGTCACATCCCCTTCTTTGGGGCTTTCTCAGCTCCTATAGTTTTGTTGGGGGAGATGTAGAAGGACCCCTGGGGGAGAGGTGGCTTCATTTTGACCTTCAATGAAACTGTATGAAAATGAAACACAAATCTATGCAAATAAACATATTTGAGCTCTCCTCCTTCCATCTTGAGGCTCTGAATCCTGTGTCTACATTGGTTGGGCTTCATGCCTTGGCTAAGGAAGCAAAACTATTTGGAAAAGCTTCTGGTGAGTCCTTCTCTGGGACTTCTCATGTTCCAGTTATAAGGTTCCTTTCTCTTCCCCATTGGATCCACCAAGAAGACACTGGATGGGGTGTGTGTGTGTGTGTGTGTGTGTGTGTGTGTGTGTGTGTGTGTTCATTGTGGAGAATCATATGCATGTAGGTGCTTCCAGACTCCCCAAGTTGGCAAAGGGCATGCCTGGGCTCTGGACTTCAGGTTGGGCCCCTCTTCTTCCCCAAACTCAGTGCCACTTTTCCTTGAGGGACCTCTGTAGATGACAATATAGGAGCAGTGGGGAAGCAGTTAATTGCCCTTAGAGACTATAGCCTCTGTCCTTTTCTTCTCACCCACACAGTTGCCCTACCTGTCCGACCAGCTCCTCCCTACTTCCGGCTTCTTCTTGCCCAGACCTGGCCGAGTGCCCACTCCCTCCTCCCCTCTGTGGAGCTGGAAAAAAAGGGTTTCATTCCTCTGCTGGACTGAGAGTGGGTGTATGAGAAGCATTTCCAGCACTCTCACTTGGGAGGGATCCAGGCATCTGTAGGAGATGAATATCCAATTTGAAGTGGTCCCACTGGGACCTGCCTGTGGCTTGGAACGGCTTGGCCCTTTTACAGGTGCAAAGCAGAGCCCCTTCCCAGAGGACTCAGGGAGAGAGTCCCTGGGTGGCCGGGGGTGGTGGCTATGCCATCTGTTCACAAGGACCACAGTACAAAGTGGGCTAAAGCTCTGGGTGTAGCCCCGCTTTTGCCACTCAACAACTGTGTAACCTTGAGCAAGTTACTTCTCTCCAGAGTTTTCTTTTACTCATAAGGAAAATGAAGGAGTTTGATCTAGATCTAAGATCCTGTTCCGTTTTCTAGTGGAGAATTCCTCTATCCGCTGCAGCCTAGACTCTGTAGTTCCGTTTACGAAATCAGCCTCACCCAGTAGGCTAGAATTCTTACCCTAAGGAATCAAACCTCTTGTCCTCCTCCACCTAGGCCCAGCCCAACCTAATCCAGTTCAGCCCAGCCCTGGGGAGCCAGTTCCTTTGCCACCCCACTGGCAGGTGCCTGTCTTGCTCCAACCTGCCCTGTTGACTCACGCCTGATAATGAGCTCTAGGAGACAGGTGTAAGAAATGGCTCCGCTTTTCTCTGGTCAGAACCAGGGATTTGAGGGAACAGCAGAAGAGAAAGGAAGAAGCTGGGGGCTCTGGCTTTCTGCTCATGTCGCTGACACGGGCCTGTCTCTGATGTGTGGGGATGACTCCTCAAGGAAGACTGAGCATGATCTACCCTCTGTTCCTGCCCGTTTTCTTTCATCTCTGCCTAGGTCTCTCTTCCCTGGGACTGATGCCCTTCATCTCCCAAGTCCCCTCAGTCTTCTCCTTTCTGTTTAAGCTTCTCTTCCTTTCTCCAGCATCTCTTGGGCCTTGGAAACAGAATTGAGACCTGAGAAAAAAAGGAATTCCTGGCTGTTTGGATCTTATCTCATCTTGAAAATGTAGTGGAAACAATGGTGTTGGTGATGAGGATTTGGGGAGGTAAGGAGGCCTGACTTCATCAAACAGGAATCCCAGTTCTAGAACTTAGATACCTGTCCTCAAGCTTGATGTCACTGCTTGGATGCACATACCTGAATGGCCCAGCTGTGTGGTTACCTCCCCATTCACAACAATAGCAGACTGTGCCCCAAAAGGCATTGGATTTGGAAATTTTGAGCAGGCCACTTTCCTTCACTGGGCCTCAGTTTCTTCTTTTGTAAAATGAGGGGGTTGGACTAGATGATCTTTAAGTCCATTCCAGATCGAATTCTAGGACCCAAATCTCCTGTTCCACAAAATCCACACTTAATTTCTATCCATGAATGGAAGAGAATGGAGGGATAAGGGGTGGTGGTGGTGTTACAGAAGATGAAGAAGAGGGGAAAGAGAAGAGGAGAAGAGAGACAGAGAGAGAAAGACACAGAAAGGCAGAGAGAGAGAAATCAAGAGAGACAGAGAGAGAGAGAGAGAGCCAGACAGAGGGAGAGGGAGAGGGAAAGAGGGATCTTCCTTTTTATGCTTCTTGATCTTTTTTATTTCCTGTCTCTGGGAGACAGCATGGTGTTATGGAAAAGATACTAGGTAGGATCATGAGCCCTGGGTTCCAGTCACTGCTTGACCTCTAAGCTACTTGGGTACCTTTGGGCAAATCCCTTTCACCTTTCTAGGTCTCAGGGTCTTCCTCTGTAAAATGGGGGGAAAGGGGGTTGGCTTGGCCTCCAGGTTCACTTTCTACTACAAGTTTCGGAGCAAGAATTTTCCGGGGCCCCAGGGTGTCTCGGGGCTCTACAATCCAGCCGGCTCCCATCCCCGCCCTGGCCCCATATCCCGGCTCTCTGCTGCCCCCACCCGAGTTCTCCCGGAGGAGGCAGGTGTCAGGTTAAGCTCAGCCCCTCCAGGGGCCCCAGCCACTCAGGTGCGGAGTCCTTGCTCTCCCCTCTCCTCCCCTTTCCCCCCCTGGGGCAGTGTGCAGGTCTTATAAATGCCAGCGTTGGGAGGCGGCCCTCCACCTTCTCTCTACCTGAGCCTCTCGCTCGTCTCTGGGTGTCGGTGCTTGCCCCTCTAGTCCTCACCATGTCCATCCGGTCGACAACCACCCATCGGACCATTAAGGTTTCCTCCTCAGGCCCCCGGGGCAGTTTTAGCAGCCGCTCCTACTCCAGCGGCCCCAGCTCGCGTATCAGCTCGTCCTCCTTCTCCCGAGTGGGGAGTACTAGTGGTGGCTACCGAGCGGGCTTGGGGCTTGGGGCAGGCATGGGCTTGGGCTTGGGGAACGTCAGCGGGATCACGACGGTCTCCATCAATCAGAACCTCCTGAGTCCCCTGAAGCTGGATCTGGACCCCAACATCCAGGCCGTGAGGGTCCAGGAGAAGGAGCAGATTAAGGTCCTCAACAACAAATTTGCCTCCTTCATCGACAAGGTGAGCCTTGGGGGGAGGGGGCTCCATTCTGGCTATTATTCTAAATCTGGTGCCTCCAAGCAGGTGCCAAGAGGCACCCGGAGCTCCCACTTGGAGCTGCCTATTCCCTAACCTGGGGGCTGGCTTCCAAATACCAGATGGGATGGATGCCTTTGCCCAAGAGCCACCCCTTCTCAGTTGGTCTTACTCTTTGAGCCTCTTCCCACTCTTCTGGTGGGCACTCAGTTTCCTGAACTTCCTTTCTCCTAGTGGTGGGCACTGCCAGAGAAACCTTGCAGAACTCAGTGCTCCCTCCCCCCACCCCTGCCCTGGCACCGCCCTCACCTCCAGATGAGTCACTGATCCAGTGTTCTTAGATTGGGGGAAGGGGAAGGTGTGTATGGAGCCGGAGGGCAGATGAGAGGGCCACCGAAAGAAAGAGGGATTTGCATAGCTTTGGCTCACTGGTGATATCATCCCTGGCTTCTTCCTCTAGCCCTCCCAGGTTCTAGATCAGGGCTGGCTCTCTTAAAGATTTTGACCCTGAGGACAGTTCTTGGAGCCATGTGGGGAGAGGAAACTGAGAAAGGGGTGGGGAAACTCCCAGAATTCTTGTCCCCCACATCAGGACTAGGTCTCCTATTCTGAATTTTCCTGTCCAAAGTTTATGGGGAGCAGTGAGCTGGCAGACACTAGTTCAATTAAATAAGTCATTATTGAGAACAAAGTTGGAGATGGGGGTTCTGAGCTTTTCTTAAGGAGTCTTTAAAAGGTATATATCTCCTTGTTTTAAATTAGCTTCAATTCTAGCTTGGGTCTATTCTCTCTAAAGCCCAAGATGATGATTAAGGTCATGTGTTTAGGACTGGGGTGGATCCTAGAAGTCTATTCATTCCAGCCCTTTTATTTTATAGAGGAAGAAACTGAGGACTCTTTATTTGGGTTAGATAAATTGTTCAAAGTCAAAGCCTAGGTATTAGGGCCAAGTCAACTGGTAAAGGACCATTGGTCTATCCAGGTCTCTATCACCGTGGCCCTCTCGGAGGCTCATGTCCCAGGAAGAATGAGCCACTCCCTGACTGCCCACTTGGCTCTGGGCCCAAATAGGGTGTGGGTCACCCCCTATCCCACATCCGGGATTCAAAGTCTAGGGGTGGGCCAGAAATATTTGATCTTAGTACCATTAATCTCCAAAGTTTATGGCTTTGTGATAAAATTGAACCAATACCTCTTTTTCTCTTTGATCTCTTTGTCTGCCCCCCCCCCCCCCCAACTAGGTTTGGGCCCTCCACTATTCCATCCCCCTCTTCTCCATTCCAGGCCAGGTTTTGTTAGGGGCCCCTGAGGCTTTGCGAATTGGTATCTTCCATGCTGACTCTGCCCTGGGTAGCATTGTGGGAAAAAGGAGGTGGGGTGTGTATGTGCTGGATTATAGAGCCTTCTGTCCTGTCCAGGGTCTGTCTTGTCCCATACGAGTTTATGAAATTATGGATCTCTATGCTTGGCTAAGGCATTAGAGGTCCCTCCTACAACTGACTGAAAGTAGGAAGAAAACAGGAAATTTCAGAAAGCAAGTGGTCCTTAGGGCTACATATCTGGTTCATTAGACCTTCCCAAAGACTCCATCTATTTTTGTCCCCATCTTCCCCTAAAACTAGAGAATTTGGGGGAAGTTGGGAGGTAGAGTCCCCAAGCCAGCTCCAAAGCTCTTTTCACCAGTTCCCTGCCCCACTGTATCCCACCTTTTACTGTGTCTCTTCTCCCCACCAGTTCTCCAGTGAGTTGTGCTTTATAATCTGTCTAGATTTGCCTAATGCTATCATGACTTTGGGTCTAAAGACACCTTTGCGGCATTAGATAATCACCAACTCCAAATTCAAGAAACATTTATTGACCCTCTACCCCTTCTATGAAGTGGGCCAGATGCAAAGTTTGGGCAAAAGGAGAAACTAGCTTACTTCCTGGTTGGGCATTATGCCTTCACTTAGCTACAACACACAATAATAAGCAAAAGAAGTGAATGCAAAGTATGCCATATAGGCCCAGGGCCTGGGGGGCTTCCCAAATTGAGCATTGAAGGGGAATGGAGAAGGAAAGAATCAAATTAGAGATAACTTTCTTTATCTTTTCCCCTACAAGTCTAGATTTAGAATCAGTAGGAACCTTAGAATCACTGAATCTCTTCATTTTACAGAAAGCTGAGTGACTTGCCCAAAGTCACACACTTTATAAGAGGCAAGAATCAAATTTGGAACTCAGGGCCTCTGAATCCAAATCTGACATTCTTTCTACTTCATCGTGCAGAATTGTAATCCTGCATGAAGACTAGAAGATAGGATTGGGGAAGCCATTAAGTGATAGGGATACTGTTGGAGTATAATTCTTATTTTAAAGATGAGGAAGATGAGACTTGGAGAAGGCAACCAAGGCCATTACTTGCCCTGCTACTTAATGACCCAGACAGGACCAGAGTCAAAATCTCCTGACTAAATTTTTACTTGCTCATCCCAGAATAATTGAGAATTCACTATTTGGGTGGAGGAGAATTTAAGGACTTGGGTTTGGACACTTCCTTTTCAACTTCATCTTTCTGGCTTAAGAATCAATAGGCTCAGAATAAGGACACCGTCTGGTCTTTCTTTTGCAGGCTTAGAAGTGGTGAATTTTCTTTTCTTTTTGTTTCTTTCTTTCTCAAGGCTTAAAAATAATTGATAATTTTTGCCTTGACATTGCTTTCATTTCTGAATAGATTGCTCTCCCCTTACCCTCTCCATCCCTTATGAGAGAGAGAGAGAGAGAGAGAGAGAGAGAGAGAGAGAGAGAGAGAGAGAAAGGAAGGAAGGAAGGAAGGAAGGAAGGAAGGAAGGAAGGAAGGAAAGAAGAAAGAATGAGCAGACCAGCTCTCCTAGGCATCAGTTGAGCCTGACAGTTGCTACAGTGTGGGAAGGGATGGTTTTCCCTCCTGGGGTGAATGCTTTTCTCTTCTTTGTTTAATTCCCAGCTTCTTGGTGAATGTGGTGTGACCATCTCTCCTCATTCTCCATCAGGTGCGCTTCCTAGAACAGCAGAATAAGATGCTGGAGACCAAATGGAGCCTCCTCCAGCAGCAGAAGACATCCCGAAGCAACATAGACAGCATGTTTGAGAGTTACATCAATAGCCTTCGACAACAGCTGGATTCCCTGGGGAAGGAGAAGCTGAAGTTGGAGGGGGAATTGGGCAACATGCAGGGCCTGGTAGAAGACTTCAAAAAGAAGTGAGAATAAAGAGGGACCTTCTAGATTCAGAGGTGGGGCCGAGGGTGTTCTCATTATCCAAATCTCCCCTATATTCTGGGAGAACCAAACACACTCACTGCCCAAGAATTTGGACTCTGCCGGAAGAATTTCTCTCAACCCTTTGTGACTCTATGTCCCCTTTCCCAACAGGTATGAGGATGAAATCAACAAACGCACAGAAATGGAGAATGAGTTTGTTCTCATTAAGAAGGTAAGAGGGGAGCCAGAACTAGAGATGGGAGGTCCTGGGTTCAAAATTGTCCTCAGAAATTTCCTAGCTGTGTGACCCTGGGCAAGTCACTTTGCCCCATTTGCCTAGCCCTTTCTGCTCTTCTGCCTTGGAACCAATATATAGTACTAATTCTAAGACAGAAGGTAAGAGTTTTATTAAAAAAAAAGTTAAGCGGGGTGATGGATAGCATGTGAGTGTGCACACACTTTAGAGGGCTGCCTCTCTATCATTTCCATATGCTTCTCACAGGGCTTCATACAGAATAAGAAGGCTAGGATAGAGGTCAGGAAGAAAAGCTACTCATAGTCTATCTATATTCTCAACCTCTAAGAGTTCCCTTCATTACAGACTCTTCTCCTGGGTTTCTATAGAGAGGAGGGAATGAGAGATCTCAAGGGAGGATGAGAGTAGGTCCTCTAAGCCAGGACCTCCTGGTCTGTTAAGGCAAATAAGACATCCATCCATTCATCCATTTGTATGTATTTATTTATTTCTATTTTTTAATTCAAAGATATTTTATTTTTCCAGTTATGTAATAATAATTTTCAACATACGTTTTCCAAAATTATAAGATTTCCCTCTCTCCCCTGACTTGGAGATAGTAAGCAATTTGATCTGAGCCAGATAAGTATTAACATGCAAAACCCTCTTCCATATGGGATATTGTTGTAAGAGCTAACTCATACAAAACCAACCCTCCCAAATAAAACCATAAATACACTGATGTGAAAGATAGTCTGCTTTGATCCACATCCATCAGACTCCAACAGTTTTTTCTCTGGAGGGGGAGATCATTACCCATCATAAGTCTTTTAGGATTGTCCCAGATCTGTCCCATTGCTGAGAGTAGCCGAGTTTTCACAGATGATCGTTGTATAATATTGCTATTACTGTGTACAATGTTTTCCTGGTTCTGCTTATTTCTCTCTGCATCAGTTCATGGAGGTCTTTTTAGCTCTTTCTGAAATCATCTTGCTTATCATTTCTTATAGTACAATAGTATTCCATCACCATCATATACTACAATTTCTTTAGCCATTCCCCATTTGATAAATACCCCCTCCATTTCCAATTCTTTGCCACCACAAAAGAGCATGCATTTATATTTATTAATTCAATAAATATTTGAGGGCCTACCATGTGCAAGGCACAGAAGAGGAAAGCAAAAGATACAAACAGACCAGACTAGAATTACAACCAGAGATGGATAGACGAACAGAGATGGCCTTTAGAGAGAGGTCAGTTAGTTGAAATTAATATCTGAGTTTTGAATTCCTCACAAATGCTCTTGCCTAAATGCTTCTGGCGACAGAGAACTAGTTGCACCAGACAGACCTCCAGACTTCAGTTTCAGGAGGGAGACTGAGGATGTCTACTGGGGGAGGCATTGGTCTGGGTAGGGAGGTTGAGAGCTGTACTTTAGAGGTGGATAGGTAGTGAGGAGGGTGGGCTAGCGGGAAATGGCTTATTGTTCCCAATGGAAGGTGGCAGCTGATGGTGGGATGAGGAAATCTCTGGTTGCATGGCTTAGACTTCCCTTCCTTTCCAGGATGTGGATGAAGCTTACATGAACAAGGTGGAGCTGGAATCCCGCCTGGAAGGCCTGACTGAAGAGATTAACTTCCTCAGGAGTTTATATGAAGAGGTATGTCTTTGGGGAGACGTAGAGTGTTTGAATATTCTTTTCTTTGTTGGATGAGAATCCTTCTCGACCCCATCCCTACTCCATCTCCCTCTCAACTCCCAAGCATGTACCAATAGATAAATGAGCCAAAGGGTTGACTTCTCTGTTTTTTCTTGGTCTCTACCTCATATTCTAAACCTTTCAACAAGCCCTTTCCCTCTCTTTGCCCCGCCTCGACTTGAATCCTATCCTTCTCTCTTGACTAGCCCCTCTGTCTTTCCCAGGGTTTGCTGGGAAGATCCCTCTGGCCATTCTCCTATACAATAGGATGCTGATAGCATCTTGCTCTCTTCTTCTGCATACTAGGAGTTACGAGAATTGCAATCCCAGATTTCGGAGACTTCTGTGGTCCTGTCCATGGACAATAGCCGCTCCCTGGACCTGGATGGCATTATTGCTGAGGTCCGAGCCCAATATGAGGACATTGCCAACCGTACCCGGGCTGAGGCTGAGAATATGTACCAGATCAAGGTGAGTAAAAAGAAGGATTTTGAGGGAAGTCCATCCCCATCAACTGGGCCAGTCTTTTTTTTTTTTTTTTTTTTTAAACCCTTGTACTTCAGTGTATTGTCTCATAGGTGGAAGATTGGTAAGGGTGGGCAATGGGGGTCAAGTGACTTGCCCAGGGTCACATAGCTGGGAAGTGGATGAGGCCGGGTTTGAACCTAGGACCTCCTGTCTCTAGGCCTGGCTCTCACTCCACTGAGCTACCCAGCTGCTCCTGGGCCAGTCTTAAAGGAGCTGCCTTTCTTCCCCCTATGAATGATAAGTTCAAATCCTACCTCAGATGATGAATTGTGTGACCAACTTGATATCGGTTACACTTGTAGAGCAAGCATCTCTTAAGTGCTTACTGTGTGCCAGGCATTTTGCCAAGCACTTTACAAATATTATCTCATATGTAAATGGAAGTTATCCCTAGAGGGAGGACACTAGCATCAAGGTGGGGCTGGGATAGGTATTTTTTTTTAAAAGGTTTTCTTTTGAATATTTTCCCATAGTTACATGGGAAAGGTATTTTAGATCTAAGAGAGAGCCATGATGGTCAAGGGGTCTCTGAGCCTTGGGAATCTGTAAAGGGCAGCCTTCCTCATCTCTCTTTCTCCTTCAGTATGAGGAACTGCAGACTCTGGCTGGAAAACATGGAGATGACCTTCGCCACACCAAGACGGAGATCTCCGAGATGACCAGGAATATTAACCGACTTCAGGCTGAGATCGATGCTCTCAAAGGCCAGGTGAATGACTCCACCTGTGGAATCGGGAAAGGGATGCCAGATTCACAGACCTAAGCAGGGAGTGTAGTGGAGATCTAGAGCCAGGACAAGACAGAACTTCCAGCCTGACTGGTGGAGAGGCTGCCCAAACATCTGGACAGAAGTACCAGAGCTGTGAGGAATGGGGAGAAGTGCCAGAGCACGAGGTGGGGAGAATTGATTGAAAAAATAAAAGAAGCTTCTTGGAGGAGGAACAATAGAATGTGTTAAAGAAGGAGAGCAAGGCAGACCTCCCACTTAGAGAGAATCTTCTAGTTCAAAGGGAAATTGGGAACTGGGTTGGAGTGATACCTCTGATCTAGGGAATTCTGGGCCATGATGAGGATCAGGTGGGAGAGTGGAGCAATTACGTCAGTTGGGAAAAAGGGAGCAAACTTTTAAAATCTCAACATCCTCTAGAAGTCTCTATTTAACCTCTCATTTGGTAGAGGAGGAAAGACGGAAGCCCCTATTCTGTCTCAGAATCAATGCTCTTTATTGCTTCAAGGTAGAAGAGTGATAAGGACTAGGCAATAGGAGTTAAATGACTTGCCCCAGGGACAGCTGGGTAGCTCAGTGCTTTGAGAGCCAGGCCTAGAGATGGGAGGGCCTAGGTTCAAATCTGGCCTCAGACACTTCCTAACTGGGTGACCCTGGGTAAGCCACTTGACCCCCATTGCCTAGTCCTTACTGTATTAATGGTAGCTGAGGGTTTTTAAAAAAATGACTTGCCCAGGTCACACAGCTAGGAAGTATCTGAAGCTGGATTTGAACCCAGAATCTCCCACCTCTGGTTCTCTATCCATTGAGCCCTTAGCTGGCTTGGACCCAAGCATTTATTAATAAGAACCTAATATGTGCCAGACGCCATTAAGCTTTTTGCAAATATTATCTTATTTGAAGGGGAAACTCTCTTCGTACAAATTTCAGTGACTCATTTGGGCTGGAGCTGCTCTACTAGACTGGGGTGGGTGATTGGAAGAGCAGTTAAGGGAGGGAGGCAGAGTTCCTGGCCCCCCGGCTCACCTCTTTGGGTTCCTGCAGAGGGCCACCCTTGAAGCCTCCATTACCGATGCGGAGCAGCGTGGGGAACTGGCCCTCCAAGATGCCCGGAACAAGCTGGCTGAGCTGGAAGCCGCCCTGCAGAGGGCCAAGCAAGACATGGCCCGCCAGCTGCGGGAGTACCAGGAGCTGATGAACGTCAAGCTGGCCCTGGACATCGAGATCGCCACCTACAGGAAGCTGCTGGAGGGCGAGGAGCACAGGTGGGCCTGGGGACCGGCCTTGGGGAGCCGCTAGGCTCAGCTCTTGGCCATGGTGGTCCTTTGCACGGAAGGGAGGGAGGAATTCTCATGGAAGAAGACTGGTGTGGGCAAGTGACCAGGCACTAACCTTATCTGCTCTTTGGACAGGCTGGAGGCTGGGATGCAGAACTTGAGAATTCACACCAAGACTAAAGAGTATGGAGGTAAAGGTGCTCTGGGAATAGTCTGGGTAGGGTGCTGAGATAGCCAGGAATGTTCTCTAAGAGGATGTGTTGGGTGTAGGGGAGACTCTCAAAAGCCCCAGGATTCAGGGGGTTGGACTTCCACCTCTAGGTTCAGGAGATGGTTTGCTGTGAGCCCTGGTAAGCAGTCCATTCTCCCTGGCTCAGGCCCCCTCTCCTCCTTTATTCCATTTTAGCCACTGGCAAGTCAACAAATGTTGTCTAAGTACCTACTCTGTTCCAGGCTAGGCCTGCAAAGAAAGTCAAAATAGTTCCTTCCCTCTAGGAAGTTATAATTATCCTGACACCTTTGGGGCTGAAGGCGGGTGGGTGGGAGTCAGGAGGAGGAGTCAAGCCAAGAAATAAACAAGCATTTATTTTTTATTTATTTTAAGAAGCTCTTGCTTTCCATTTTGGAACTGATAGTAAGTATCAGTTACAAAGGTTTGGAAGAGTGGTAAAGGCTAGACAATCGGGGGTAAGGGACTTGCCCAGGGTCACACAACTAGGAAATTGAGCCAACAAGCATTTAGCAATCACTTTCTTGTGCTAGGCACAGTGCTAAGCTACAGGCATCCAAAGAAATACAAGGAGGCGGGAGTCCTGCCCCTCCCTAGTTACCAGTCTAACGGCAGTGGGACAGCACCTGGTACACTGTATTAAGTCGAGATTCAGAGCTGAATAGATGCAACTGAGGGTAGACATCAGTGGTGAGAGATAGGAATGGGGAGGGCTCTGGGTGTTGGAAAGGAGAAGATTAAGAAATGGGTGTCAGGTGAGGGGCCAAGAAAGGGGAGTCTGTAGTCTACTAACGTGGGCGCCTTCTTTTTCAGTTGGACTGAGCTCTGGCTTTGAGATTCCCACCAGCCCCAGTCTTGGCTATGGGAGTTCCTTCTATTCCAGTTCTGGCTCTGGTTCATCCACTTACAGCCAAGTCGGTAAGGCTGTGGTGGTGAAGAAGATTGAGACTCGAGATGGGAAACTGGTGTCCGAATCTTCAGATGTTTTGCCCAAGTGAGAGTTCATCTTGGACCCTCACGACCCACCCCTTTCATGTACTCCTAAGAATGTCCAGGATCCCCAAGAGAATATAGGGGTGGGGAGAAGGAAAGACTGAAGAGATCCAAGTTAGAGGTCCCAGACATGCCTTTTATTCTGCCCTTTCAGGGTGCAATGTCCTTGAAGCAATTTGTGTTTTCAGAAATAAAGTCACAGCTCACCATTTCCACCAAATCCATGCTGTTTTCTTTCTTTCTTTTTTTTTTGTGGGGGTGGTAGCGGTCTTGGAGGTGGAGGTAGTTTTTTGGGGTTTGGAAAATAAATACAGACTTAAGAGCATTTCTCTTCCTTCTTCATTCTACTTGGGTTGGGGTACCTTCATTGCTACCAGCACCATCATTACAATAGTAGAAAGAATACTGGATATAGTATCAAAATTTGGGTTTGAGTGGAAGCTTTGTCATTATTGCTGAGGGACATTGTTAGATAATTTCCCTCTCTCTGGGTCTCAGTTTCCACAGCAGTAAAATAAAGGGTTGGCTGAATTAACCTCTAAAAGCTCTTCTAGCTCTGACTTTCAATGATTTAGTGGTATCCCTAAGTGCAATGGAGGCCCCCCCAGTCAAATTTATAATAATAATAATAATAATAATAATAGCATTTCTGTGGTATTTTAAGGATTGTTGCTGTTTACTTGTTTTGATCAGGTCTGACTCTTTGTGATCCCATTTGGGGTTTTCTTGGCAAGGATACTGGAGTAGTTTGCCATGTCCTGATCTTTTTATAGATAAGGAAAATGAGGCAAACAGAGTTAAGTGACTTGCTCAGGGTCACATTGCTAGTAAGTGTCTGAGACTAGATTTGAACTTAGAAAGATGAGTCTTCCTGACCCCTGGCCTGCCACTCTATCCATTATGCTTACCTAGCTGTCCTCTTTTAAGGATTACATAGCACTTTCCCCCTCATTTGATCACAGTTCTGTGAAGGAGATACTATTATTATCCCCATTTTACACGTGAGAAAATAGAGGCTGAGAGAGGTTAAGAGGTTTGCCCAAGAGTCATAGAGGTAATAAGCACCAGTTAGGATTTGAGTTCAGGGTCTTGCTGACTCCAAGTCCAATCTCTGTTCCACACACTGCACCATCTAGCTGTCTTTTCATACAAATTGTGAATCTTCAAAGGAATTGCTCATTTCTGAAATTGAGCATTTTTTTTTTGCCCTTACTTTCTGATTTAGTATCACTTCTAGGGTAGAAGAGTGGCAAGAGCTAGGCAATCAGGATTAAGTGACTTGCCCAGGGTCACATCTAGGCAGTGTGTGAGGTCAGATTTGAATCCAGCTCTTCCTGACTCCAAGCCTGGTGCTCTATCTATTGTCCTATCTAGCTGCCCTACCATTCACTTTTTCTGGGTCTTGGTTTTTCTATCTGGGGTCAATCCATGACCCAGCCTTCCTGAGATGTTAAAACACTGTTGTCCTTGGGATGGGAAAATGGTGCTACTGAGCCACCTGCTCATGAGGTCATTCACTCTTGAGTTTTCTCCTCCCTCATGGGGGAAGTACTTTGTACTCTATACTGTCTTTCTCACTGGGCTCCCTTGTGACCAGTAGACAATCCTTTTGCCATCTCATTCCTTTGTAAACCAGCTGGCACCAGTTAGGGCCCTGGAGAGCAGAGTCTCCCTACAATGCCGTCTGACCTCCTTGGGGACTGAACTTGTGACCCTGGCCTCCTTAGCCCTGTGCTCCAACCACCCGAGCTATGCCAGTGGCCTTACACAGCCTGGGAAAGGGGCTGGCTCTCTAGAAAGGGGGATCCAGTGTCGCGTCCCAGGGCTGACTTCTGTGACTCTCACTAGCAGCGTATTCACTTCTCTCCACTTACACTCCTAGGACGCGTATTCATTCTCTCTGAAGGCTGTATGTGCCCTCTGTATGGAGGGCGCAGCTGGGAAAAGCTGCTTGTTTGACCTGTGTGTTTGTCTTGTGTATTTGTGCTGTTTTTATCTCCACCCCCATTCTCTCCTCATGCCTTCCATCTCCTATTTCTAACTGCTTGTTGGCTATCTCCACTGGGATGCCCTCCTGGCATTTCAAATGCAATCCGTTCAAAACAACTCATCTTGTCCTTTAAACTCCGCTCTCCCAACTCCTTTTTATTCCCTATTGTTGGTGCCACCGTCACACTGCACTCCCCTCTAGGCGCTCAGCCTGGGAAGAGCCGTATTTTGGGCCTCTACCTCTCTTGGACTCCATATGGCCAATGGCTTGCCAAGTCCTAGCAGTTTTGTCTCTAGTATCTGACACCTGCCCATCTTCCTCTACCACCATACCCATCACCACAGGCTCTCACCTTAGTGGGCCCAGTGAGAACCTTCCACCCAGCCCCTGGACCACTGCCTGAATAATATGATCTTCACCCTATTTTAACACATGGATGCCCTTTGGAGAAAAAATTTCACAGCCATTTCTACAATTCCCCCCTCCTCTCACTGAACCCTCCCTTGGAACAAGGGAAAACTTTTCAAGAAAACTGGCAGAACACCCACCTGACGTTTGCCACCCAGAATCATCCGGTTCCCTCCCTAAAGGCAGGACAAGGATTTGCCACTCTGATGTCTGGAACCAAGATTGTTTGGCTCAGGCTTGCTGCCTTTTAGTTTGGTTTTCATATTCATTGCTGTAGTCATTATATATATATATATATGTATATGTCACACACACATATATAGAATGATGACATATAATAATATATAATCTAGAACTGTGACATAACATTTAACATGTAACTGACACATAAGATATATAACCTATAACTATGATATAATAATATGTGGTATAAATGATGACATATATAATAATATATAATATAGAATTGTTATAATATGTAATAGATAAATATATGTATGTATATAATGTGTAATCTAGAACTGTGATATAACATTTAACATATATAACTGACACATAAGAAATATAACCCATAACTATGATATAATAATACATAATATAGAATTGTTATAATATGTAACAGATAACTATATGCATGTATATAATATCTAATAGATAACTGACAAATATATAATAATATGTAATCTATAACTATGATACAAAACATGTAATACATAATGATATATAATACGTTATATATAATTATATATAATATATAATTTAACTATGCTATACTATGTAACACATACTATGTAACATATAATAGACACACATGTGCTGGTCTGGCTTCAAGATGGAGGCAGCCAGACCACCTTGCTGTGAATTTAACTGATTGGGGGGTAGGTTTGTGTGAACCTCATCCTTATTCAGGACCGGATTGGGGTACCACATACCTCCTTTTATAGGGAAGCCTTGCCCCAGCTCCTGTGGGGTGGCAGGACCATCCAGGTCACCCAGTTTTGGGGTGATGGCCCCAGGGGAGATCTGGAAGAGAGACTCTCCACATAGACTCCCTCTCCATCTCCTTTCTAACATCCATTTCTTGCTGGCCCTTTTAATTGTTACAGTTTTGGCAGAGCCAGCTTAGGTGAAGTACCTAAATAATTCTGGGGAAAAAAAGCCTCTGTTTGAACCAGACGGCAGCCATTTTTCTCCTATCCACAACATAGCAAAGGGGATAAACTTAGACAAGCAAAGAAAATTTAAAGGCACTGGACCATAGAAATTTTACATTCAAACTGGTACAATGGATGCACCAATGGGGAAACCAATTTTTACCATGATGGGAATCCTTATATTACTATACAACTTTTGGACTATGATTTATAATTTGTGGATGGTAATGATCCCAGGTTATATAATGGGAATCATAGACATATATGATTCCTGCCAATGGTTGAAGCTAGAAATAAATGGGGTCTTTGCTTTCATATCAACCACAATTGCAGTAATCATCTCATTCCTCCACTTCTATGGATCCTTAAAGAATTTAGTGCACAAATTGCTAGGACACAAGGATGATAGCACTGTATTGATAATGACATTAAGAAAGGAAATAGCAAAATTACTTGAAGAAAATGCTCAATTGAAAGGGGGAAAAGGGATCACAGCAGGGAACAAAATAGAAATAGCAATACAAACAGCTGAGTCACATACAGACACAGCAAAGAAAATAGAGAAAGAGGCAACAGCACCAGCAGTACCAATATTAACAATTATTGATCATATGATTTTGCAGCCAGATTCTGGGTTTCTCCGTTTATTTTTTTTAAATTATTTAAAAAAATTTTTTTTTTAAATTTTAAACCCTTAACTTCTGTGTATTGACTTATAGGTGGAAAATTGGTAAGGGTAGGCAATGGGGGTCAAGTGACTTGCCCAGGGTCACACAGCTGGGAAGTGTCTGAGGCCGGATTTGAACCTAGGACCTCCCATCTCTAGGCCTGGCACTCAATCCACTGAGCTACCCAGCTGCCCCCTCTCCGTTTAAAAAGACATAAGCCATTCACTGCTGCAGATCTAGACACCCTAAAACAATGAATGCCTGCCTTTAAAAAAAAATCCCTTCAAGGCCATAAAAGAATTTAAGAGGGCAATAAGACTTTTTGATTCCACATTTTCAGACATTGAAATTCTTCTTTCTGAATTATTTACATCAGCAGAGAAAGCACAACTTATTGAGGAGACCCATAGGAACACAAACTTAACATCTTGGCCACAATATTATGAAGATCTAGAATAGAAGAGCTAGGGAAGATCTTGTAGAAGTTATGAAATCCTTTGCTAAGCATCTTGATTCCTAGGGAAAATTTGAAAAGTTAAGGCAGGAGATAAATGAGCACCCCTCAACATATTTAGACAGGCTTGTCAAAACTGGGGAAACGATTTTGGGTTCCAAGACTTAAATGAACCCAACTTGTAGCACATAAGGAGGCAGTTTATTAAGGGCAGTTACCTACCAATTACCTACTTTAATTTGCATTGTCCTGAATGGGAATCATTAAGTTTGGCAGACCTATGTAAAACTGCTACATATGTTCACTCAGGAAATCAGGAAGTCAAAGAATCCAAAGAATCTATTAGAGGAAAAGATGATATCATAAAAGATTTAAAGGAGCAATTAAAAGAGGCTAAATCTACCACCAAACAAAAAGAAATAGAAGAAATAAAAAAACCTGGCGGCCCTACATGCATATAAAGCCAGACCAACTAGCAATAACTTTAATAATAATATAAGGTGTTTTCTTTGTGGGAAGTTAGGGCATATAGTGAAATTTTGTCACCTCAAAGCCCAACTTAACAGCAACAACAACAAAAGAAGCAATTACAATAATACATATACAAATTCTAGATACAATACTCACAAGAGAGAAAACAAATGTTGTGATCACAATTATGCATCATCTAGTCAGCATGCACCCGACCTGCAGACTATGCAAAAGTACATAGTGCAGGTCAAAAAACCACATTATTCCCAAGTACTGACAGGAAAACATGATACCCTATGAAGCTAGGAATCTATGTAATCCAGAACTATGATATAATAATATGTAATGTATAATGATATATAATATATAACTTGGATATAATATATAATATATATAATAATAATATAATATATAAACTGACACAATATAATTATATGTAATCTATAACTATGATATAAAATATGTAATATATGATATATAATCTATAATCTAATACATAACATATATAACTGATACACACATAATTACATATAATTATATGTAATATATAATGATGATATAATAAGATATAACATATAATGATGGCATATATAATAATCTATAATCTAGAAATATGAAACAATATGTAATGTAACTGACAGATATATAATAACATGTAACCTATAAATAGGATATGTGTAATATATAATGATGACATATAACAATATATATTCTATAACTATGATATAATATGTAACACAACTGAAAAATATATAATTAGATATAACCGAAAACTATGATATTATATGTAACATTTATAACCAACACATATATAATATGAAATATATATTGATGACATATAATAATATAATCTATAACCACGATATAATATATAACATAATAGATACCTATATGATAATAAGTAATCTATAACTATGACATAATAATGTTATATATAACTACAACACATATGATAATGTGTTGTATATTGCATATAAAACTATGTTTTTGGTTGTTTTCTTCATTCTGCCTCATTTCATGGAGGTTTTCCCAATTTTCTCAAATATGTTGTTTCTTATGGAGTCTTAATATTCCATTGCATTCATATGCTACAGTTTTTTTGGTCACTCTTCAACTGGAATTATTTCTACTTTATTTCTAGTTGTTTCTGGCTACCACAAAGGGTGCTGCTACAGAGAGCCAGAAAGTACTTTGGACTTAGGAAAAAATGAGTTCAAATCCTACCTCAACCACTTACTTACCCGGGCAAGTCACTTATCTCTGTCCATCATTTATAAAATGGGAATAAGAATAGTATCTATCTCTTAGGGTCATTATGAAGATTAAATGAGATATGCAAAATGCTTTGTAAACTTTAAAGCACCATATAAATGTTAGTTATAATAATTATTATTAATGGGACCTTAATATCACTTGCCTCTTTGGCATGTCTTAGTAGTGGGATCCTTGAGTCAAAGTACATGAACTAATTTAGTGACTTCTTGCAAAATTCCAAAATGCTTTTTACAGAAGGACTGGGCCATTTACAACTCTTCCAACAGTGTAGTAGTGATCTGTCTTTCCCATAATCCTTCCAATACCTACTGTTTCAATCTTTTGTCATCTGTCCCAATTTTCAGAGTTTCCCTTACTCTTTTGGAGGATTAAAAAAAAAAAAAACCCTTACCTTCTGTCTTAGAATCAATACTAAGTACTGGTTCCAAGGTAGAAAGGGGTAAGCAATGGGGGTTAAGTGACTTGGTCACACAGCTAGGAAGTATCTGAGGCCAGATTTGAACCTACAACCTCCTGTCTCTAGGTCTGGCTCTTGATCCACTGAGTCACCTAGTTGCTCCCCGCCCCCTTTTCGAATATTTTTGAAAAAGATTGGCTAAGCAATCTTCCTAAAGAACTGTTATGATCATGTCACTTCTACAACCTACAGCCTTCAGTGACTCCCCATTGCCTAATGAATAAAATAAGATGGTGGCATTTAGGGCCAGTATGGTTCCAATCTAATTGTCCAGTTTTAGTATGAGAATACTACGAACATTCATGTAGCCTGAGCTCTTACCATCTTAGAAAATTTTTTCATCTTCTCTCCCACTTTTCTGCCATGTGATCATGCCAGGTCATTAACTCTCACTTCCCACTTCTCATCTTTTTTTTTAACCCTTACCTTCCATCTTAGGATCCATACTGTGTATGGGTTCTAAGGCAGAAGAGTGGTAAGGGCTAGGCAATGGGGGTTAAGTGACTTGCCCAGGGCTAAACAGTAAGGAAGCACCTGAGGTCATATTAGAATTCAGGCTCTCTCATCTTCAAGTTTGACTCTCCATCCCCAGATCCACTTAGTTGCCCCTTAGGACCAACTAGTTTTTATACTGTTGGCTGATTATAACATGATGATTTGAGTTCTGGGAATACTAGTTCCCCTTCACTCTTACTTTTAACTTGTTAAATCATTGTTGAATTTGGAGCCCATCTCTCTATTTGGGTGTGCCTATGTTTATATTGTGTGTAGGAGAGTCATGGAGTGTTTAGGGAATCTTTATGAAATTTTTCTGTAATGTGTGATTGGAAAATGGATTGAGGTTTAGGTCTTGGGGCAGAAGTGATTGACTAAGTGGGGATGGTGGCTGGTGACTGGCTACAGATGTGATTGGCATCATTGAGCTCTACTAGAGGCACTGGTCAGTCTCCTTAGAGTAGGTATTCTAGGTGAACCTCTGTAAAGCAATACTGCCTCTCTGTTGGTCCTTTCACTTTTCTTTCAACCATTTCCCTCTCATGTCTAACCTGATCTGTCTTTCCACGAAGTTAAATCATTTTTAAAAAATTCTTACCTTCCATCTTAGAATTAATATACTATTATTGGTTCCAAGGCATAAAAATGGTAAGGGCTAGGCAAGGGGGGGGTTAAGTGACTTGCTCAGGGTCACACTGCTAGGAAGTGACCGAAATCACATTTGAACTCAGGATCTCCTATCTCCAGGCCTGGCTTTCTATCCACTGAGCCACCTTGCTGCCCCCTTTAACTCATTTCAAATAAAATTTTAGATGGTAACTTTTAAAGTGTGTGACCTCGCCCAGAAGTATTTGCATTTTAAAAAGATGTTTGTTGGAGGCCAGTTGGCCAGGCATTTATGAGGTCTGGTGGTGGCAGAGGTCCAGATCTATCTGGACAAGATCTTATTGGGTTCCTCCCTGACTTCTCCTGCTTGTTTGCTACTATGGGCCACTCCTCTCCGTTCTCCCAGTAAACATAGACCATCTACAAACAATTCTCAATCACTGATAGATGGAGCAGTACGGTATGTCTGCAAACTGGATGGAGTGAGTATTCCCTGGCCCTACATACTAGACTGAAGTCTTGTCTTGCAATTCTGAGGCACTGGAGAGAGAAGAGGTTCTGGAAATAGAGTTCTGCCATTGACTTCTTATATTGTATGCTGCCCACAGTCTGACTTCAGTCTTCCCGCCCTGTGCAGATCACTTCCATGCTAAACCTGTAAAATGAGGAGGTTAGATTCAGTGGTCTCTTTGATCTCTTCCATCTTTAAATCTATGACCACACTCACTCTTTTGCATCTCAAACGTGGGGCAAATTCCTAATTTGACCCTTCTCCCTTGTACTGATTCTCCCCTCTTTTCTATAGGAGAGGGAGGTATGAACAAGAGATCTCTCTCCACTCCCACTTTGAGTCTGTCTTTCCTTCCTTTTCCTCACTACCCCTTCATCCTGTCCCTATCAGGATCTGGGAAATGGGGGTTAAGATTTGGAGGGAGGGAGAGTCAGGGCATAGTGGGAGAGAGATCTCTCTTTATTTAGGAAATTCCCAGAAAAGTCAACATTTGTTTTCTGGACTCACACCCTACTAAATTAACCACCCAACCTTATCTGGGCCCTGCCCAAGGACCAGAGGAAAATTAATAGGCCCCTCAATTGGGAGGGTTTCTACATCCTTAATGTTTGCTCAGGGCTGGTTAGTCACAAACAAAGAGGCAAGCCATTTCCCTCTACCCTAGGCTGCCAATTCTGTGGTAGTTATAAGGTCCAGGGGTAGGGTGGAGCAGGGCACAGCCTGAGGTAAAAGGGAAAGTGTAGGGTGGGGAGTTGGATGTAAGCAGGAACTTCCTATAAGTTCATTCATTCATTCATTCATTCAGTTAAATATTTTTTGAACACTTAACCCTGTTGGCCTCAGTTCCTCACCTATTAAAGGAGCTAGAAAAGGAAATGGTCAGTATCTTTGCCAAGAAAACCTTAATTGAGGTGACAAAGAGTCAGACATGATTCAACAACACATTTGAATAATCCCCTGATATATTTCATATCACGACCCTAATTTCAAGGGCTACCAGGATAGATTTCGGGGCCAGAGATTCTGTGAACTTGGATGGGAAAACAACTTATCTTTATTTTCGTTAACTTTTGGTTCCCTGTATACTCTTCTGTATTTTATTCTACATAGTTAAAATCTTGTTTTGATAAGGAGATTCTAGGTTACATCAGCCTGCTGAAGACACTCAAAAAAAGTTCAGACCTTCTCTTTTTAATTTGATTAATATTGAATACAGGGGCCCTTGCTCAATACACCCACCCACTAGGGGCAGTGTTGAGCTAGGGATGTCAAGTGAGGTGTAGTTTCAGAACTTAGGGGCAGAGTGTCCTCTGGTGGGCAGAGAGTACACTTCAATATAATGTAAGTACTTCAAAGAGGAGACAGAGGAAGTCTCAGATAGGCTCTTTCTATTGGCTGGTAGTTTGAATATAGTTCTATCTGGAGGATGGATTATGTATTACATTCCCATGTCTGTGAATGAACAAATCGAGATCTTTTTTCTTCTTCTGAAGGTTTATGGATGGAAAATGGGCAACCCCACTAGATAAATGGTCAAAGGATATAAATAGATTATTTTAAAATGAAATGCAAGATATTAGTAACTATACCCAAGAAAAGAGAAATGCAAATAACTCTGAGGTTCCACCTCATACCCTTCAGATTGGCAAAGATGACAAAAAAGAGAAATGGAAAGTATTCGAAGGGTTATGGGAAGACAGGCACACCAACGCACTCTGGGTGGAACTGTGAATTGGAAAGCAATTTGGAACTATTCTCCCCAAGTCAATAAACTGGGATAGGAGTAATGTAGATTGAGCTAGTTTTTCCCTAAAAAGGAAAGATGTTCTTGAGTTATCTAGAGGACTAGAGCATGAGCCAATGACTTGGCTATCTGATGATTACTTGGATTTTAAAGGTCAGCCAATGAGAACTCAGTGCCCTTTAGACTTTATGACCTTTCCAAAGCTTTGTGAGCCAGTGTGAACCCTGTGATTAGACTCCTTATGGAAATAAGGGAGGGAATAAATACATCTACCTGAACCAATACTGTATTGTTGCTGGATATCCTTTCCATACTAGGGCTAAGGAGATTTCCTTTTGATAACTGTTAGATGATCTACAGACATTATCATTTTGTAGCAGTCCTTAACTGGAACCACCAGGCAAGCCCCAGACCTTGTTGGCTCACAACAATTGGCAGTAGGACTGGATCAGAATGGAGTCATGATTCTCATGGCTGAAGTCAGGGAAAGGTGATGCAGAGGAAAGCCAGTTTCAGGTGAAAGGATGACCTCCTTAGAGCCATCTATCCTTCTGTGTCTGTTGGGATTGAGCTCTCTCACTGGGCCTTTACTTGAGGGATCAGCCTTGTGTTGGACAAAAGCACTGATCTCATGGGGCTAGCCTTGTGTGTGCTTTTACACGAGAGGGAACATTTTCTGATTATTGTTAACATCTTTAAAAAAATCTGAATCATCAGCAGAAGAAAAATGAAAGTAAACTGAGCTTATTCAGCAACTGAGGTGAAAGTTCTTTGGTTTTTAAGGACTGTACTCTGAAGGCTCTGGGGCAGCTGATGGCCAGAACAGCATAACTTATTAAAGAGGACAATGCTAGTTAGTAATGATGACAAAGACCCAGAGATATCTCTGAAAAATGTCTTGGACTCTCAGGGCTCTAAGGGGAAGAAAATGGAAATAGGAATAAGGATGGATATTGGGGACTGGCACCAGTGGTAAGACAGCCCTGGACTTACCTTATTAGTACACTCCATAGGGGAGTTTCTTCCACAGAGGGGTTGGAGAGTGGAAAGGCTTCGGCCACTAATAGTCTTGGGTGGCTGCAGATGTTTCAACGAAAACCTGATGAATCAAGGAACAGTAGCAGAGGATGCGGTCAGAGGGAGCACTCTTTGTTGTAGAGTTCTCTTGCCATGGGGAGTTTACACAAGAGTTACTCTTGCAAAGCCAGTTAAAGTGGAGACTCCAGGTGGATCCCACCTTATCTCTTTTTAGCTAGCTAAGATGACACATAAATAGCACATACCCAACCCCAGTGCAGTGGGTAAAATTGTTCAATGTCTGATAGATGGGATCTATGCTGCTCTCTATGGCCCAACATGTTCCATGACTGGTCTACATCAGGGATAATTACATTCTACCTTCTGGGCACAGTCCAGGTTGGCTGGTTCTCCCCTGCACACCACCATAGAGACATGGCTAGACCAACTGGTGAAATTTAAGTGGGAGATTGGGATAGCAGGGCAAATTGGGATAGGTGGGTAAATATGACTACCAGTAGTAAGAAACACCTAGGAGACAGTGGGAGGAAGCATAACAGCTGCCCTCCTAGGTGGACAAAGGGAGAGGATACTCTATCCCAGAAGGAGTTTGGGTGTGGCTCCTGAAACATGGGGTTGATAAGGAGGGGACTGATTCCCAACACAGTAAATTGCCAGTGTTAGTAAAAGTGTAGCAAGGTGGCCAAGTGGATAGAATACCAGGCTTAGAATTGGGTTCAAAAATGACCTCAGACACCTCTTAGCTGTGTGACCCTAGGCAAGTCACTTAACTCCATTTGTCTAGCATTGTTACTATGACAGAAAGTAAGACATTTAAAACAACAACAACAACAACAACAACAACAACAACAACAACACAACAACACTCAGTAGCAGCTCAGTGAGGATCCTCAATCCCACTCAAACCTAAGACATCCCCTAACTCACCCCCCATCCCACTTGGATGATGGCCGCCGGTCTACTATCATAATAAGTGGACTTCAAAGCAGAAAAAAGGCTCATTCTTCTGCCAAGACAAACGCTAAGAGGATTCTTTTTGAAGTCCTACCTTGAAGGGGGATGAGCCAGTTCATTTCTAACTATTTTATTTTATTTTATTTTATTTTTACTGGTGTCCAGAGAAGACAAGTACCTCCAGTATGAGGACTAATAGCCACTCAAAAGGTGTTTGGATCAATAGAGAGAAGGGAACAGGGCATTCTCCCTGGCCTTGGGATAAAAAGAAGCAGAAGCAGAATCTGTTTAGAGAAAGACCCTATAAAAGTGATCCCTGTAGAAGACAACATCAAAATGTAGACTACAGTAGATAGCAGTTGAGAGTAGATACAATAGGGGTAGCTGGGGGGCTTCAGTGGATAGAGTGGCATTTGGGAGGACCTGGGTTCAAATTTGACCTCAGACACTTCCTAGCTGTTTGACCCTGGGCATAGTCCTATTGCCTAGTCCTTACAACTCTTCTGTCTTGGAATTGATACCTAGTATTTTTTTCTCAAGACAGAAGGTAATGGTTTTTTTTTTTTTAAATAGATACAGTTGATACAATAGAAAGGTTTTTTGTTATCTTGTTAAAAGTAATATATTTCGTTACAAAGGTTTTGTTTTTCTTTCTTTTATTTTTTCATTGAGGGGAAGTGGGAGGGAGAGAAAATAGATTTTTGTGTATTGAAAAACATTGAATGAAGATGTGCTTAAGGAGACCTGATATTACCGTGTTTACTGTTCCAGGTTAAATTTTTGTATACACAAATGTTTGTTTTGTTTATGTTTACCAAGTATATAATAATAATAGCAACTAGCATTTATGTAGTGTCTTAAGAGTTTCAAGGCACTTTTCAAATATTATCTCATCTTATTCTCACAACCACCTTGGGAAGCAAGTGCTATTATTATCCTCATTTTACAGCTGAGAGAACGGAGGCAGACAGAGAGATTAAGTGATTTGCTCAGGGTCATACAAGCTAGGAAGTAGGAGGCTGGATTTGAAACTCAGGCCTTCGAGTGCTCTGTCCATGTAACTACTAAATGTTTCTTTAAAAGATAAAAAGGATTTTGGTACCTTAAGAAATTCTCTTCTTTCCTTTTGGGAAAGAGGAGGAGGGTTGGTCTCCATAGTCTCTATAGGTCTCTTCCAGCTCTTGGGCTATGATCTTATGAAATGTTTCTGGCAGCTGATTCCAGGGATGTGAAAGAGGAAGAAGGATGTGAGACCAATTCAGTCAGGGAAAGGTTGGCCCATGGGTCAAGATGGGGACGCTAGGTAACCCTGGAGAGAGTTACTGGGACTTGAGTCAGGAAGACCTGAGTTTGAATCCAGTCTCAGATACTTACTAGCTGTGTGACCCCGGGCAAGGCTCTCAGCAGTTCCTTCTGTTGTAAAATGAAGACTGTAATAATAGCATCTCCTTCCCTCCTTCTGAGGACCAAATGCTAGGAGCTTAATACATTTTATTCTCTTCCCTCTTCCCTTGATGGAGCTTGCTGCTGAGTCCAGTCACTGTGCCTTTGGAGGGGCTAAGAGGCCAAGAGTGGATGCTCCCTGCCATTAACCAGGAAAGAATGCCCTGAGATTGAGATACCAAACCCACTTCCTGTGCCCATGAATATAGAATTCGATATATGGGGGAAATGGAATTCCTCCAGAGCTTTGGGAGATGGGTGGAGGGATTGAAGCATTGAGTGTGCTGCTCTGACCTTTGCTCTCTTGAAGGCTGGTGGCCATCGGGGAAAGAAGCACACTCAGACTCTACCTCTGCTGGAATTGTCTGAGATTTTCCAGGGTTTAGGAGAGCAGAGAGCCAGGGTGGTTAGGTAGATATCTCATTTTATTGTGCATTGTTCTCTGGCTATTATGTTCTGTTTACTTGCTTATTGACTCTCTGCTAAGGGTAAATTTGGCATGCAGTATCCAAACATGCTTATCAATATAGCTTTCTAAAGTTGATGCCATCCTGCCAAGGCCACTAGACTATCAGGCATTGAATTTTAGCCAGGTTAAAAGAAGGAGGTTCCATAATCCAGTGGGTGGGGGCTCAGGGCTAATTCTGATTGGTTGAATCCACAAGCCCACATATCCTCTGAGTAGGAGTGAGTGCCTATCTCTGCCAGTAACAAGCAGACAGAAAATTAGGGACTTTCTAGTAAGGAGAGGGTGCATGTCCCAGACAAGCCTTTAGGGTGAGTGTGGGACTTTCTATTGAGTGGCAATCAATGCCATCTGGTGGTTAAATGTGTTCTGCCCTGATCCTATAACCTTACTGAGAGATTCAGAACCACTTCACTTTGAACCAAAATTAATCCTGTACTGAGAGTGGAGGGGATAAAGTGGGGTCCATTCTGGGGACCTCATAAGGTTTTCTTTACCTTTTTGGTGTCTGTATTGAGCTGGGAAGAAGACTTGGGGTGCAGAGAGATGATATAAATTGAGTATGGATTTTGATTTCCACACATTTTTCTCTGGGTGCCGAATAATTCTAGACAGGAGGCAGCCACACCATTCTCCTGGGTCAGCTTGAGAACTGGGCTTATGTTTCTCTTGGCAAGAAATTTAACTCTCCTTCTATCTCTCCCCTCAAATTTCCTAATCTCAGGAAGTATATCTTTAAAAATCTAGGGGCTTGGGGGCAGCTGGGTAGCTCAGTGGATTGAGAGCCAGGCCTAGAGACAGGAGGTCCTAGGTTCAAATCCGGCCTCAGACACTTCCCAGCTATGTGACCCTGGGCAAGTCACTTGACCCCCATTGCCTACCCTTACCAATCTTCCATCTATAAGTCAATACACAGAAGTTAAGGGTTTAAAATTAAAAAAAAAATTTAGGGGTTTATCCACATTTCTTTGCTTAGATTGATCCTTTAGGCCATTTAAGAGGGTCCTGGGTAACTAGATGGCTGGCTTTCCTGGGGGACCTTTTGGGGAGTTGAACAGGGTAGGGTGGATGCTTAAGGATCCCATGGCTCATCCATCCATTGACCAAGTTGTCTTACTTATCCAGGAACTTATCCAGTTCCTTAATGCAAACTCATTTATATACTTCCTCAGATTCTCTAGTGAATAAGGACCTTTCTTCTCAAACTCCTAATATACACTTCTCCCAGGTACTAATGTTTAAGGTTCATCAATGTTTGTGTCTTATCTCTCTACTAAAATGTGATCTTTACGAGGACTGTATTTTGGCTGAACTTTGTATTTTCCCTAGTATCTATGAAGTGTGCCCTACACACACAGTAGGGGCTTAACAACCAAACATGACAAAAAGGTACATAAATATGTTGTGCTTGTATCATTTTCAGTTTTCTCCAACTCATTGTGATCCCTTTGGGGTCAAAACTAAAAAGGTTTGCCATTTCCTTCTCCAGCTCATTTTACAGATGAGGAAACTGAGGCCAACAGGGTTAAGTAACTTGTCCAGGGTCATACACATGTGTCTGAGGCCAGATTTGAATTTAGGAAGTTGAGTCTTTCTGCCTCCAGGGCCAGCACTCCAACCCCTGGGCCACTTGGCTGCCCAACATAAATATAGGAGAACAAATTTCTGAATCTGAAGGAACTGGATAAATTCCTGGATAAGTAAGACAACTTGGTCAATGGATCCCCTAAAGTTTAACAAATGTCCATATCATGGTATGGAAGTTCTGTCAACTTCCATGTTGATAGTTCCAATTGTCAATGGCTCACCACCCTTTCTAATTTGGTAGAAAGTCTTCGAGATTTGTGAGGTTTAAATCTGGGAAGGTTTAAATTTGAAAGTAGACTTGGGAGGACCTTGAACACCACCCAAAGGACCCTAGGCATAACTTGGAAGGCTTGTGTAGCCATTGAAGGATTTCATTTTTATTTTTTCACTTGCATTGAGAAACAATTTTTTGACAATTGTTTTTTGACATTAAAAATTTCATATTCTGCCCCACCCCCCAGCAGGGGATAGATAGTCTGATATGGGTTATACCCATACTTCCATGTAATACATATTCCATATTGCTCATGTCATGATAGAAGACACATATCACACATACAATAGAAATTTCATGAAGGAAATATAGTGGAAGATGGCATGCCTTGATCTGCCCTCAGATTCCAATAGTTCTTGCCACTGAAGACTTTCAAAAGGGAAAAAACCCTCCTTTGCTAGGTAAACATAGAATGTCAGAGATAGTAGGGGCCTTGGAGAGGGTATAGTCCAACCCCTTTGTTTTACAGATGGACAAACTGATCAGATTTGTGTTGTAGGAAAGCAGATTTGGTAGTGGATTGCAGGATGGATAGAAGGGAGGAGAGAATGGACCCAATGGAGACCCATTAAAAACAATGAAATTGGGAATAAAGAGATAAATGTACAAATTGTTGAAAAAGAAGGAAAAATAGGACTTGGCAAATGGTTGTTCTTGAGAAAAAAGGGAAGAAGGGCTCAAAAAAAAAAGCTCTGAGGTTTTGAGGACTTGGCCGAGTGCTTGACACATAACAAGCATTTATTAGATGTTTATTGATTGAATGAATGAGCCCAGGATGAAGGCAGTAACAACAGAAACAGGGATGTCAGGAGCACATTTTGATTTTTTTGGGAAGATGATGAGCTTTATTTTGGGCATACTGAATTTAAGGTACCAAGGAGACATCAGGTGGATTTTTTTTGTTGTTGAGCCATGTCTTTGTGACCCCATTTGGGGTTTTCTTGACAAAGATACCGAGGTGGCTATTTCTTTCTCCAGTTCACTTTATAGATGAGAAAACTGAGGCAACAAGGTGAAGTGACTTGTCCAAAGTAAATGTCTGAGGCTGCATTTGAACTTGGGTCTTCCTGACTTCAGTTTTGGCACTCTATCTGCTTGCTGAGTCACCTCGCTGCCCTTGCTGGACAGTGGAAGGAAATATGACTGGACCTTAGCGAAGAGGTCTGGATGGGGATATAGATATGTACATCATCTATATATTGGCAAAATACAGTGTCAGATTGTGGGAAAAGTCCACCTGATTTTGAAACTTGGAATTACACTTATTCCCTTGAGGGAGACAATCTTTCTAAGTCTCAGTTTCTTTCTGTAAAATCAATGGACTAGGCTAGAATTGGAGGACATGCCAAGGTCCCTTCCAGCTTTCCATCTCTAATCCTTTGTGAATAGAGGAGATTTTCTTCTGTCTGTTTCCTTGAGTTAGCCTCATTAATCATTACTTTTTCTCTCTGTCATTTTAAACAACTTTTATCTATTGGCTTATGACAATTGCCTATAGATTAGCTCAGATTTTCCTCATTCTTCAAAACACTTTCATGGTGACTAAAGACAGTGGTGCCCTCGACAAGAAGAGGGACCTTTGGAAGAGGGTGGCTTTTTGGGAAAAATGAACAAGTTCTCTTTTGGACATGGTGAATTTGCAGTGTTTAAGGGGGGATCCAGTTTGAAAGGTCTAATAGAGTTGGTAATAAGGGAGTGAAACTCAGTAGAGAGACTAGGTCAAAATAACAAGTTATATTGATTTAGTAGTCAGTGCTACAAAGCTGATAATTACACTCAGGTGATAGATTTAGGGCTGGAAAAAAGTAGCATTAATTAAGTGCCTACCATGTGCCAGGTACTATGTAAGCATTTTACAAATATTGTCTCATTTGATACAAGAACCCTGGGAAGTAGGCCTGATTATTATATCCCTATTTTACAGTTGAGGAAAACTGAGGCAGAGATTAAATGACTTGCTCCAGGTCATACAGCTAGTAAATGTTTGAGCCTGGATTTTGAATTCAGGTCTTCTTTGACTCCAGGCACAGCATTCAATCCACTTATGACACCAGCTGCCTTTAGCTAACATTTATATAGTGATTTGATGTTTGCAAAGTGCTTTGTTAACTTATTTGATCTTCAAAACAACTTCCAGTTAGTGTTATAATTATTTTCATTTCATTTTGCAGTTGAGGAAATTGAGGCCTAGAGAAGTTAAATGACTTTCCCAGGGTCACACAGCTAAGTGTCTGAGGCAGGATTGACTCCAAGTCATTGGTTGCCCCAGTTGCAGAAGGGATCTCAGAGGTAATCTAGTCCAATTCCCTTATTTTGAGGGATGAAGAAACTGAGGCCCAGAGAAGGTCCAGAAATTTGCTATAGGCTAATAATGATAAGAACTGACATCTGGTTTTAGTTTCCCTTGGGAAAGTCCAGCACTTTTTCAGTGTCTCTGCTCTCCGTTTTCCTGAATCTAGGAAGCCAATGGAACATTCAATCTCATTCTTCCATCCTCTGACCCTTTATACTGGCATTGGAATTCTATAGAGTTCTGAGAAAGGGGACAGAGTCATGGGATTTGAAGACAATTGCCCCATCATTGTCGACAGAAGGCAATAGCTTAGCATCAAGCTGATCTGGACTCTTGTGCCACCTTGTGGCCACTTCAGTGACAAATTCTCAGTTTACAGGTTCTTGGGGTTGGACAGGGCCACTCTAGGTTCTCTTACATAATTTACAGTAATTTTCTTTCAGTAATGTAGGATTGGAGGAAATCTTGGACAATATCTATTTCAAGGGTCACAGATTTGGAGCTGAAAGGGACCTTAGACATCATCTAGTCCAACTTTCTCATTTACAGACATGGAAACCATTTTGCTGGTATTAAATAGCAAAGTCAGGTTTTGAGCCCAATCTTCAGATTCTGAATCAATTGTTTTAACAAATGTTTATTGATTGCCTATTATATACTCAAGGCAATACAATGATTTACCACAACTCCAAAGGACTCATGATACAAAATACTATCTACCTCCAGAACTGATGATCTCAAGAGTATAGACTGAAACATTCTTCCTTCCTTCCTTCCTTCCTTCCTTCCTTCCTTCCTTCCTTCCTTCCTTCCTTCCTTCCTTCCTTCCTTCCTTCCCCC
>NC_058134.1:288402389-288410869 GCF_016433145.1 Gracilinanus agilis
CTTCTTCTTCTTCTTCTTCTTCTTCTTCTTCTTCTTCTTCTTCTTCTTCTTCTTCTTCTTCTTCTTCTTCTTCTTCTTCTCTCTCTCCTCTCACTTGTATGTGGCAATCCCATCTCAGGGTGAGTGAGTGGCCTGGTTGCTGGGGTAATGCTTCACAAAACAATGTGGCCTCCCCCTCCCCCCCTCATCCTGTGGTTTTGGCTTCCATTGGGCCAACTCCTCCAAACCAGACAGCTGCTGACCGTCTAGCTTTACTGACACTCCCCTCTTGGCAGCCCACTCTGCTCTCTTGTCCCGTTCCCCACCTGCCCTCAACTCCAGGACTTCTCTTTTAGGATCTGGGAGCTGTGGAGTCCTGGAAACCAGGAATCTGGGCTTCAGCCTTCTTCTTTTTTTTTTAAATTATTTTTATTTTTTTAAACCCTTAACTTCTGTGTATTGGCTCCTTGGTGGAAGAATGGTAAGGGTGGGCAATGGGGGTCAAGTGACTTGCCCAGGGTCACACAGCTGGGAAGTGGCTGAGGCCAGACTTGAACCTAGGACCTCTCGTCTCTAGGCCTGACTCTGGGCTTCAGCCTTCTGCTTGCCTCCTTTCCTTCACCAGACTTCTAGTATGTGATGGAGTTGGGGGCAAACCCTATGAGGAACTTTGTAAAATATGAATGGGAGGAGGTTGTAAGAGGTGGCATCTGGTATCTAAGCCCATCTACAACCTGATCATCACTCCCCTTTCTCTGCTCAAATGCCTGTGGCTCAACCCTTTTCTTGAATGGCTTTTTCTTTTGAAGGCCTTACCTTTTGTTTTAGAACAAATGCTAAATATTGGTTCCAAGGCAGAGGACCAGGAAGGACTGGGCAACTGGTGGTAAATGACTTGCTCAGATCACACAGCTAAGAAGTGCCTGAACCCAGGACCTCCTAACTCTAGGCCACCCAGCTGCCTCCCTTTAAGAGAGTTTTACACACATTATCTCAGTGGATCCTGACAACATCCCGAGGGCCATTTTATAGATTCAAGTCGATTCAACAAACACTTAAACATTTTCGAAGTGCCAGGTGTTGGGAATACAGAAAGAACCCTGAAGGAAACTGGGAGAATTTATATTCTTGGTGGGTGGGTGGGAGGGAGAGGGAGACGATCAGGACATCCATGGACAGATAAATACAAAGAGAATTCCAATACAAAAGGCAGCTAGGTTGGCGCAGTGGATTGAGCACCAGGACTGGATTTAGGAAGACTCTTCCTGAGATCAAATCTGGCCTCAGACCCTGTGTAGCCCTGGGCAAGTCACTTTAACCTTGTCTGCCTTTATTTCCTCATCTGTAAAGTGATCTGGAGAAGGAAATGGCACTCTTGTGTCTTTGCCCAGAAAATCCCAAATGGGGTCACCAAGAAGAGTCAGACACAACTGAGAAGTGCCTGAACGACAATACCAATACAAAGGTCAAGTGGAAGAAGGCAGAAATATTTGAGGAAATCAGGAGGCCAATAGGAAGGAACATCTGAACTGTGCTCCGGGAAAGCTGAGGAGTCTTTCTTTCGGCAGTAGGAGAGACTGCAAAGGCAAAGAGGCCAAAGACAACTGGTCTAGCATTGGAGAAAGCCTAGCAGGTTATTCTGACTGGAACAAATGATTGCTTGAAGAGGAGCGACGTGGAGTGAGCCTGGATTGTTGCAGGCTTGTCATGTCAGCTGTGTACAAAGCAGTGAAGATTTTCGAGAGGGGAATTGCCATGGTCAGCTCTGTGTTTTAGGAAAGGCAATTTGGCAGCTCTGTGGAGGCCTCTCCAAATTGGAGATGGGGAGAGACTGGAAGCAAGGACACCCAGTAGGAGGCTATTGCAACAGGCCAGTAGAGGCGAGGTTAGGGCTCTGCCTACGACTGTCAAAGGAGTCAGGGACCCCAAAATGTTTGTTACGTATAAAAGGTCAGGTTATTTGGCTTTAGAGTGGCTGGAAACTTCCCTTCTCCCCAGTCTCCCCCCTACTACCCTGTTTGCCATGCCTGGTCCCTTTCCCCCCTTAGCCTGGGAATCCAGGTGCCTCCTGGAGATGCATCTGTCCTAAGTCTCTGGCTTTGGGCAGGCCCCAGCTACCCGCTGCTGACTCAGGATGTCCCCGCTTGGTAGGCGGGGCTCCCTGGGTGGGGT
The DNA here is from genome assembly GCF_016433145.1 of Gracilinanus agilis. NCBI lineage: Eukaryota > Metazoa > Chordata > Mammalia > Didelphimorphia > Didelphidae > Gracilinanus > Gracilinanus agilis. Next base: position 288,404,541 of record NC_058134.1, read on the forward strand.
GAGAGGCCCGGGCACAGGTCCAGCTCCAAGGGAGGGAGGCGGTGAGTCATGCAGGGAGGGAAGCAGGAGCCGCCCTAGGCCCCAGGGATCGTGGGAGAGAGCTGGGTCCAACCAATCACCTACAGCCACCTTGCTCTCTGGCCAGATCCCTGCCCCTCCTACCCCTCCTACCCCAACCTCAGGCTCTCTGGAGTTTTCTCTTTCCCATGCCTCAGCCCTCTCTCTATCCCCCCAAAAGAGACCCCTTGAAAGGTTGGGAGGGCTCTCTCTCTCTCTCTCTCTCTCTCTCTCTCTCTCTCTCTCTCTCTCATTGTGAAGAGCAAAAATCGCGGTGCTCCCTCTCCCCCCAAGCCACAAGTCCTTTCTCTGATGACTTGAGCCCCTCTTTCCCTCCTGTCCCTCTGGACTCCTTAGAGTTAGATCTCAAAGGGCCTGTGGCAGAGAGGTCCGTTTATCTTCTGTTAGGGCTCTCCACCTCTGCCCCTAGTTGAGTTTTTTCATCGTTTCTCCAGGCTCCTTGCAGGTTAAACAGAGCTCTTTGGGGTGTCTGGCACACAGACCCCCTCATCCTTCATCCGACATCGATTTCACTATTGCCCAGCTGGGAATGAGGGGCAGAACCTGAGCTGCTGTTACTAAATGCTTGGTGTGTCCCCCCTCCCAATTCTGAAGTGAAATCCGAGTCCTAATAGGGCAAGGAGCCCCCCACATTATCCATTCATTCCACGAGTATTTATGAAGCACCTACTGTGTGTGTGGCCCCGTGCTAGGTGCAGATAGGAGAAGGACCAAAAAAAGAAAACATGGAGAAATCTAGGCAGGGTTCCCCAGAGATACAGAGAACACACAGAAACCGAGATATCCCCAGCGCCCCTAGAGAGATACACAGACACACAACGCACACACAGACACAGACCCACAGACAAAGACGCTCACCCCCGCCCACCCCTAGCCAAACAGCTACCCCCACAGAGACCATAAAAGCAAGTTTTACAACTCTGGGCTCTGGGCGTGATGGGAACAGGAGCCCAGTGTCAAGGGGGCCACGGGGTGGAGGTTGCTGCGTTGGGGCGGCTCCTTCTTTCACTCACCCATCGGGTGGAGATGCTTCATTCCCCAAACACTCCCTCCTCATATCCCCCCTGCGATCACCCAATCCCTTCCCCCCCACTTTGATCAGAATGTTGATCTCCCCACCCCATATCCTGAGTCCCCGGACAGCTGGGCCCCTCAGAGCAGAGAGCCCGTGGGAGGTTGGGCAGGTCCTTTCCCTCTTGTCCCAAAGCCTGAGGAGAAGCCTGCCCTATTGCCTGGCTTCTTGGGCTTGGGGTCTTGGGGTTTGGGGAGTCACCAGAGTAGGACAATCTCTTTGGAACAGGCCAGGAAAATTCTCCCAGAGAACCAAACTCTATTGCCCTTCGGGAGTAGGCTTGGGTTCCTGACCTGTCTGATTCCAGTTTTTCTTATCTCTTATTTTCAGCTCTTGGCCTCTATTGCTGGGGATACTGAAACTATTTCCATTAGTCTGAGCCTTCCTCCTGTAGCTATGACATTCTCTCTGTGGGGCTCTTCCCCTGAACCCCCCCTTCCCCAACTCCAAGGCAATGATAATAACTTGAATTTATATAGCTTGCAAAGGACTTTACTTAGGCTACCCCATTTGAGCCTCCCAAGAACCTTGTGAGGCAGGTGCTATGATCATTTTAAAGATGAGAAAATTGAGGCTAAGAGGTTATTAAGACTTATTCTGGGTTACAGAGGTAACGTTGAAGGCAGGATTTGAACTCAGGTCTTTCGGACTTCTAAATGTAACAATGGAAGGGTCTGAATAAATCCAAACATGGTAGCCTTTAGCCTCGGTTTTTCCTCTCCTTACTCCCATCTTTTAGAGGATAGATCTACTGCTCTACAACAAGATCATAGATATCACAGAAATTCAGAACTCTGGCCTAGAATGACGAAGAAATGTTATTAAGCTATGTGCTTAGGTGCTAAGGATACAAAGATCAAAGCAAGGAGCCCTTTGCCCTCAAGGAGCTTACATTCTAATGGGGGAAACAACACATGTCCACATGCAGTTATATACAAAACTCTTTTGGGGTAGCAGGGAGGAAGAATAAGTCCAGAGAGAAGAAGAGAGAGAGTTCTAGCCCTTGGGGGAGCTCCCAATCTGATGTATAAGAAAAGACTAGAAGAAACATTGGAAAACACACACACACACACACACACACACACACACACACACACACACACACACCCCTACTGCACAGGTACAGAGAGACCAACATAAATAAACCAAAGTGCAAATGGAGTAAAAAAAGTCAATGTTGAATTCACATCTATCCAGGTAGCAGCTTTTCCTCATGACAACTCCTCAAGGAAAGTAGTTTTCACCCTGGTTTAGAGAGAAATCTGAGTTCAAGGGACTTGTCCAAGGTCACTAAACTCTTAAGTGGCAAGCATGGAAGAGGCCACCCCTGCAAGACTTCTGATGCTGAGTGCTCTTTTCACTGCACCATAGGTAGATGCTAGATTGACTTAGAGGAAAAGAAAGATTAGAAGAGATAGACTGAAGGGGGAGCTGGGAAACCTTGAAGGATTAGCTGAAGGCCATACATGGGGACAAAGGACGAGGTCCTTGTATCCTCGATGTGAGAAGGCTATGTAGAGGGTAAAGCCTCATTTAACTCCTGTCCCTCCAACCAGGGGGAACCAGGTGTCCACTTGGGGTGAGGTTTTGTGTTTGTACTAGAATAGACTGAAGGAGTTTCAAGATTCCCCTCTGTAGCTCTTTCTTCCCCAGCCTTCCTCCTCCAAGTCAAAGACCCAGGCTTTGAGGCCAGGGGGTAGGAGCTCCACATCCTGGCCTGTTGCCAACAATCAGGGGCAGGGGATAATGTTACCAGTTTCCCCCTCAGACTTGCTAGTCACACAGTCACAGTTTCCTAGAGTTTGACTGGACTTGGCATCAGGAAACCTAGATTTGAATCTTGGCTCTGCCAATTACAATCTGTGTGAACATTGTCAAACCTTAAAACCTCTAAGCCTCAGTTGCCTTACTTGTAAAATGGAGCTAATAATACTTGTCCTCTCTACTTCACAGAGGGGAAAGCACTTTTCTGTGAGTTCACTGAGAGCAGGAACTGCCTTTTGTCTGTCTTTGTATTCCTAGTGCCTGGAACATAGTAGTAGGCTTATTTAAAAAATGCTTATTGACACATTGACTAATAACAAAATGATGATAATAAGGTTGCCCTCCTCCCGGGGGTCTTAGGATCATTTTCCATTCCTCCCCAGGTGAGCAGGTGAGACAGGGGTGGGGCCCTGGTTGGCGATGCCTAATTTTGCTGGCTGGGAGCTTTTTCATGAGTGCTAATTAAAAGGAGCCACCCAGAGAGAATGACTTCACTTGTTCACACACACACCCTTGCATCCTTTCCTTCTTGGTGCCCCCATTCACATGCTTACCCAACCTGGGGGGAGGGGGAGGAAGGCAAGGCACTGGATATTTGTGGATGTCAACAAATAAACTGCAGGCTCAGGGCATTTTAAAGATTTTTTCAGAAAGCTGCTATTGGAGCTACTTTCCCAGCCACCTCCCTCCTAGGGGGGTGGGGGGAGACTGGGAACTAGGTGGTGGGACTGGCTCTCATTGGGGAGGGAGTAAGGAGGAGGTGATCACCAACTCATTGAGTCCTCTCAGAGATCTGACCTTAATCTCCTTAGTTTCAGTGGTATCCCATTCCTGTTGCTTCTGCCCTTAGGGGGTGATGCCCCAGCCTGGGAAATCCTAGATTTTGTAGTCTAGATTGAGGAAGAGGGGGCACTAGAGAGGAAGAATTCATCCTCCCCCAAATCTTATTCCTCCATTACCTCTCTTTGTCTAACTCCAGTCAGAAAATTCTCTACCAAATCCCATTCATTCTAAGCTGTTCTGTAGTGTCAGCCCATTTTCTCCAGGTCTGTCCTAAGTTTGGGGAATAAGGACTAGATGTTGAATGGTAGTGTTGATACCAACCTGAGTGGATATGAGAGGAAAGAATCACAGCTCCCTTCTCTCCTTCAATGGGCCATTGAGAAACAAAGGGGGTACTTTGATAGAATGGAAGGGGACCTGGATCGAGGAGACCCAGGTTTGAATCCTGACTCTTGCACAGAGCAAGTATGACTGGGTAAATTATTTAACCTCTTAGAATCTCAGTTGCTTCATTTATAAAATGGGGTCACTCATATTTCCACTGTCTACCATATAGGGATGCAAGGACATATGTTATTATATAAGTGTGAGCAACTATTGTAGTACTTTTTATTAATTCATAGAATGCTAGAACTGGAAAAGACCTTAGAGATTACCGAGGTTAAATTCTCTCATTTTATTGATGAGGAAACTGAGTCCCGGGGAAGAAAAGGGGCACACCACCTTATCCCCCAGTAAGGTGACTTCTGGAGGGTAGATTCTAGACTTCATCAGGGTCTGTTTGGTTAGTGAGGAAGGACAATCCCTACCAAGAGTCTTCTCCTTCACTGGAGCACAGAGAAGGGGATACCCTCAAAGCCAGTTGGTGTTGCTGCCCTAGCTTAGGGTGGCTAGCATCTGAGACTCTGGCTCTGTAGCTAACGACTCTGTGCCTTAGTTTCCTTAAATAAAGGGGTCTGGCAAGATCAGTGGTTCCCATCCTTTCCAAATATGATGATCCTTTTTGAATGTAAAAAGATAGTCAAGGATCTCTGTACATTCTAAACATGTGATTGGTATTAGTGGATTGATAAAATACATGATACTAACTAGAAATTCTGTAATTGCCCTCTAAGTTTGCAAAGTGCTTTACCAATATATGACCTCATTTGCTCCTCACAACAACCCTGGGAGGTAGGTGCCATTTTACAGATGAGGAAACCGAGGCAAATGGAGGTTAAATGACTTACCCGGTTAAGTGACAGCTAGTTAAGTGTCTGAGGCAAGAACTGGATGTAGGGCTTTCCCACGCCAGGTTCAGCACTCTACAGCGCCACCTAGCGGCCGCCGCATTGCCCCAAAACTTGGAAGATTTCAGCAGTGCTTTTTAAATAAATGTACACTCAGTTAATTATGGCAATATGGCACAGTGGAAATGACCTTTGTTTAACTTTTGTCATTTGTGCATGCTAACTGTGTGAGCTCACGGTCTGTTCATCTGTAAAATGGGAAAAAGCATTCCCATAGAAAATATAGTCATTACGGTATATAATTCCTAGCTTTTAGGGTTCTTAACCAATACGTTATTATTTAAGTGTTTAAAGCACCGTAGAAGTGGCTGCTCTATTATTACATATATTTGAAAACCCTCTGTCTGGAGAGGAGACGTTTCTTTGCTTATTTATGGGTGCAGGAGCCCAGCTACATTCCTGACCTCCTCCCCCATCCTGCACCCCGCGGGGAAGGCGCCAGATGAGAGAGATAGTCAAAGGTTACTTCCACTTCTGCTTAAGGAGGCTGGGAACCTCCGAGTCAGGCTGCATTTTCGTCCTTCTTCTCATTATGGCGGGAATGCCCTATAGGGGTCGCTGTAAGACAGGTTTCCCGGGCTCCTGGGCTACCCGGTACCAGGCAGCTACAACTCAGTGATTCTTATTCCCAGGTGTGTGTGTGTGTGTGTGTGTGTGTGTGTGTGTGTGTGTGTGTGTGTGTGTGTGTGTGTGTGTGTGTGTGTGTGTGTGTGTGTGTGTGTTGGGGGGAGGGGGAGGAGGGGGAGCATTGCATTCCTGGCTATGTCCTTCTGTTCTCAGGGCGGTTTCTGAAGTGGGGGGAGGGGGCGAAATAACGGAGTAAAAAATGATCAAAAGAGGGCGGACTCTGGCTCCCGGGAGGACACAAGACTCTGAAATCTGCCCCACGCCAGCCGGGGTCAGTTGTCCATAGCTGTACGCATCCATGATGCTGGGACATGAAGTTTGTCCAGGGCTCTGTTCCTCATTCTCTCCTTGCCTTGGTTTCTCCCTCAGTCTGTGAACTTTCCCTGCGCGCTGGGAATCAGCCATCTCTCTCCTTCCCCTTTGTAGGGGTTGGCCCCTTCCCTTGTGGAGTATGTGAGTGGGGGTATTCTCCTTCTGGGGGGGCTGCCACAGAGAGGAGCATGCCCTTGACCTCCTGATTTCTCAGGGAGTCGCTGAAGCTCGCTTTCCTTTCTCATTGGTGGACGGTGTGTGTGTGTTTGTGAAAGCAAACTCTGTGAATGTCAGTGCAGTCTGGGCCGGTCTGGCAGGTTCTCCGAAGAGTGGGTTAGCTCTCTTGGCAGTGTCTGAGAGAAGCCTGAAGCGCTCTCGGAAAGATTAGCGGGGGGGGGGGGGGG
>NC_058134.1:288410906-288459266 GCF_016433145.1 Gracilinanus agilis
GGGGGCTGAACGGAGGAATAAGAAGATAGATGAGGAGAAAAAGAGAAAAGGGGCACACAGAGAGACAAGGCTGAAGGGCAAGAGCTGGTCCACTGAGGCATGGGGGAAGGGGAACCCTTGGCACCGAGGCTTTCCTTCTGAGAGGAGGCTGGCAGGGAATGCAGGGAGGGTGGAGATGGCTGTGCACTCGTCTTTTTTAAGTTTCGATCAATAGGGCTGGTTCAAGGCTGGGCTAGAGTTGAGTCAGTAATTTTTCTTCCAGGAAATATAGTTTTGTAAGTATCAGAAGATTTTGAAGTGTTTCTTGGGTTAGCCTGATGTCTGTCCAACCCGGGGGTTTAGTATTTAAACCTGAAGGGGGGATATGCATACACATGATGCATAGCCACACAGATACCCGTCTTTACTTACATGACCGTACCAACATACATCAACATACATGCTATAAATACTGCCACACACAAACACAAACATCACATAATCTCTGCTCCAGGAGGCCAGAAGAGATGGTGTGTGTATGTGTGTTTTTGTGTGACATCGTAGGGAGAAAAAGGAGCCTCAGGGATTCTCCTCCCCTCCCCTCACTACAGCCAGCAGTCTGAGTAGCTTGAGGACAGGTTTCCTAGCACAGGTTTACAGGAGCCCACAGGTTTTGGTGTTCTCAAGGGGGAGTGCTGAAATTCTCCAGTAATTGAGTTTACTTGAATCTTAAAAATAGACACAAATGGGGCAGCTGGGTGGCTCAGTGGATGGAGAGCCAGGCCTAGAGACGGGAGGTCCTAGGTTCAAATCCGGCCTCAGACACTTCCCAGCTGTGTGACCCTGGGCAAGTCACTTGACCCCCATTGCCTTCCCTTACCAATCTTCCACCTATAAGTCAATACACAGAAGTTAAGGGTTTAAAATTAAAAAAAAAAAAAAGACACAAATGCAGCTCACTTTTTGACTAGGCTGGGGTAGTGGGGAGTGTTTCCTCTCATTCCTGTGTTCCTCTTCCCAGAAGCCTCTTCTCCCAAGGTCAAAATCAGTGACATTCAGGACATCCTGGGGAAAAGATGGTCTACTATTGAGATCTTCATTTTTTGGAACAACTCTCTTTTTCTACTCTATCATGTATAGAAAAGGCACATTTTATTTGGCTTCAGAATAAAAATAAATGAAAAAACTGTCTACCAGTAGAAAGGAGCTCTTGCCCCCCCCCCTCCATCTTATTCTGTGATCAGTCAGTTATATCATTCCCTTGCCTCTTCACAGGTGAACAGCAACGGCAAATTAATGAGAGGAAGAAATTGGGGTGCTTCCAGACTAGGGGTTGGAGGCATGAATACAATAGAGCATTTGAGGCCATTTTTTTCAGTGGGAAGGATTTCACCCCAATCTGTTTACATATAGCAGTTCCCCAAAGATAAGTCATTCTTGAATAGAGCCCTTGGAAGGGTGAGACCAATGGGCTTCCTAAAAAAAAACAAGCTAATTGTTTCCTCAGCTGTGGGAATGGCCAGCTGCCTGCAGAGGGAGTCAAGAGTGGGAAAAACTCTGGCTCAGCTAGCTTCTTGGGAATATTCCCATTCTGGGGAAAGAATGTTGGGAGAACTTCTCTGGGCACTGTCAAGTCCTGGGAGAAAATCTGAGGAGGGGACTCTCAAAATCCCACTTTCTGCTCTGTCCTTGACCTGTCTTAGGTTTGTTTGTTCTGCTCTGTGGCTCAGCTATATGCCTCTCTCCTCTGGGAGCTCTGGAAGGCTTGACTCTCCACCTGGATACATCCCCACACTCCAGTGCTCTGGACACACAGGGAATTAAGGGATGGATTTGCTGCTGCAGTGAGAGCAAATAATAACCACAGATGATATTTGTTACTGATAGCCTGAAGAATCCATGATTTCACTGAACAGGGGACTTCCTCCTCTAATGGAAATGCTACAACCTGTCTAAGGCTTTGTAGATAAGTTCTATGGAGTTGCTTGAGGAACATAGTAGTTAAGTAACTTACCCAAGGTCAAGTAGCTAATAAGTGTCAGAGGCAAGATTTGCACCCAGATCTATACTGATTCCAAGACTAGTGTTCTATCCAGCCAAATACCAGGCTGCCTCTAAACGTATGATGGTGGAGAGTCTGCTGGTTTGGTGCTTCTTTCTGCTCTGTCATGTTATTTTTGTGGTATTGGGCAAGTCATTTAACTCTTCTAGGACTAGGTTTTCTCATTTGTCAAATGAAGTCATACAGAGGAAAAGGGCAGGGAAATGGGAATAAACTTGGCTACTGATTAGGAATGGGAAGTGAGGGAGAGTGAAGAATTGAAGATGGACTCTTAGGTTATGAACTTGGGGCATAGAAATGATAGTGATTGGGACCAGCTAGGTGGCTCTGTGGTTAAAGAGGCAGGCCTTAGAGATGAGAGGTCCTGGGTTCAAATTTAACCTCAGACACTTCCCGATTGTGAAATTCTGGGCAAGTCATTTAACCTCAATTGCCTAGCCCAGTGGTTCCCAAACTTTTTTGGCCTTCCGCCCCCTTTCCAGAAAAAAATATTACTTAGCCCCCTGGAAATTAATTTTAAAAAAATCTTAATAGCAATTAATAGGAAAGATAAATGCACCTGTGGCCATTACCACCTTCCTGGATCACTGCAGCACCCACCAGGGGGTGGTGGCACCTACTTTGGGAATCACTGGCCTAGTCCTTATTATTCCTTTGCTTTGGAACTGATACTTAAGTATCAATTCTAAAACAGAAGGTAAGGGTTTGGAAAAAAAAAAAAAAAGGATGGTGATGCTCACAAGTGAAATAAGGAATTTTGCTTCTCTTCTGATTTTTAAAAAATAGTATGATCTTTAATGCCAAGATTTTTTTTAATGATATAAGGTATTGATCTAAGTCTAATTTCTGCTGACTGCATTCCAGTTTCCCCAGAAATTTTTATTAGAGATTTCTTTCCTAAATAATTTGTTTTCTATTTTATTGAGTATTGAGTAACTAAGTTCCATCATTTTCCCCTTGTCTAATCTGTTTAGTTGTTCTGTCTCTCTACTTTTTAAGCCAATAATTGATGGCTTTTATAATATAGTTTGAGGTCTAGGAGTGCTATTGTCCCTTTGTCCATGCCTCTTTTTATTATTTCTTTGATATTCTAGATCTCTTATTTTTTCCAAATGAATTTTGTTGATATTTTATTATACTCTATAAAATATCCCCTTGATAATTTGATTGGTGTACTTTTTTATTTATTAAAATTTTTTTTAAACCCTTAACTTTTGTGTATTGGCTCCTTGGTGGAAGAGTGGTAAGGGTGGGCAATGGGGGTCAAGTGACTTGCCCAGGGTCACACAGCTGGGAAGTGTCTGAGGTTAGATTTGAACCTAGGACCTCCCGTCTCTAGGCCTGGCTCTCAATCCAGAGCTACCCAGCTTCCTCTGGTGTACTTTTATAAGTATAAATTATCCTTGGTAGTATTGTAATTTTTGTTAAATTGATACAGCCTGACCATAAGTACTCAGCATTCCCCTAGCTATTTGAGTTGTTGTTTTTAAATAACCCTTACTTCCCTCACCTTCCATTTTGGTATTAATTCTAAGATAGAAGAGTCTATGAAGTTGTTTTTTAAGGAATCTATATAAATTGTTTGTGTACTTTGGTGTTGCTCCTCAGACAGTACTTTGTAGTTATTTTAGAATGAGGTTTTACTTTTTATTTTTGCCTCCTGGAATTTGTTATTATTGTAAAGAAATGCTGTTGCAGGGGCTCGGTTCTAGAACAAGGAAGCCCCAGGCTTTGAGAGAAGTTCCAGAAAAACTCAAAATCATAAGCCAGGAAAAGCAGTCAGGGAATGGAAGTCCTATTTTAGGCTTACCTATAAATGTGCCCATGTTCTTGATACCATATATTAGTGTAGGTTACTTTGGAGAGAAGAGAGACAAATCCCTTTTCCCTCTCTCGTTGGAAGTCCAAACTCAAATCAAAGAGGAGAGACAATCTTTCTATAGCTCTTATAGAATACTGAATATTAGTCACTGACTAATCATCTCCATAATCAATTGGTGAGATAAAGAATCGATTAGGAGCCAATGTGTCATGTATGTTCTTTACCAAGAGGCCAAAGTACTACATATCCCACAAAAGAGGGGGGCAGAACACATGCCCATCTTCGTAGAAAGGGCTCCAGTCCAGCAAAACAGGTGGGTTTCCCTGATTATTTCTATTATAATTATTGTCACCAGGCCCTTGCTTAGCACCTTTCTTCCTTGGTAGGATTCCATATCCCTGTAATGTTCTCTATCTTGTGAATTGTTGGAACAGCCTTTAAGAACTCAGTTATCTCATCTGTCAAGTAAGAGGGTTGGTCTAGATTGGTGGTGCCAAACTCAGATAGAAATGGGGACCCCTAAGCTTAAGACATTTTAATGACTGATTGATTGCCCTAGATACAATTTGGGGCTCCAGTTCTGGGTATAAAACATGCTGCCACCTAGTAGCTAGACAATAGGAGGGCATTAGTTAAAAACTAGGGGAGCTGTTGGGTACAGAGGAATTGGATGGTGGATTAAGGTTGAGTAATAAGCAATGCATGCTTATGGGGACCCTGAAGTTGGGCTGAGCCAAGGTGGCTAGAGGCACAAAGAGATCCTGAGGGAGGGGGAGGGCTTATACACAAGAAGTATTTGAGGCTCATTATTTTATTTGGTGTTTGAAGGATGCAAGAAGATAGACTGGAGAGACTAGGAGAGGGGAGAAAGGCACAAAGATTTCTGGGACATACTGGTTGAGGATGGAGAGATCATTCTCATAGGAAATTGAGTACTATATAGTGGGACCAGAGATTCCAAGTCAAAGTAATGGGATTGTCTTCCTTCCTTCCTTCCTTCCTTCCTTCCTTCCTTCCTTCCTTCCTTCCTTTCTCTTTTTCTTTTTCTCTTTCTTTCTTTCCTATCCCTAGCATCTTTTTTCCCCTAAGGATTTAAAAAAAAGTGTTAAATCCCTCAAGGATGCACAGTCTAATGAGGGAGACAACAAACAACAAATACTGACTATATAAACAAGCAATTTGCAGGACACATAGGAAATAATTTACAGAGGGAAGGCACTAGAATGAAGAGGGATTGGAAAAGGCTTCTGAAGAAGGGAGAATGTTAGTTGGGACTTAAAGGAAGCCAGAGCAGTCAGTAGGGGAGAGAACATTTCAGATATAGGGGCAAGCAGAGAAAATGCTGTGGCATTTTTTTTTGAGGACCAGACAGGAAGCCAGTGTCACTGGATCCAATAGCTTGTGCCAGGGAGTAAGGGAAGGTTGGAGGGGCTAAGGAAGGGTTCTGAAAGCTAAATAGAAGATTTCTATAGGTGACTGGAAGTCACTAAATTGGGATGGCAGGATTGGAATTTCCCATACTTTAGGAAAACTGCTTTGTTGGGTGAATGGAAGGTGTTTTGGAGTGAGGAAAGCCTTGAGTCAGGAATAGTACAGCAGTAAGGTCATGAAATCCTGCACCAGAGTGCCATCAGAAATAAAAACAGCCCAAGTCTGGGGATCTGCCTGCCATCTTGACCACCAGTTTCCATTCTCTATCCTTTAGCCAGAGCCTTAACCTCTTGGCATGTTCTCTATGTCCTCGAGTCTCCTGCTTGGCATGGGGCAAACAGACTTTCACGCTGTTTGGCAGGCCAAGTTACCTGAACAAAGGGCCAGGCTGACTCAGGTGAAAGAAGAGGGATGGAGCAGCCTGGGCACCACCCTTATCTTGCAGGACCGAAACCAAAGTAACCATTGGGTCCAAGAGGAAGTCAATTGGTGCCATTGCAGGAGGGAATAAGTTTAGACTCAAGTACTTGTTAATGGGGACTCATGGAGACTCCGGGAGGTTCTAGATTCCCCTTTTCTGCTAGGCACAACCATATTCCATTCTCATCTGCCTGGGTACATTTGAATGGAGCAAAAGCAAGTCAGAGGAATGAACAAGATGCCTTCCTCCCCCCTCCCCGCCCTGCCCCTTAAGACTCTTACTTTTCAACTTAGTAACAACTCTAAGACAGAAGGGAAAAGTCTAGGCAATTGGATTTAAGTGACTCTCCCAAGGCCATACAGTTAGGAAGTATCTGAGGCTAGATTTGAACCCAGATCCTCAAGAGATAACTTTTTAAAAGTGCTTTCCCCTTGTTGTCTCTATCATATTCTTTAAAAAAATTCTTACTTTCTATTTTAGACAGAAGAACAGTAAGGTCTAGGCAATGGGGGTAAATTGACTTTCCCAGGGTCACACAGTTAGGAAATGTATAAGACCAAATTTGTATCCAGGACCTCCCATCTCTAGGCCTGGCTACTACCCAATCTACCCAGCTGCCCCTCCCCAATCACATTCTAAAGGAAATTGATTATAGACTTGGGTGTTGTGGAAACTACATTTGGATTCAAGCCCTGGGTTCAAATCCCAGCTCTGCTCCTTTCTCTCTTGTGGAACCTTTGACAAATCACTTCCCACTTTGGACTTTGGTTGTCCATCATCAACAAGGAGAGAATACAAATATCTTCTCTTGACAGCTGAAAGGGTTACTCAAGTGATAAAATGTTTTTGTGAGATTGGTTAAAATTCTAGATGAAAAGGAAAGAAAGAACCAGAGCCAAGGATTACGGAAGTTCAGACTGTCCTGGAAAGGGATAGGGAAAGAGAACATTATTTATTTGTTTTTTTTTTGGTTGGTTCTATGAGTTTGCATGAGAGAGAGGATGAGTGTAGGGTGCAGACCATTGGGTCATATTTCTTTTGGATGTGACCAACACATAATTTGTTTTGTTTTACTACATGTTTGTAAGAGGGAAGAAAAGAGATGTTGTAGTTGGGAATAAAATTTTACTCCTCATTTTGTGATCTTTTAAAATGGTTATAGGGGGCAGCTGGGTAGCTCAAAGGATTGAGAGCCAGGCCTAGAGACCGGAGGTCCTAGGTTCAAATCCGGCCTCAGACACTTCTTAGCTGTGTGACCCTGGGCAAGTCACTTGACCCCCATTGCTCAGCTCTTACCACTCTTCTTCTGCCATAGAACCAATACATAGTATTGATTCTAAGGTGGAAGGTAAGGGTTTAAAAAATGATAATTAATTTTCCAATTAAGTATTTGGAAGTATCTTTTGAAAACTGAAAAGGACTACATGCCCGGGAGGAGGCATTATTCTAGATAGTTTGTTCTCTGAATACTCCTTGTGTGTCAATCCTTTCTTCATCTCCTTCAGCAGGAGGTACTCAGTGATCCCTTGGAGCCTTTCCTGGTGCTTAGGGGTCATATCTCGGAGTCTAGTCCACTCTGGTGTAGTAAGTGCCAGGATAAAAAGAAAAGCTAAAGAAACGCCATCTCCACTCTCAAGGAGCTCATAGTTTAATGAGGGAGACAACCTGCAAACAGCTCTATACTAATAAGATAGATGCAGGGTAAATTGGGGCTAATCAACACAGGAAGGCAGGATTAAGGAGGATTGGGGAAGGCTTTCTGGAGAAGGTGGGATCTTAGCTGGAAAATGGAGGAAGCCAAGGAGTCGTTTTATCCCCATTACCTAACCCTTCCTCTTCTCTTTTAGAGTTGTTACTAAGAGAGAAAGGGGTTTAATAAAAGGCTGGAAAGGGCAGTTTATGAAGGACTTTGAAAGCCTAACTCTTCTCCTATCCAGTGAGTGTGATGGTTTTCTCTAGCCCCTCCATTGACCTTCATTCCAATATCTATCCTGGAGTACTTAGTAATGGGGTCCTCATACCTAGGAATTCAATCCACCAAACTTTATTTAGCAGGATAAGGGACAAGATGAAGGGATGAGTCTAGCCATCAGGAAGAACTTCCCAGCTTTTTGAGTGACTTGAGATAGGAGACCATATCTTTTTACTTCCCTGTGATTTCATTAGCTCCTCTCCCATAAAATGCTATCCACACTCCATGCTCCAAGTGGGATCCTGGCAATAGCCAGGAAGGGATAGGAGATTTCACTGGTACGGGGTCCTCCATGATGAGGAAACTTCATCTCTCATTACAGGTTTTTGGTGCCTTCTCTGCAATTTAGTCTTGGAGAGCTGCCTAGAGCACTCATAGGTTCAGTGACTTGCCCAGGATCACATAGACAATATATATTGGAGGAAGGGCTTGGTCTTAGGTCTTCCTGGCTTCCTTGAAGCCTGCTCTCTATCCATTAAACTACAATATATCCTGGGTTTTCCTGGGTTCAAATTCTACCTCTGAAAAAGCCTCTCTTGTTGTTTCAGTTTTTTCATCTGTAAAATGGGGATTAGTATGTCTGTAGTATCTACTACTCAGGTTTCTTTGGTAGTTTAAATAAGCTAAGTATCTAAAAAACTTTATACACCAGCCCCTAGCATAGGACCTTGTATGCAGTAAGCACTCAATCCTTTTTTTAAAAAAACCTTTACCTTGTATCTTAGAACTGACATCAAGTATCAATTCTGAGATAGAAGAGTGGTAAAATCTAGGCAATTTGGGGTTAAGTGACTTGACTAAGGCCATACAAATAAAAAGTGTCTGAGGCTACATTTGAACCCAGGTCCTCCTTACTCCAGGCCTGGTGCTCTTTCTACTTAGGTACTTAATCAGATTTAATTAATTATCATACATAATTGATTATATGTTATTAGAAAATAATTTTGTGTATACTATGTTAAAAAATGTAAAATGTTTTAAAATAATTACATATCATAAATAAAGTACTACCCAGAGTACTTAATCAATACTTGGGTCAGATTGACTTGATGTCTAGAGGTTTCTCCTAGGTTAGCCCTAGTCTCTTGGTTTGGGTCCTTATGACCCATTTTCCCCCAACAAACTGGTAGCTGGATGAGGGAAGAGACTGTATCCCTACTTCCTCCTGAATCCCATTAAAGAAGAAAAGCAATGTTCTGTAGAAAAGGATTGGTTAGGAGAGGAGGAAAGGAGGATGGGCAGATTGGCTGAGGGGGGTAGAGAAGCAGAAATAAGGAATCTGGTATCTCCCTGCTGCCTTTACAGTTTTGAGAGGTAGTCTTGTGTAGTGGGGGAAGAGTAATAATAATAATGACAGTAATAATAACAAATAATAATATTTGTGCTCTTCCCAGGGCTATTGTGAGTCAGCTCTTTGTAAATAACCCTAAAGCATTCCCTCTGAATAAGACTTGGTAGTCTTTTTGAATGGGTCTAGAAATGTCTTTCTCCAAGAACGTGGGAACAAAAACAGCCTAGAACTTTCCCCTAGAAGTTGCCCCATCGACTCAGCGCCCACTGCAGTGCCGGGGAGTTTGTTCTTAGTAACAGGCTTCATAAATATTTGCAGAGTTGGAAGAAGTTGTTAGCAGCAGAATCTGGCCCAAGCTGTTGTCTGACTGGCTCGGCTTGAACTGGGCTCTGAGGGGAGGTTCCAGTAGGGTGTCTCTGATTTCCTGTGTTAGGTCAGAGAGCTCAAGGCCTGTCCTTAACCTCTTGGGCTCCTTCCAGACTTTGTTCCCCATTTCCAAGCCTCTGTTTTCATTTTCTGCCCAAAGATACCTCTGTCTCCATCTTCAGTCCTTCCATCTTTCCCTTTGGAATGAAGCCTCTGTGCCTAACCACTGGACCTTGTCCTCTGTTGATGCTGGCACACAGACAGCCTCGCTTCTTGCCCCAAGCCTGGACCTTTCCTCTTTCCAACTTGTCTCACTTATCTTTCTCCTTCAGGAAGTTCCCCTCTTCCCACAAGTCTCTTTCCTGATCTTTCCTTTGCTGTCCAGAAAATGAACTATGCTCTTTCTGGCAGCCTTTTCCTCTTCTCCAGACATTAACACCCCTATCAAATTGGAAGCTCCCTGAGAGAACCAAGACTCTTTTCTCTTCTGAGTCTCCCTTTAAGGACTTGCCTAGGATGGAGACCTGGGTGGGATAAGCCTCCTTTCCCCCAGAGCATAGGAAGATGTGACTGGTGGCAAGGGCAGGGGTGAAGGCGGCCACACCTTGGTCTTCTTGTCTGGGAGGTGGCACAGGGCACCATGACCTTGAGTTTGAGCCCTAATCTCTTCTTCTTTCCTGCCTGTGGGGTTAATTTTAATTATAAGATGAGATAGGAATCAGGAAACAGCCACATGGAAGAATGTAGCTCCTCCCTCCCTTCAGTGGGTTTTGGGGAAGCTTTCTGCTAACCTAGAAGACCAGAGGGGAGGAGGTGAGCAAGACTCAGATCACTACAGGTGACACATATGCTCTGGCCTCTTCCTACCCACCCCCTTCTTCTAGCATGGGCCCAGAATTGTCTTTCTTCAGGAACACGAGAACAAAAACTGCCTAGAACATTCCCCTACAAGTTGCCCCATGGCCAAGAGAACAACCAAGAGCTTGTGGTTGCATTGATCCCTCAGGAGGAAGTCAGAGCATGAGTTCATCCTTAAGGAGCCAGAGCTCCATGGACTGGACTCCATGTTAAACTAGATGGAAGAGAAAGAGACTTCAGTGGGGCCATTGGACTCTCTGGAACTTAACTCTATCATCAACACAATGCCCTTTGGGGAAGACATATGACCTCTCTGAGAAATGATTTGGTGTATGTTTTTAATTTTATTATTTTCCATGTCCGTACAGTTTCCCCATAAATAGAATGTAAGTTCCTTGAGAGCAGGACCTATTTAGCTTTTATTTTGTATCCTCAGGGCCTACCAGACGGTTTCTGCAAATGGTAAGCCATTACATGCTTTAAAAAATTTTTTTATTTTAAGCCTTCTCTTCTGTCTTAATATCAGTTCTAAGACAGAAGAGTGGTAAGGGGTAGGCAATTGAAGTTAAGTGACTTGCCCAGGGTCACACAACTAGGAAGTGTGTGAGGTCATATTTGAAACAAGGTTCTCCTGGCTCCAGACCTGCCACTCTATCCACTGAGCCCCCATTAAATGCTTGTTAAATTGGATTGAATTGATTTGGTTTAGAAAGCATTTCCTAGCTGAGAAAGAATATGTGGGGAGGTCATAGCATCATTTTTTCTGAGGAGATCTTTAGGATGGAAGATTTCCATCTGTTTTGGTTGGGGTGAAGGAGGGCAATATGCCTGGAAGCAGGAGACTAGACAAAATCAGTCAGTTGTCAAGCATTCACCAAGTGTCAGATGAGTTGAAGAGAGCTCAGGAAGCCAGGAAATAAAGATGTGGAAGGAGAAAAATCCAGGCATGGAGGAGAGCCAGTGAAATAGATGAAGAAGAGCAAGAAGTCTCACATCATTGGGTCATGGAATAGGAAGGAAAAGAGATCCTTTAAAGCACCTACTATGTGCCAGGCACTGGACTAAGTGCTTTACAAACATCACCTCTTTGAGCCTCAGAGGAGCCATGGGCAATAGATCATGTTTTAGAGTTGAGGAATTGAGGCAGCCCTATGTTAAGTAACTTGGGCAGGGCCACCCACTCAGTAAGTGTCTGAAGCTAGATTTGAAATCATCTATCCCGATTCCAGCCCCAGTGGTCTATCCACTATACCATCTAACCATTGAGGAATGATAGGAGCCAAATGGTAAGAGGACTAGAAATACAGGAAAGGGGGGTAAAGGGCATCAGAAGCCAGAGAGAGGATTTTATTTCTGATCCTGGAGTTAATAGGGAGCCACAGAGTTGATTGACCATATGATAGATACAGTCAGGCCTGAGCTTTAGGAATATTTCTCTAGTAGCGGAGAAGAAGATGGGCTGGAGTGGGGAACAGATCCCAGGCAGGGCTTCTCCATCAGATAAGGCAGTTGAATCTTTGCCCACCTCATTTCATTAGAGTTTGAGATGAAATTTATCTCAATTTAATTTTTAATTTTATATATTCTGTAGATCTTCCCCTCCAATACATTTATTATATTTATTTCAAACATTGAATTGGAGTTCAGGGGTAGCTAGATAGCACAGTGGATAGAGTACCAGGCCTGGAGCTGGTCAGACCTGGGTTCAAATCTGGTCTCAGACATTTCCTAGCTTTGTGACTCTGGGAAGTCAATAAACTCTGTTTGCCTAGCCTGAGTTGTTACTAAAACGACCCTCTCCTTGCCCCTATTGAGTTGGAGTTCAGAGTGGGTACAATGGATAGAGCTCTTAGGCTAGAGTCAGGAAGACCTGAGTTCGAATCCCACCTCAGACTCACTAGTTATGTGACCCTGGGCAATCGCATTTCCTTCATTTTCTTTAGTTGTAAAATGGGAGATCATAATAGTACTTTCCAGGGTTGTTGTGAGAATTAAATAGCATACAATTTGTAGAATGCTTAGCACTGTACGTGGCATTTAGGAAGGGCTTAATAATTGCCCCTTCCCTTCCCTAATGATTTCAAGAAGCCACTGTTCCATTCCTTTGTGTAGCCCTTCCACTTAGGTAGATTGCCTCTCCGTGATGGGAGGATCAGCGAGGGTCTGTGCCCTGACAGTGAAATCTCTGAGAATCTGCCAGTTTCACATCTTTAGGGTCTATCCAGGTGTCAGTGCAGTGGTTAGATACTATTATCAGTTGACGTTGATAGGGTGCTTTCTATAGAGCTGTGGCACAGTGGAGAAAGCTGGCTTTAAAAAGCCCATCAAACACATGTTAAAACCAGTGGAAATGCACGTTGGCTATGGGGGAGGTGAAGGGGGGGTGGAGGGGCAAATAAAAACATGAACCATGCAAAAACAAATAAATAAAAACATAAATAAATAAAAGAAAAGTTAAAGACCTATCAATATGGCACTCTCAACGGAGCAACGGATGCCAAATTAACATGGCTGCAAGTAGTCTACACTGTCTCAATTGCCAACAAGTTTCCTTCTCAGTGACCGGCCAACAGATTCTTTGACTAGGACTAGAAGGAGAATGTTTTGTCAGAGATGGCAAAACAGAAACCTATCCCTGGTTGGAAAGCCTTAGTGCTTTTCAATGAGTGCATGGGGTGTCACGTTTAAGGGTACATTCCACAGTTTGGAATCATTTCTTGCTTAATTACGGTTCTTGGGTAGTGTTTCTGTTTCTCAACAGGAAGATGCCAGTTCAAGTCCTGCCTCTGACCCTTACTGGTTGTGTGACTCTGGACTAGTCACTAAATCTTTTAGCACCCTTGGAAGCTCTCTAAGATTGTAAGGTGAGGAGAAGGTGCTGATGACTGGTGTAGATGAGGGAGTTTCCTCTATCAATGAGTTCCTTATACCAGTGAAATCACAGGTCCAATCTTTATTCTATCCTGACTCAGTCTTGAACTCTCAGGAGACATTCTGCTCATTCTGATACATTTCTTTCTTTCTTTCTTTCTTTCTTTCTTTCTTTCTTTCTTTCTTTCTTTCTTTCTTTCTTTCTTTCTTTCTTTCTTTCTTTCTTTCTTTTTTTTAACCCTTAACTTCTGTGTATTGACTTCTAGGTGGAAGAGTGGTAAGGACAATGGGGGTCAAGTGACTTGCCCAGGGTCACACAGCTGGGAAGTGTCTGAGGCCAGATTTGAACCTAGGACCTCCCATCTCTAGACCTGACTCAATCCACTGAGCTACCCAGCTGCCCCCTGATACATTTAT
Organism: Gracilinanus agilis; assembly: GCF_016433145.1. Taxonomy (NCBI): domain Eukaryota; kingdom Metazoa; phylum Chordata; class Mammalia; order Didelphimorphia; family Didelphidae; genus Gracilinanus; species Gracilinanus agilis. The sequence goes on from NC_058134.1 coordinate 288,424,397, forward strand.
TTCTAACAACAACACCCACAATCATGAGACCAGCTGACAGGCATTTGTACTAAGTGATAGGAAGACTATCTCTACTTTCAAGGAGTTTACAGCCTAATGGGTGAGACAAATGCAAACAGATATCTACAAGTAGTTATGTACAGGATAAACAGGAAATAATTAAGAGAGGGAAGGCTCTAAAATTAAGAGGGATTGGAAAAGGCTTCCTGTAAAAGATGGAATTATAATTGGGACTTAAAGGAAGCCAGGGAAGCCAACAGGTGGAGTCGAAGAGAAAGTATGGAAGTCTATCTTCACTTTGACTCTAATATTAATTGTTCCTTCTCTCTCTTTTCTTCCTTGCTCACCTGCCTAATCTTCATTCATTTCCTCAAATTCCTCTATGCATAACCATCATAAACAGGCTCCAACTTTTGACTACTTTAAATTTATTTTTGGAAAGCCACAGGGAGAGAATTATCTTATTTTGCACTAACATTTAAGTCAATTAGTAATTAGATTTCACTGGTAGGAAGAACACCCAAAGAGGAAACTTACTTTACCAATGTTTACCAGTTATAGTTTTACTGAATTGTTTGTGGCACTGAAAGATTAAGTGATTTATCCTGGGTTACATAGACAGTCTTGATGTTACTGAAAGAAATGATTGTTAGCATTTTTATTTTGTTAAATCCATGTAAATATTTCATTTTTCATCTTTTCTTTCTCTTTTCCTTTCCTTCTCTCTCTCCTCTCCACTCCTCCTTTCTTTGACTCAGGGAGTTTATGAGGTCAAAACTATTCTCATAATGATACTAAATGTTTTCATGTATAATATGGCAGCTAGATGGCACAGTGGATAGAGCATCAGACTTGAAGTTAGAAAGACTCATCTTTTTGAATTCAAATCTGACTTCAGACACTTCCTAGCTTTGTGATCCTGGACAAACCACTTAACCTGTTTGCCTCAGTTTCCTCATTTGTAAAATGAGCTGGAGAAGGAAACGGCAAGCCATTCTAGCATCTTTGTCAAGAAAACCCCAAATGTAGTAACAAAGAATTGGACATGACTTAAATGATTGAATGACAATAGCAACAAAATCTCAGTAGGTACAGCCCACACAAATAAATGATCTTTGAGGTTATCCATAATTTTTAAGAGTGTAAAGGGGTCCTGAGACTAAGAGATTTGAGAACCATTGTTCTAGACAACTCTCTAAGACTACAACATGGAGAGAAGGTGCTGAACTACTTTGATAGGGGGAGTTCCCTAAACCAATGAAATCCCAGGTCCCTATCCTAATCTACCTCAGAAATGCACATCACATAACCTTTTTTGTGCCCCATTTTCCTCTTCTGTAGGATGGGGATAATAATAGCATCTACCTCACAGAGTCTTTGCAAACTTTAAAGCATTATATAAATGTTAGCTAACTTGCCCGGTTATAGAAGAATACATAGAACAGTTATGGTCTGTATTGGTGGATAGCACTATTAACACTGATGAAATCTTGTATCCATGGAAGTATCACATTTCCAAGGGGAAACCAGGGAAATATAATTTGATTTCAATAAGTCAGTTGCCAGGTTTTTTCATAATATCCTTAGGGAAAAGATGGGTGAAATTTAAGTTGGATGACAGTACCTGGTAGACTTGGTCTGGTTGAGTAAACTGTGTTCTTTTTACCCAGAATTCTAGAATCTCAAGGTTGGAAGGTACTTCAGAGACCAAGGAGTCCACCTTGACAGGAAATCATCTTTACAACATCCCAGACAAATTGTTATCCATCCACTCTTCACTTAAATATCTCAAGAGAGGGGATTTGTCACCTCTAAAGGCCAGGCTATTGCATTTCAGGCAGTTCTACTCATTAGGAAGCTTTTTTTCCTTATCCATCAGGCCTAAATCTGTCTCTGCAAATTCTGTTCATTGTTCCTATATCTGTCCAGTAGGTCCAAGCAAAAAAAAAAAAGCCAGTCAAACACTTTTAGGCAGCTATTGTCATCAATAGCATATAAATATGCCTGCTTTCCTGAAGTCTATCCAACATTTGTCACTTTCTTCTTCTTCTTTTTTTTATATCAACTTGGCCAATCTGATGGGAGTGAGGGATAAACTCAGAATTGCTTTAATTTTCTTTCTTTACTTGTTGTTCATCTTAATTTTCAAAGAGGACTAATGACGTCATGGGGTGATATCTTGATTTGTGAGTGAATTGGATTTCAGGCAGAATTACACAAAGTCATCAACTTCACTCTCTCTCCCAGAGTCATTGAAGTCCAGTGGTAAGACAAAAGTTAGGATGACTGTCAATGACTTGGGATGCAATGGATGACTTTGGAGTCTTTGATGTCTGACTAAACTCTGGGCACTCCACAGCAACTACTTCAGCCACCTTCATGGCCAATGGAATATAATGTTCTCATCTGCCCATTCTTCTGGGGGAAGTCTTCGCATGCTTGGGGTAGACATCTCTCTAACTCATCAACAGGTTTAAGGCTTGTCCTCCCTTGAACCTGGCTTAGCCCATCCTCAGAGAATGTTTTACTAGGGTGTGGCCACTACACATGGAACAACTTCTTGGAGCTCTCACACAGGTCAGAGTTGGGTGACGGGTAAACACCAAAGATGAATGAGCAATCCTTAAAAGGGCTTGGTAAACCCTCACACCAGAGGTGTTTATCTTCCCTCAATACCCTTCATGCCTCATTTCTTAAAAAAAATTAATTATTTTTTCAGTTACATATGTTACAATTTTTGACAATTGTTTTCTGACACTGAGATTCAGATCTTCTCTCTCCCCCCCTTCTCCATCTCCCTGAGATGGTAAATAGCCCGATATAGGTTATACCAGTTCTGTCAAGTAATATATATTTCCACATTGCTCATGACATGTCAGAATACACATACCACACTTACAACAAAAAACTCACGAAATAAATAAAGTGGAAGATGGCACGCTATGATCTGTAATCAGACTGCTTGGCTGTAGATAGCATTTTTCATCATGGGTCTTTTGTGGACATCTTGGGAACTTGCTTGGCTGATAATAGTTTAGTCCTTAATATTTGATCATCATATAATATTTCTGTTGCTGTATGCATTGTACTCTAAGTTCTGCTCATTTAATTTTATATCAGTTCATATAAATCTTTCCAGGTTTTTCTGAACTCATACTGCTTGTGATTTCTTACAGCATAATATTATTTCATTATAACCATATACCACAATTTGTTCATCCATTGCCCAAGTGATGGACCATCTTTATTTCCAATATTTGCCATTACAAAAAGAGCTGCTAAAAATATTTCTGTGCAGGTGTGTCCTTTCCCATTTTCTTTGATCTCTTTGGGATACATATCTGGTGTGGTATTATTGGGTCAAAGAGTATACATAGTTTTGAACCTGGTTCCATATTGTTCTCCAGAATAGTTGTTTCAGTTCACCGTTTCATCAACTATGTATTAATGTCCCAATTTTCCCATATCTTCTTTGAAATTAATCATTTTCCTTTTTGGTCATAATTTCTCTAGTTGTTAGCGATTTGGAACACTTAAACGTATAGTCATATGTTTAAGATAACTTGGATTTCTTCTCTTGAGAACTTTCTTTTCATATCCTTTGATCATTTATCAATTGGGACTAGTTTTTGTTCTTATAAATTTGAATCATTTCTTTAATATCTTGGAAATAACATCTTTTTCAGCGAAACTTGATGCAAAGATTCCCCTTCTTCCTGGTAACTGCTTTCCTTTTAATCTTAGCTACGTTTGATTTGTTTGTGTAAACTTTTTGAAATTTTTATTAATCAGAATTGTCCATTATATATTTTTCATCTCTGTTCCTTGTTTGGTTACTTCTTCCCTTGCCTAAAGTTCTGAAAATTAATTTTTTCCTCATTCCTCTAATTTGTTTATGATATGACCTGTTATATTTAAATCATATATTCATTTGGAATTTATTTTGGTATACTATATATGATATCAGTCCTAACCCAATTTCTACTAGACTTCTGTCAAGCTTTTCCTACAGATATTTACCAGTAATTGGGATCTTTGTACCAGTTCTTATTTAAACTTTGTACATTTTTCAGTAATTGTTCAATGACAAATCAGTGGACACGTTACTAGAGGAATGGCATCTTATCAATCTTGACATTCTCACCATAAATGAAACCAACAGACAGAAGAAAGTTGAACTTAAATGGGAGAATAGCTCACTTATTTTCCTTAGAAATGTGAATAAAGTTCCTAGCAAAGCTGACTTTATTGGACATTCAATGACAACAATAAATATCATTTCATGGGAAATTTGTCTATCTTGTTCTTCAGTGCTCATGGTAAATATTTGAAAAAATCCACTATGTATCAATGTATTTTGTGGGGGATGTAGAAGAATTTGTTAAGATCTTGAAAATTTAATCAACACATACTTTGATGGGTAACACCTTAGCATAACAGAAGACCTGCCTCAGTGTTAGGAAGATCTAAGTTTAAATCCTTTTGATATATGCAGATCATATGAGCCTCAGCAAGTCAATTCACCTCTTTATGTCCCTGACACCTGTCTATGACTCTCTTAAGTTGAAGAAGAGTTGCCCATTTGCATTGGTAGTAGGAGTTTTCCCTCCATAAGTTCCCTGCACAGGTGAAATCACAGTTCTGGTTCCCTTCTTTTCCCATCCGCTTTTTTAAAGATATTTTATTTTTTTAGAAAAATTTTCCTTCATCCCCTTCACCCCCCATATCCAATGTGCATTTCCACTGGTTTTAACATGTGTGATCAATCAAGACTTATTTACATATTATTGATAGTTGCATTTGTGTGGTTCATTGCCATGTGTATAGGGGAGGATAATGAAGAAAAAAAAGATGGAAAATGTAATTCAGTGCTGAAAAAAGAGAAGCTAAAGACTCCTGGACTATACCCTCATCTCTATAAAACATGAATATTTTTTACAAGGCAAGAATTTGAAGGTATTAGAGCACACAAGCACCAAAAACACTCCCCCAAATGCAACTGGTTACATCTTAATTATTAGGCAAGACTTGTTATGAATGTGGAAGTCATTTCTGAATCAGCTGTCAAACCTTCAACTTGTCAGAGGACAGACCCAAAATAGATGCTAATATATAGGGAAAAATGAAAAAATGAGAAACAGATGTGCAGTCCAAACAACTCTTGCCTGGCCTGAGTTAATTCTGCTAAAAAAAGGGAATATGGGGAGAAGAAAATATATGGGTATTAACTATAATAATTTTATAGAGAAATGTAACCCAAATCAATTACCATAATGAGGAGGCTTCCAAAGCCTGAAATCTCAGTTAGCCTGCAAAAATATGACTTACTTGTTTTGGGAAGGCATATAGGGTAGCCAAAGGCAATAACATTAGTTTAGAGTAACTGTAAACTCATTTATAAAGTTTTATGGAGCATGACATGTTGTACTGGGAGTGAAGTGGAATTAGATGTCTTCAAAGATTCTTTCCAACTTCCAGATTCCACAACTACCATATCTACCAAACTATAATCTTCATTCAACTTTATAGGATGAATGATTCAGAGATGGAAGATGCCTGAGGAATCATCTAGATCAGTGACGGTGAACCTTTTAGGGGGCAGATGATGTGAGAAATGTCCTCAGGCACACGTCCCTCTGGCTTTCTAGTAACAAAGGCTGGTGAACTCTTTGCTAGGATGATGGTGCATCCACAGAGAGGGCTCTGAGGGCCTCCTCTGGCATGCATGCCTTATGTTTGCCACCATGTATCTAGAGTAACCCCTCCCTCTTCCGTTTTATGGACAAGGAAACTGAGGCCAGAATGGTGAAGTAACTTGCTCAATTAATGTGGCAGAACCTCCGTTTGAATGTCTAGATCCTCTAATGTCTTATGTCAGTCTGGAGATGGGTTCAGGACATGACAGCAAAAAATATAATTTCATAGGAAATTTGTCTGTCTTGTACTACAGTGGTCATGGTAAATATTTGCAAGTGCTCTTTAGTTCCTTGCCACAATCAGCCTTCCCATCCTGGAACTTCCTTCAGTATCTAGGGCCAGAATCTCCCTTTTTCATACTGAGTCCTTTTCTCTTTCATAGAAGCTTCCATTTTGGGGAGAGGCCCAGGCCAGCCATGTTTCCTTCCCCTATTGGCTGTGTTTTTCACTCTCTGAACTTTGTCACTCCTCCAGTTTTTCTCTCACCCTTTTGGAGGAAACTTTTCCACCCCATTCCCTTTTAGATCTCTTTTCCCATGCTCTCTTCTCCAATTAGAATTTAAGCTCCTTGAGGGCAGGGGCTGTCTTTTTGTTATCTTGTATTTTTATCCCCAGTGCTGGTACATGCGTGTTGCCTAGGACCCTTCCTGTCTTGTATCTCATAGAAGTCTCAGATCCATCACATTTGGTGGGTCTATCTTTCTATTCTTTTTCTCTGATAATCCCTCAAAACAGCAATGATTCGGAGATACTGGGAGGATTAGAAAGAGATATTCCTCTTGCGAACACTTCATTTCAATGGCTGGGTGTGTCTTGCAGCCTGGGGTATTGCTGTGCCACATAAATGCAATAATTGGCATCAAGTGGATTGACCCTTAAGTACACATGCTCATGAAACTGAAGGGAGACACCCTGTTGCCTGGGAGCCGAGGCTAAAGACACCTGATCTGGGTGCAGGAAGGACCGTGTGCTTGATTGATGGATTGGGTGGTGGTGGGGGAGGGACTTGGAATTCTCTTTTCCAGTTTCATTCCCAAACCTTGTTGTGTCATGTAGCCTAGATGACTTTCTAGCCTCTCCCTTCTTCTTTCTGACCCCCTCCCCCCACACCCAATCTGGAGAGCAAGAATAGTCTCCTAGAAACTTCATTTTCCTTTGTTCAGGAGGCTGCTGAGAAGTCTCTCAACTTCTGAAGCATCTTGGCTCAGGCTGTCTACTCTGGTAGGACAAACCTGCTGTCAGCCCTTCCCCACACCTCCCCTTTATCCCCTTCTGGAGCTCACAGAGCATCTTCTGTGGCTCCTCCCCTTTCTTTATTCCCCCCCCCCCCCCATCATTCCTATTCCTCTTCTTTTCCCTTCTCTTTTTTCTCCTTCCTGCTGGCTCCCTTTTCTGATTTTTCCTTCCACTCCTGGCTTGGCTTACTTGATTTTCTGCTCATCTCATCCCTCCCTTAACTGGTGTCCAAAATAGTCTTGTTTCTCTGGGAATCTTTTGGTGGGGGAGGTGAGGGAGCCCCATTTTTCCCTTCATGAAGAAAGCTCCCTGAGGTCAACTCCCATATTTCATCCTTCATTTCAAGGATAGGACTCTGTCCATGGCAGTGCTTGGGCCTTGGTTGGGGGCTGATTGACTCTGGGTGTGTTTTAGGACAGGTCAGTGTGAGCTGGTGGTGGTGGTGGTGGTGGGAGAGGGAGTGACAGACACAGTCAGGCCATGATCATCCTGGTTTGTCCTGCTCTCCCAGGCCCAGCCCAGCCCTTGTGGGGATAAAAGTCTCGTGCCAGAGCCCCAGGGCAGGAACTCGCTCCATTCTTCTGACTGCCCATTTGTCCGAAGCTGCTGAGACCATCAGGCCTGACCATGTCCTGTGTACCATTTGTTGCCCATGGGGGCTTCAGTGCCCGCTCTGCTTGCTCTGCTAGGGGGCGGAGCTGGAGTAGAGATGGCACCCGGGGAGTAAAAGCAGCTGGTGGCTTCAGCAGTAAAAGCCTTTGTTCCATGGGAGAGGCTGGGGGCATTTCTGGCAGGGGAGGGAGAAACTGGGGGTCACAGGGTAGATTTGGGGTAAAGTTTGGGCAGGGTGGGGGAGGGACTGGCCTTTGTCCCCCAGGAGGCATCCAGGAGGTCACCGTGGATCAGAATCTCCTGACCCCCCTCAAGATTGAGATTGACCCTCAGTTCCAAACCGTTCGGGCTCAGGAAACCCAGCAGATTAGAGCCCTCAACGATCAGTTTGCTTCCTTCATCGACAAGGTGAGGGTCATTAAATCTAATCCCCTACTGCTGCACCTTCACCAGAGAGACAGTTTCCGGACCCAGTCTTAGAGATAGATCTTGGAGGATAGGTGGGATTCTGACTTCTCATCATAACCTATTCAATCACCTCAAGGTTAGAAGGCCTTCCCATCACCCCACACCTAGTGGTCATGTCCTCCAAGGACCTTAGAACCCATTCATCTTGTCTGACAATTCAGGGGAGGGCTTTGGGGGTTCTTGAATGGACACAGTTAGTCAATACTTGAATGGGCTACCTCCATTAATCCTTTGGAATTCTCTAGCATTTCCTGTGACTTGCCAAAGAGGAAGAAGGATCAAAATAGAGCTGTTCTGTTTAATTAAGCAAGGGAAGACTTCATTGGGCAGACTAGTTGCAGAATTATAACATTTAAAGGCCTTTAGAGTTCAAAAAGTGAATTACCCCAGGACACTTAGCTAAGAAGTTTCAAATTTGGGTCTTTTGACAACTGGGCTAGCCCTTTCCTCTGTTTTCTATTTTCAATTCTGAAGTTTTTCTTTTTTGTAGGTCTAGATGCTTGACAGAGAATTTTCAGAAAGTCTTCTGTTGTCTGTTAGGTTCGATTTCTGGAACAGCAGAACAAAGTTCTGGAGACCAAGTGGCAGCTTTTGCAGAGTCAGGAGAGAACGAGTGGCCACTTCCAAAGCCTGGAGTCCATCTTTGAGTTGTATATAGCTAGGCTAAAGAAGCAACTAGAAGAACTCCAGAGGGAACATGGAACACTGACCTTGGAGCTGAAGACTTGTCAGGACCAGGAGGAGGAGTATAAAACTAAGTAGGAAAAAGCAACCCCTTCCCTCTCACACCTTTTCTACCTGGAGGTCCCAATGTGGTAGGAAAGAAGAAAAGATTACAACAGAGTCTAGAACTAAAAGGAAGTTTAGGGCTTATCTGGCCCAACGTACTGATTTTGTGATTTTACGGAAGGAAGACACTGAGCCCCTGAGAATCAAGTTAACCGCCCAAGTCACCTAGCTAGAAAATGGCCAAGTCAAGATTTGAACTTGGGTCACCTTCTTCTACAACCTGTACTCTTTTCACAATACCTGGCTGCTTCTCCCAAAAGCTTAGTGAGCTCAGGAAATTCCTGTTCAGCCACTGTGAGTCAGTGAGGTTCAGATTTTGACCATTTGGTTGCAAAAATGGAATGGAACAGGGTCACTGGGGAGATCTCTTAGCTTCTAGCTTCATTCATGGCCCTGCTAAAGTTTAAGCTCTCTGACTCAGACTTTCCTCTGAAGGGGAAAAGGGTAAACCTGACAAGAGGGCTTAGATTCTAAAATGAAGAAGCAACTGCCTGATGGGAAAGATAGAAAACTTCTGAAAGGGGGTATGGAGCCTTCTCTTTGGTAGAGTTTAAGGACATGGGATGGGAGAGGGAGAGAGGATTGTTTTAGGACATCTCCATTTGGAGGTATGGGAAGGTATAGGATGACCTCTGGGGGTCCTCAATCTGTGTCTTCTCATTTGGAAGGTATGAAGAGGAGGTTCACAAACGTCCCATAGCTGAGAATGACTTTGTGGTTCTCAAAAAGGTGAGAATGGCCCAATGTTATTTCCTCTCCCTCTGATGATGATAATAATGATAAATAATAACAAAAATAATAACTAACTCTCACATAGTGCTATGTGCTAGACTTTAAAAATATTCTCATTTGATCCTCCCAACAATCTTGGGAGGCAGGTGTTATATTTTATAGATGAGGAAACTGAGGCAGGCAGAAGTTAAGTGACTTGTTAAGAGTCACACATGTCTGAGTTTTATTTTATTTTATTAAAAGTAAAAAGTCCTTACCTTTCATCTTAGAATCAGTATTATGGAGGGTTCTAAGGCAGAAGAGTGGTAAGAACTAGGCAACTGGGGTTAAGTGACTTGCCCAGGGTCACACAGCTAGGAAGTGTCTGAGGACAGATTTGAAGCCAGGACCTCCTCTCTCCAGGCCTGACTCTCAATGCACTGAACCACTTCACTGCCCTCCTCCCCTCTCCCCACATATTTGAATTTTGATTTGAATTTGATCATTGCCTCTCAAGGAATTCCCAGGCTTCATATAACCCTGGATACATATACATACACAGAGTTAGAGGCTACTGAAGAGATGTCTAGATATTTGTTTTAGAAGAAAGGAGAAGAAATTGTTTAAGAGGAACTGATTGGGATTAGCCAAAGAATGCTTCCTGGAAGAAGGAAGTATGGGTCATTGTTGTGAAAAAAGGATGCCTTGTTCCCAATCACAGAATATTCCTCTCTAGTTAGGCAGAGTAGGAGGGAGGGTTCTGTAGATGGGGGATAGATCTGTGGTCTGGGGTGGAAAAGAATGGTGAACTAGCCAGTTGGTCTGAGCCAGTAAATAGATCCACTGGGATCTGGGCAGCAGGTAGCTGAGGTCCCTCGTTTCCATTTATTCCTAGGATGTAGATGGTGTCTACGTGAGCAAGCTGCAATTAGAAAGCAAAGTAGACAGTCTTCAAGAGAATATCTGCTTTTTGAAACGTCTGTTCCAGGAAGTGAGGACCATGTGGAGTCTCTGCTGAAGTCCTGAGTAGGGGGTTGGGGGTGGGCCAAAGGATGGCCAGGTTTCTGTTACCATATTTCAGATTGGCCAGGATATCCCTGTTAGACAAACTGGCATATTATTCCCATCTAAATGTCCCTACTACAGGCCAAGATTCCTTGGAGTCAGTGCATAGTCAGATAAAGACTGGAAGGAGTCTTTAATGTCTTGCCTAACTTGACAATCACTCTCTTTCCAGTCCCTGACTGAGCCCTGGCCTGATGCCCCCTCAGTGGTGCTACTGAGCACTGACCCTTAGATTCTATTTCTCTGCCTGGAGGCTCAAAAGGAACTGGGGCTCTGGGGTTCCTGGGTTGGGGGGTCCTGAGCTCAGGATAATACTATTTCTTCTATAGGAGCTCAATCAGTTCCAGACTCATGTCAACGACACCTCGGTGCTTGTTTCCATGGACAATAACCGATGCCTGGACCTTAGCAGCATCATTTCAGAGGTCCGAGCCCAGTATGAACTCTATGCTCAGAAGAGCAAAGCGGAAGCTGAAGCTGTGTACCAGAGGAAGGTGCTTGTCCTGGCATTGTCTGTTATCCCATTTACTGTTCATAGTCCCTAAGTAGAGGTCATCTGACCTTTTCCCCAGTCACCTGCCCAATCTAAGCCAGAAGGACTCTGAAAGGCTGGCTTCTGGAGATGTTCTGTTTGATATTATTTTGTGGATTCAGGGAGGGGTAGGGTGCCATTGTTTCCCTTTCCTCCAGGAATAGTCATGAAGAGGGAAACTAATGATGTTCAGTGCCCCCTAAATGCCCATCCATTGAGGGAACTTGGTCTTTGAATGTATCTTCTTATATCTCTTGGAGGGGGGAATTGAAGTCCTCTCAACAGTCTAACCTAAATCTATTAGTGGGCATCATTGGTATGGATATGGGAGGAGGTAGGTAGGGTCATGGGTGACTGAGGGGATCACTGTCAAGAGGTGGGGGCCACTAGTGAGTGATAGGCTCACTTCTGGCTCCCTTATTCAGTATCAGGAACTTCAAATGTCTGCTGAGAAACATGGAGAGAGCATGAGGGACACCAAGATTCAAATCACTGAGCAGACCCAAGCAATTCAGCGACTTCAAAGCCAGATTGAGAATATCAAGAAACAGGTCAGCTCTTCTGGGTTTCTGTCCTCTTTGTTTCTTCTCCAACATCTCCTTCCAATTGCTTGCTTCCCTTTGTGCCCTTAAAACCTACCCTTCCAACTCCTGCTTCTTTCTCCATTGCTCTCCAAATGAGGAGACCCAACCCTTGATAGGTTATGGATATAAGCAGAGAAGTTAAATTCTTCTTTCCCTTGGTGTATTGGTTAGGGGTCTAGTTGTGTGGCAAAGAGACCCAAGTCTCATTTGTTCTTATATACCCAACTAATTGCATAACACTCCTAGGGACAGGTGAAGGTCCTTAACAAAGTTGTCTCTTTGCTTCATTGTGCTTAGTTTTGAAATTACTTTGGATTTATCCATCTTGGCAAGAACTTCAAGGGAAAGTATTTTTAGAAAACCCTTATCTTCTGTCTTAGTATTGATTCTAAGCCAGAAGAGAGGTAAGGGCTAGGCAATTGGGGTTGAGTGACTTGCCCAGGGTCACATAGCTTGAAAATGTCAGGGCCAAATTTGAACCCATGTCCTTCAGACTCCAGAACTGGATTCTCTATCCACTGTGCTACCTAGCTGCCCCAAGAGAAAGTATTTTAAGTTAAAATATTTAATTCCTTCATCCCATCCTAGAGAAAGTGTAAAGTAGATAAGATTTGTCTAGAAATGAGCTAAGGAAGCTGGACTTCCTCTGGAGAAGGCTTCTTTCAGGGCAGTTTCACAACTTGTTAAAAAGGTCCATGAATTCCCAGGATATTGGCTCATAATCTTTCCTTTTCCCTTTGCACATATCAACACCCTTAAACTCAAAAGTGAAAGGTCTGTATTTTCTGTGTCATTGCTTCTTTTCATCTGACAAACTATTAGGAGCTGATAGCACATAATTCTGCACCACGTTATTCTCTAAATCATCCCATTTTGGGTCATGAATCCCACCTCTTTGAATTCTCAAACATTTGACCCTCACATATTCCCACTGCTGGAGAGGCACTGAGCCACAAACAATCCCAAATACTGGACAATAGGAAAACACCTCAATGTGACTTTAGAATGAAGTTTGGGGTCCTGCCATGTTCATGTGGCAGGGAATCTTAGCATTCAACTAATCAATTACATATAGATTGGGCATGGACTACATGGCTTGTTCTGCTCTGATATCTGAGAATTCAGATTTCTATAGCACCATAAGATTTGTCAACTACTTTCCTTACAATAATCCTTTGAGGTTCATAGTGTGGGTTTCCTAATCACCCCTACTTAAGTTAAAACTAGGGGGTCAGAGAGTTGAAGTAATATGACCAAGGTCACCTAGCTAGAAAATGGCAGGACTTGGGCAGTTAGGTGACTTAGTGGATAGAGCACCAGGCCTAGAAATGGGAGGTCCTAGGTTCAAATCCAACCTTGAACACTTCCTAGCAATGTGACCTTGGACAAATCACTTAACTCCAGTTGCTTAGCCTTTACTGCTCTTCTGCCTTGGAATCAATACTCAGTATTGATTCTAAGATGGAAGGGGAAAAAAGAAAGTGGTAAGACAGATGTGACCTCAAGTCTTTCGATGGTGAGTCTAATGTACTCACTATTTACTTGGAAGCTCTTGAATTTGGCTATTATATTCCTGGGGGTTGTCTTTTCAGGGTTTAGTGTAGAGGGCGATCTATGGATCCTTTCAATGTTTATATTGCCCTCTTGTTGTAGAACTTCAGGGCAATTTTGCTGAATAATTTCCTTTAGTATGGAGTCCAAATTTCTATTAATTTCTGCTGTTTCAGGAATACCAATGATTCTCAAATTATCTCTTCTAGACCTGTTTTCTTGATCTGTCAATTTCTCAGTGAGATATTTCATATTTCCTTCTATTTTATCAGTCTTTTGACTTTGATTTATTTGTTCTTGTTGTCTTGAGAGATCATTGGCTTCTACTTGTCCAATTCTTGTCTTTAGAGCCTGGTTTTCTGCTATATTCTTTTGATTTTTTTTTCTTTCGATTTGGTCTATCATGTTTTCCAGCTGTTTGATTTTGGTCTCCAATTTGCTTATTAATTCTTTTGATTTGGGGGCATCTTTTTCTAATTGTCCAATTCTAGCCTTTAGAGACTGGTTTTTGGCTGTAATCTTTTGGTTTTCCTTTTGAATCTGGACTGTTTGGTTCTTCAAGGCTTCCAGCTGGTCATTTCTGGTCTTCAATTTGCTTATCAATTCATTTGATTTCTGAGCCTCACTTTCTAATTGCGAAATTCTGCCTTTTAAACTGTTATTTTCTTGCCAGTTCTCTAACATCTTTCTCATAATCTCAGATTTGAACACTTCAATAGCTTGTGATCAGTTTTCATTTTTTGGGGAAGGTTTGGATATGATTACCTGTTTGTTCTCCTCTGCTGTTTGCTATGTTGTCTGGATTTTTTCTGTGTAAAAGTTGTGCAGTGTTAAAGGTTTCTTCTTGATCTTTCTCTTCTGGGGTTCCTGAGTCTGGCTTGCCATTGTTAGCCCAGCACCCTCTCAGCTTTATCCTCACGCCCAGGGTCTGTCTGCACTCTTTAGGTTCCTGATGTCTCAGGTCTAGTTGTTCTCAGGGTCAAGCCTCCTGGTGGTCCCCTTGCTTGTTCCTCTGCCTGAAGGTCCTTTAACAGTCTCAGGGTGTTGCCTCCACCGTCATGCACCCCTCTGCACTGGGTCCCCACTCAAGGTCCGTGCCTGCACTCGGGGTCTGTGTTCAGAGTCTGTGCATTCTTTTGCCTCTTGGGGTCTTAAGTCTTGCTGATTTCAGGAACAGGTCCTGGTGATGCCAGGTAGCTTCCAATGACTTAATGGGTGTCCCAAACTTGCTCTAAGTCTTTTGCACTGACTTTGGCACTGTAGGTGGTGTGTGTGTGGGAGGGGGTTGCTCAGCTCATGTTTTAGTAGAGTTATTTCACCCCCTTATAGCATGGAAGTGCCCTGATCCCACATACCTTCAATGTTGTACCCTGTTGTGGGGCTCCTTCGTTTGTCTGGATTTGTTTTTATGTCCCCTTGAGGAGTCCTATATGTTTCAGTTAGGAGAGGTTAAGCAGCTGCTTTTTACTCTGCCACCATCTTAACCCGGAACTCTAATGTACTCACTATTAATTCTATCCTCTACAGCCCCTTTCCTCCAAAGTCATGAAGGCCCCCATTTATCCACTAAAGTTAGAAAGTCACCTGGATTTTCTCCCTGACAAAGAATGAGATAAAGTAGAGGAAATAAATGGATTTATTTGGATCTTGAGGTCCCTGATGTTGGAATTTTCTGCTTATGTAAGGAAGGGAAATTGAAAGACCCCCCCACCCCCAAATTTACCTCCAAGTCCCATGTGGGCTGGGGTAAGTGTCCAGTGACAAATCTATTTCAGCTAATGCTTTTCCCATCCCAGAATGCTACAATCCAGTCAGCCATCACTGATGCTGAACAACGTGGAGAGCAGGCCCTCAAGGATGCCCAGATCAAGCTGGTGGACTTAGAGGGTGCCCTCAAGAAAGCTAAGCAAGACATGGCAAGCCTACTTCGAGACTACCAGGAGCTGATAAGCAACAAGCTGGCCCTGGATGTGGAAATAGCCACCTACAGGAGGCTACTGGAGGTTGAGGAGTGCAGGTGACTGTGGGGGACTTGGGATGATTTAATTATACTGTATCTTACAAGGAAACTTCTGATGAAATACACTCATACCCGGGGGTACTTCCCCACTTTGAGTCATTTTCCAGATTTAATAAGTGGGATTATGAATTGGGGATTGCTTTGTGGGTTGCTTGCCTTTAGGGGACCCTCAGAGCTCTAGAGTGATGGATAGAATGGATCCTGCCTGAGATTTTCCTTTTCTTGTCCTTTTTCCAACAGGATATCTGGGGAATACACCAGCAATGTCAGCATCTGTGAGTTCTAGTTGGCTTCTGGGAGTGGGTAAATGGTTTGGTATTGTTTTGCTCCTCCAAAGGGAGGCGGAGAGAAGACCCAATACTAACAGATGCACCTTTCTTTGTAGCAGTGGTTGGTGGAGGTATCACCAGCTCTACAGGATGTGATAACTCAGAGTTCAGCTGTTCCAGTGTTGTTGTTGGAGGTTCCCATTCAGCCAAAGGCCCTGACTCTGGCTGTGGCTCCATCTCTGCCTCTGGTTTGGGCTTTTCTGGATCCAGTTCGGGTTCTGTCACTGGCACCATCTTGAAAAAGACAACAATGTCCAGTTTGAAGACTATCACATACTGAATGACAGGGGATTTTCCCAAAGGCAGATCCTTTAATGTCCTAGGCAGATTTCCACAATCTAGAGCTTCCCTTCTTCAACCAACTCAGTCCCTTTCATGTTCACTCCAACACATGCAGACCCTGACATTGATTAACATTTTTTTCTTTCCCACAATCAATAGTTGCTCACATTTTAATAGTTTCACTTTCCACATAATGTCTCTATGAGTCATGTTGTATAAATATTGTTATACCTATTTTAATGATGAGGAAAAGGATGATCAGAGAGATTTTATTGAGTTACCTAAGGCCATATAGCTATTATAAACCACGACCAGGTCTGGAACCTTGCTCTTCTGAGAAGTTGCCTCACAGAGTGGAGAGAGAGCAGTGGATTTGGAGGATGTGAGTTCAAATCTCAGCTCTGCCACTTACTAAATTTGTGACCTTGGAGAAGTTATTTGACCTCTTTGTGCTTCAGCTTCATTATCTACACAATGAAAGGATAGGATTAGATAATGTCTAAAGTTCCTTCCAACTCTAAATTCTATGATCCCATGACTCTAAATCCAAGGGTTTGAGATTCTGAAACAACAATAAAGTTTATTTGTTTCCCTGTCTTGAAAAATTGTTTTTTTTTTCTAAAGGGAATTCTGAGGTCCTGGGTTGGGGAGATGTATTGCTATTACTTTGGAAGGTATCCTGACTTTGAGGACTGGGGTTAGAACCCAACTTTTGGCAGGTGTTACCTATATGACCTTGGACAACTAGACCATAGTACAATGAAGAGATTGTAAAATGGCCTCTGAGCTTTCAGCTCTAAATCTATGATCTTATGAGTGTCTCCCCTAGTTCCCAGCTCAAGAATTTTCATTTCTGTGTTCATTTATGAATGTGCTTTCCTTGCCTGGAACTTCATTTCTTTTCCCCTTAGAGGATTTCATATTTCATACTCATATTCAAATGCAGAGAAGACTCTACTCAAGCCATGATCCATTCCTGCTATGTTAGATTCAGCTAGTTCAGACTGGAAAAATAACTGTATCGGCTCAGATAGAGTTTAGTCTGGTTCCAACCACAGAAATTAAAGGGGGAATGGGTAAATGACTTGAATATAAAGAAGGGAACTATAAGCAAATGAGGAGAACACAGACTAGTATATTTTCAGATCTTTGGGAAAGGAAAAATTTTAAAATCAAGCAAGAGTTAGAAAAAAATTACAAAATGTATAATAAATATTTTTGATTACATTAAATTAAAAAGTTTTCATACAAACAAAACCAATGCAACCAAAATTAGAAGGGAAACAACAAATTGGGAAAAATCTTTATAACAAAAACCTCTGACAAAGGTCTAATTACTCAAATTTATAAGGAGCTAAATCAATGGTACAAAAAAAAATCTAGCCATTCCCCAGTTGATAAATGGGCAAGGGACATGAATAGACAATTTTCAGATAAAGAAATCAAAACTCCCAATAAGCACATGAAAAAGTGCTCTAAATCTTTAATAATTAGCGAAATGCAAAATCAAAACAACTTTGAGGTACCATCTCACACCTAGAAGACTGGCTAAAATGACAGCAGGGGAGAGTAATGAATGTTGGAGGGGATGTGGCAAAATTGGGACGTTAATGCACTGCTGGTGGAGTTGTGAATTGATCCAACCATTCTGGATGGCAATTTGGAACTATGCTCAAAGAATGCTAAAAGATTGCCTGCCCTTTGATCCAGCCATACCACTACTGGGTTTATACCCCAAAGAGATCATAGGGAAAAAGACTTGTACAAAAGCTACGCTCTTTGTGGTAGCAAAAAACTGGAAAACAAGGGTATGACCTTCAATTGGGGAATGGCTGAACAAATTGTGGTATCTGTTGGTGATGGAATATTATTGTGCTCAAAGGAATAATGAACTGGAGGAATTCCATGTGAACTGGAATGACCTCCAGAAATTGACGCAGAGTGAAAGAAGCAGATCCAGGAGAACATTGTATACAGAGACGGATACACTGTGGTAAAATCGAATGTAATGGACTTCTCTACTAGCAGCAATGCAATGATCCAAGACAATTGTGAGGAAATTATGAGAAAGAATGCTATTCACATTCAGAGGAAGAACTGTGGGAGTAGAAACACAGAAGAAAAACAACTGCCTGATCACATGGGTGGATGGGGATATAATTAGGGATATTGACTCAAAATGAACACCCTATTGCAAATATCAATAATATGGAAATTGGTCTTGACCATACATAATACCCAGTGGTGTGTGGGCTATGGGAGGGGGTAGGAGGAGGGGAGGGATAGAACATGAATCCTATAATCATGGATAAATGTTATAAATTAATAAATTAAATAAAAATTAAAAACAATAAAGGCAAAAAAAAAAAAAAAAAAGAAATCAAAGGGGGAAGAGAGAAGCCCTAAGGTCCCATGGATCTGGTAGACCAAATGCTGGGCTTGGAGCCAAGAAGACCTGAGTTCAAATCTAGCTTCAGATACTTATTAGCTATGATGCTACAGAGCAAATCATTGAACCTCTGTTTGTTTCAGGTTCCTGAACTGTAAAATGAAAATAATAATAGCACCTAACCACTCAGGGTTGTTGTGAGGATCAAATGAAATAATATTTGCAAAGTGCCTTTACATAATAGGTACCATAAATAAAAATAAAATAAAAAACCCAATTTATTCCCTTTTAAGTCTACATATATCCATTTCTCCCTCATCATGTGATTTTGGAGGATATTGGTTTAGCTCCCTGGGTCTTCATTTCTCTACTTCTCCTTTGAGGAGAAGCAATATCTGATGCCTCGATGGGCCTCCTTATCTCTTTGTCTGCCTCTGTTCTCAGGGATGTCTTTTTACTCAAATGACCTTCTAGATGTCTCCTTTTCCTACTCTGAAACTTACAGAGTAGCTTGCCTCTTGTGACAAATCTAAATTCTTCAGCCAGCTAAAAGCTACCTCCACCTGGTGTTCCCATTTGATCTCATATCCTAGGGTACCCTGTATTAGACCACTTTCTCTGTCCTTGAAATCTTAACTAACATGCCTTCCTCTCCTCTTCCCTTTCCTTCCCTCTTTTTCTCCTCCTTCTTCCTTCTTCTCTCTCCTCCCTTTTCCCACCCTTTAAATCTCAAATACTTATTGAGTTATATTCCTACTTTGTAACAAAGAAAAACAGCAAAATCAACCAACAAAGTAGCCATGTCTGACAGAGAGCACATGTACCATTGTCACCTTCCATTTTTTTTTTTTTATGAAGATGAGAGATCTGTGTCTCATCTTGTTTTCCAGGTCAAGATTAGTCATTGAAACTAATTGGAGTTCAATTACCTTTTTGTTCACATTATTATAGTCATTGTGAGTATTGTTTTTTTTTTTTTTTGGTTTTGCACCTTCTAATTGGAACTTGTAAATAGAATACCTTAAGACTCTAGGTTCACACAAATTGGATTAAATCCTGGAGTTTTACGCAAAGAAATTCATCCCCCTTTTTTGCCTTACTGTCCCATTCTGGATATGTTCTGGGAAAATCTCCCAGTATACTCAGGGTATAATGTATGTTTAGACTTTTCACATGTAGCCATTGGGGTACCTAACTACAAAAAAAAAACTCTTGAAGCCAAAAAAATGCACACTGGATACAAGAAAGTCCTCATTTTGCCCCATGGAAAATGTGGAAGATGTAAAGGATTCTCAAGAGTGCACATGCAGAAAATATATTAGTTCTTCTCAGGGGCATATTGGTGAATATCTAACAATCCTATCTCCTAAAAAGCACAACATACCTTGAACTTTAATCTGCATTATTAAAAAAAACAAATAAACCTAACCTTCCATTTTAGAATCAATACTGTGTATTGGTTCCAAGACAGAAGAGCAGTAAGGACTAGGCAATGGGGGTTAAGTGACTTGCCCAGGGTCACACAGCTAGGAAGTGTCTGAGTCCAAATTTGAACCCAGGACCTCCCTTCTGTCTCTAGGTCTGGCTCTCAATCCACAGAACTATCTATCTGCTGTCCTTAATCTGCATTATTTCCATTTCATTCATTGTTTTATTTTTTTTAAACCCTTACCTTCCATCTTGGAATCAATACTCTGTATTGGTAAGGACTAGGTAATGGGGGTTAAATGACTTGCCCAGGCTCACACAGCCAGAAAGTGTCTGAATCTAAGACCTCCCATCTCTGGGCCCGACTCTCAATCCACTGAGCTACCTAGTGGCCCCTCATTGCTTTCTTAAATCTAGATAATCAACAAAACAATAAATTAAGTTTTGATTTATAATGTCTAATGATTTCTAATGTGCAAATATTCCTACTGAAAACTCAATAATTGGCTCATGTTAAGACCTGGCTCCAATGCACCCCTCCCTGAAAGAATTTAGTGTTATAGTCAGGGCAAGTCTTTTACATTTTAGTGAAGCTCTTTTCCCCAGATTCCTGCACATTTTCCCCAAGACTCATAGAACCACCCTGTGGTTTAGACTCCCTCCAGAAGGTGGATATACTATGGGGGCTTTGTATAAGCCTTTTTCAGTAGACCTTTGCTGTTCTATATTAGCTTATTAGCTTTGCTCACCAAATAAATAGAAACTATGCTTATAATCTGTTTCTTTCTGCAAGGAGCACAAGCATTAGGAAGTCTTTCTCTAGAAGGTTCAATCTATTAAGATAGATTGAGTTTTTGAACTAGAGAACTAGTGCATTTGGGATTTCTTGCAAAATGTTAACAAGGAAATTGTCTAGAGGTCTAGATTCTGAGATGATGATGCTGGAGAATCCCCCTTCTCCACAAATGAGGTGGGAGTTCATGAGCATTGTAAATGAATGAAATCTCTTGGACCACATTGGCATACCAACTTCTGTCACATGTTTTGCTAGAAATCTATTGGTGGCCCAGCTGATACTATCTTTTGAATGGGGGAGAATCCACTCTCCAGATATCTCCTCTTAGGTTGATTGCAAACACCTCAATACTTCTTCTATGTGCACTACTGCCATAAATTGACACCCCCTATTTTTGTGGGGGAGGAAACTGTAACTGGGCACAGGTTTTCTCAAGAGAGATTAGGGATTTATGGTCAACTAGAACCCAACCCCTTATCCACAAGTGAGAAATCAAACCATCCTGGATGGACATTTCCCCCAATGGGTCTCTGTAGGGCAACCTAAAATAGAATTCCCAGATAGAAGTTTCCCCAATGGATCTTGGCAGAACCCATGAAGATTCAAATGTAAGTCCTGGGGGAAGTTAGGATTGATGAAAAATCAACCTTTTTTTTTTTTTTTTATCATTTAGTGAAAACTAACTGACCAAACTTACCTTTCAGAAAGGAGAATATTTGGTCTTTCTAGTTCATCAGACAATCTCCTTCCTAGGAATCTAGAGTCTATAAGAATCTCTGATAAGCTTCTTGGATTTATGCCTAGACAGGGCAAACCACTGAGATCTGTAAACAAACAAATGAAAAACCAGGCACCTACAACAAAGGGATCAATGCTTGATACCTACTGGAAATCAATCCCTTACTCACTAGATGAATTGCAAGATGTCACCCATGGCACAGGGTCTTGAATGCCTCATTTTTATAATTTCTTATGGTATAATAATGTTCCATTATATTAATATAACTAATTTTCCATCTAGTCTCCAATCAGAGTACTCACTTTGTTTCCATATTGAGTCTTCACAAATAGTGTTGATATGAATAATCATTATGTACAGGATCTTAATTTTTGCCACTGACCTCCTGGAATCTATGCCTAGAAATGTAATTTCTGGGACAAAAAATATAAATAGCTTAGAGACTTGTAGACTTCCAAATTGCTTTTAGAGTGGTTAAACCCAGTAAACACCTCTATTAACGCCCAGTTTCTCACAGGTGTACCAACACTGTCTATTTCTATTTTTTTTTATTGTCTGTCAATTTGGCAGATGGGGAGTGAAACCTTAGAACTGTTTTAATTTGCATCCTATTATCAGTGATCTTGAACATTTTTTCATAAGATTTGTGATCACTGGAATTTCTTCTTTTGAAACCATTTTCCCTTGTCCCCTGATAGCCATTTCTCAGTTTCCCCATTACTGTCATCCCCCCATCTATTCTTTGCCTCTTACTTAACTATATCTATCACATTTTCCTCCTTCAAGAATCTTTCCTTGGATAAGCCCATGACTTACCCCTTTTTGTTCTTTCGCCTTTCCAATATCCGCATCCAGAACTCTGAATGCATACTTTATTTTATTTGTTTAATTGAAAAAAATTTTAATTAATTGATTTAGAATATTTTTCCATGGTTACATGATTCATGTTCTATTCCTTCCTCCCACCTCCCCCCATAGCCAACGAGTAATTCCACTGGGTTTTACATGTGTCATTGATCAAGACCTATTTCCATATTATTAATATTTGCATTGGGGTGATCGCTTAAAGCAGGGATCAGCAACGTTGGCTCTCGAGCCATATCTGGCTCCAGCTCCCCACTGGCCAGTCCGGGCAGAGCCCCAGGATGTGCCCCAGGGGGCCCTTCAGCCCCCACCCCATATTCCAGCGCCTTCTGCCTCTATCCTCCTTCTGAAGGCATTTATGGCTCTCACAGCCAAAAAGGTTGCTGACTGTTGGCTTAAAGTCTACATCCCCAGGCGTGTCCCCATTGACCCATGTGATCAAGCCGTTATTTTTCTTCTGTGTTTCTACTCCCACAGTTCTTTCTCTGGATGTGGATAGCATTCTTTCTCATAAGACCCTCAGAATTGCTCTGTATCACTGCATTGTTGCTAGTAGAGAAGTCCATTACATTCCATTGTGCCACAGTGTTTCAGTCTCTGTGTATAAGGTTCTCCTGGTTCTGCTCCTTTCACTCTGCATCAATTCCTGGAGGTCTGAACATATACTTTATATGCTGTTATTCTCTGTGTCCTGGAGATGTGATTGATATCAAGAGACTGGAAGTTTCCTGAGGTTTCTTTTTCAGAACCCTGCTCCATAGTGGTGGTGATGGCAATCAGTAAGACAAGAGTAATGTTGATTCACATTAAATGTGTTCAGGGAAGCTCCTTAGAAACAGGCTTTCTTGGGGGCAGCTGGGTAGCTCAGTGGATTGAGAGCCAGGCCTAGAGTCGGGAGGTCCTAGGTTCAAATCTGGCCTCAGACACTTCCCAGCTGTGTGACCCTGGCCAAATCACTTGACCCCCATTGCCTACCCTTATCACTCTTTCACCTATAAGTCAATACACAGAAGTTAAGGGTTTAAAATAAAAAAATAAGTTAAAAAAAAAGAAACAGGCTTTCTTGACCATGGTTTCCAAAGAGGGGAACTTTTTCCAAACAAGGATTACTGTGAACAGAGAAACGTTCTCTAAAGTCATTCTAAATTCCTTGTGTTTGGGGTTTGCCCCATGGTACATGTGGCACATCTGGAAATAATAGTCCTTTGGAGTTTAAAAACAATAGCAAGCATAACTGTCAAACAATGGAGGAAGAATGGTGACTTAGGAGAAAATCTTTCCTTTCTTTTCTCATCCTCACATAATGGGATAATGGAAAGAACCCTGGATCTTGAGTTTCAGCTCTTGAATTCAAATTCTGACCCTGCCACTAATTTTCTGTGGGACCTTAGAGAGGGTGAAAACCTCATTTCATTTTCCTCAGGAAAATAAAGGGATTTGAACTACATAGGGCTAAGACATTATTCTGTTTCTTATGACATCGTCTGATATCTCTTTCCTTGCTTCAAGAGAACATAAGAAGATGGTCTTGAGACTGCTTTCTGTTCCTTTTCATCTTGTTTCTCATCCCTTAGGCCCTATGACCATAAGAACAGAAATTCATTGTCCTTCCCTTCTCTCAAGGCTTCTTGAAGGAGTTTTGTGGGAATCTATGGCTGTCTTTCCCTCACCATAACTGCCCTCCCTTCCCCTGTCCCAAATTCTGGCATCTATCCATCAACTTCATGTTGGGCTGGCAGGAGACAATATATCAGTAACTCTTCTACATCATAATTATTGAAAATAAATAATATAGGGATCAGTGGATTGAAAGACAGGCTTGGAGATAGGAGGTCCTGGGTTTAAATCTGGTCTTAGACACTTCCTAGCTGTGTGACCCTGGGCAAGTCTCTTAACCTCTATTGCCCTTACTACTCTTCTGCCTTGGAAAAATAATATACAGTATTACTTTTAAGACAGAAAGCAAGGGTTTTAAAACAAAAAAAGAAAGTAAATAATGTAAAAAGGAATAGTTGCAGCCAGTTTCTTGCCATCTTGGGTTCAGTTTGTAAGGAAAACAGAGTCATAGTATCACAGAGATGTAGGATTCAGTTAAGGAATGGGAGGACATAGCTTCGCCAATCCTGCACCTCCCTTCCCTCCAAGGAGAGCAGATTTCATACAACAGAGAGTACCATGAATAAAGAGACTGGACAAGATGAATTTCTATTTGGGCAAGGGGATCTATTCTGTCCTGCTCAGAGACAGAGAATGAACACAGTGGCTCAGAGGATCCAAGGGATAGCATGGGGACCATCAGACAGGCATTCTTAGGGTGGAGCAGAATATGCACTTACAACCCCTTACTCTCTCCCACTCGAGATGCTCCCACCCAAGATGAGTGATTCAGAGAGCTGACATCACTCTCTTTTCAGAACCCTGAATCTTGTTTTGAAAGCCAGATCTCACTCAGCTGCTTCTCTGCCACCCACATAACTAAGAAGATAGATAAGAGAGTCTGAGAAAGTGATTGAAGCCTCAGGGAAAGAAGAAAGGTGGACTGGAAGTGAAGGATCATATCCCTGGCAATTCTAGGCCAACTCCTTCCCTAAGGACTTCCACATTGACATCCCTTTAAAGTGGAGAAAGGTAGGACTAGAAAGGTAGGAGTTGGCCAAGGATATAGAAGGAATCTGGATTCGGGACTCAGGTTTCCTTATTCCTAGTTCTTAGATTCTTCCATTTTCCAGCTACCAAAACCCCTCATGGGGAGAAAGATTTTTATATGTACATTCGACTACACTAGTTGAGTCATCCTGGACAAGTCACTTAGTCTTATTTGCTTCAATTTACTCATTTGTAAAATGAACTAGAGAAGGAAATGGCAAACATTCAGTATCTTTGCTGGGAACCCTCCTCCCCCCAAAGGAGTCATGAAGCATTGGATATGACTGAAAATCATAACAAAATTCAAGAGCAGAAATGGTTCAACTCGATTAAATTCAATCAAAAAGACTGCTAGGCAACGAGGAGACAAAGACAACAGCAGAACATTCCCTGATGAGAGACAAGCCTGGAGACAGAGGGTTCAAATTTGGGCTCAGATACTTCATAGCTGTATGATTCTGAGGGAGACACTTAACCCCAATTGTCTAGCCCTCTTCTGTCTTCTGCCTTGGGACAAACTTAATTATAAATTCTAAGACAGAAGGTAAGGATTTACTTAAATAAACAAACAAAAAATTCCCTGACCTTGAGGAAAGGATGCGCTATATAAATGCTAACTATCATTATTATTGCCCTCTAGTGTGCTGCTGGGATGTACTTTTTCCTTATTAAAATGGTTGTTTTGTTGGAAAAAGTGGGCTGAGGAGGGGTCAGTCACTAGGTTTACCCCAGAGCAATAATAGCACACCAGTGAGGAGTGATGAGAAGGGTCAGGGCACAGAGCTTTGGGATCTCAGTCTCTTCCTGGAATATGGCTTGGCCTGTTATGGCATACCCAGATGGAAGGCCTTGACTTCATAGGTCTGGATGGAGACTCTCTGGCTGTAGCTTGCTGACTCTCCCCAAGGAGTATATTTTCCCTGAGTGGCTTGGCTGTGAGCAGTGGCCTGCCTAATATATTCCTCCTGGGTAGCCTGGACATTTTCCTTCTTTCCACCCTGGGACTTAAGGGCAGATGCCTGCAGGGCTTGGCCTTTAGCAAAAGTCAGGGCTTATGGCTTGTGCAAAGAGCAGGTGTTGATGGCCTTGAGGTTGATGGAGGCATCTTTCTCACTCTGCCTCCCAGGCAGGAAGATGGTAACAGTGAGGCACAGTCTAGGGAAGGACAGTTGCAGCTACCATTGTGATCTTGTCACGTGAATACTTCTGGCTACAGGCCTGTCCAGGGATGACTTGCTAGACTTCAGCAAGGTTCCTTCCTCTAGTGAGAGAAGTCTTTTCCTCTATACAGAATCTTAGTGACTTTCTTGGCTGTTAGGTCCAACTCATCTTTTAACCTTCTACAATGGTCAAATTTACAAATAAATAGTCTTTATTTGAAGACTTCTTGTGGTGTGAAGCTCACTGTCTCTAAAGGTAGCCATTCAACTGGGGAGGGGGAGAGGAGTTGGAGAAGGAAGGTTAATAACAGAGATATCCATCTATCCATTCATCTATCTATCTATCTATCTATCTATCTATCTATCTATCTATCTATCTATCTATCTATCTATCTATCTATCTGTCTGTCTGTCTTGAAATATTTTAACAAATGCACAGGACAGAAGAAAGCATTGATAAGCAGAAGAGCTTTGAAAATAACATGAGATTTATCATATGCTTTTGTAATTCAAAGATATTTTATTTTTCCAATTACATGAGATAGCAATTTTCAACCTATGTTTTCTGAAATTATAAGATCCAGTTGTCTCCTTCCCTCCCTTCCCTCCTCTCTCTTAGAAAAAGTAAACAAATTGACCTGGGTTATGCCATAGGTTCTGAGGTAGAACATCTGCTTCTGTTCTTTGAGGCCAAGAACAACAAATGTAATTTTCTTCTGCAAAGGAATCAATCAATAAACCCAAAAGTATTTCTTTTTTTCTTTAGAATATTTTTCCATGGTTATATGATTCATAATCCCCCCCTATTCTTTCTCCCCCACTCCTGAATCTGACAAGTAGTTCCACTGAGTTATACATGTATTATTGTTCAAAACTTATTTCTAGGTTATTCATATCTGCAGTAGTGTGATCCTTTAACATAAAACCCCCAATCATATCCCTATCACATCATGTGATCGATCACATATTTCTCTGATGCATTTCTGCTCCCACAGTTCTTTCTCTGGATATGGATATCATTCTTTCTCACAAGTCCCTCAGGATTGTCTTGAATCCTTACATTGCTATTAGTAGCAAAGTCAGTTCTGTTCGATTGTGCCATACTGTATCAGTCTTTGTGTACAAAGTTCTCCTCCAGTTCATTATTCCTTTTAGCCCAATAGTATTCCATCACCAACAGATACCACAGTTTGTTCAGCCATTCTCCAATTGAGGGACAACCCTTTATTTTCCCAATTTTTTGCTATCACAAAGAGTGCAGCTATGAATATTTTTGTACAAACTTTTTCCCTTATCTCTTTGGGGGACAAACCCACCAGTGGTATGGCTGGGTCAAAGGGTAAGCATTCTTTCAGAGCCCTTTGCACATAATTCCAAATTGCCCTCCAGAATGATTGGACCAATTCACAACTCCACCAGCAGGGTATTAGTGTCCCAATTTTGTCACACCCCCTCCAACATTTATCACTTTCTTTTGCTGCCATATTGGCTAGTCAGCTATGTATAAGGTGGTACCTCAAAGGTGTTTTAATTTGCATTTCTCTAATCAGGAGGGATTTAGAATACTCCCAAAAGTATTTCTTCAGGACCTGCCATAATGATAGGTACCATGTTAGGTGTCAGAGATTCAAAGACAAAGATGAAATGGGCCATGCCCTCATGGAACTTCCATATGAATACATGAAGATGCCAACTGTGGTCCCCACATATTCTAGTTCTGACTGGAGAGAAGACAGATGCTGTGGGCTGCCTGGGAGGGTGGCACTGAAGCTGGCTTGTGCACCCAATCTTCTTTGGCTTTATTACCCAACTTAACTTACCACCTGCACTGCCCCAGGGCTTGGGGATTCCTCTTACAACAAACTCCACAGAAAAGAAAGGACTCCATTGACAGCAGTCTGGGCTGGGGCATAGGCATCTAAGTCTGTCACCAGGGTGTTGGGGGATATTAGTGGGAACCTGGTGTCATCATATTCCAAGTTAGGAAAGGTATAGGGGGTGGGGATAGTGGAAAAGGTGGCCTCCCCACCCCAGACAGGGCTTTGTCCTGGCTCCTCCTCAGAAGAGCAGATAACACTGAGGGAAGTGTGGGGGAGCAGGGGAGGATGCCCAGACCCACAGCTGCCCCTCCCTCTCTTTTTTCCTCGGGTCTGTGGGAGCCCACAAGCCACCTTTCTTAGGAGCAGATAAAAGGACCATCTCCTTGCACTCCTGGGATATTCAGTGCCCTCTCAGTCTGACTCTGATTCTACTCATCTTTCTCCTCAGTATTCATGAGGGCCTCCATGTCTCGCCAGGCTTATAGCACCAAAGGGGGCTTCAGCTCCTCCTCAGCCTCTGGTGGCCGTGGTGTAGGTGGTACTCGGACCCATACCAGCTTCAGCTCCATGACAATGTCCAGAGGTGGGAGCAGGCTTGGGGGTACTACTTATTGCAGCCCAAGGGGCAGCTTTGGCAGCCACAGCCACCACAATCTGGGTGCCAATACAAGAATCTCTGTCAGTATGGCTCAGGGGGCATCCCATGGGAGGTCCTTTGGGGGCTTTGGTGTTGGGGCCGGAAGCTATTTAGGCCTGGGCTCCAGCAGGCCAAACTTTGGGGCCTCCTGCCCCCCTGGAGGCATCCAAGAGGTGACTGTCAACCAAAGCCTACTGACCCCCCTCAATGTGGAGATTGACCCTGAGATCCAGAGGGTGAGGACTCAGGAGCGGGAGCAGATCAAGACACTCAATAATAAGTTTGCCTCCTTCATCGATAAGGTGAGCTTTGGAGAGGGTGGTGAAGGGGAGAAGGGGGCAGAGAAGCATGTGGGGAATTTAGTTTAAGTCTATTAGGAAACAGATCCTAGGCATGAAATGGGATTTGTTCCTACTCTAGTTCAGCACCCCCACTCAGTCTTATTCCATTTTTATGGGCCAGCACTATTGTTACTCCTTGAGTGAAGCTGTGGAAAGAAAAGTGGACTTGGATTCAGGAGACCTGGATTCAAATCCTGGATGTACCTAGCTGTGTGACTATGGAAAAGTTGCTTCTTTTCTCAGTTCTGTAAAATGGGAATGATGAGACTATTTCCACTATTTTCCTCAAATGATTATTGTGAGGAAATGCTCTAGGTGCCATGGAGATGGCCATAGAGCAGCTCTTAAATGTCTTCAATTATTTGAAGAGCTGACATTTGGGAAGGGGCGTTATTTCGATTCGACCTGTGTGGCCCTAGAAGGTAGAACTGGGAACAATGGGTGATAGTTGGAGGGAGGCAGGTTTTAGCTTGGAAAATCTTCCTAACAATTTGAACCACCCAAAAGTTAAATGATTTGTCTCAGAGGGTAATGCTTTCCCTGTCACTGAAAGTCTTCAAGCCAAGGCTGAATGATCAAGTGCTGGGAGTGGTGTGGAGGAGATTCCTGGTCAGGTCCAGATTGGACCAGGTGACTTCTGAGTTCTCTTCCATCACTGAGAATCAGTGAAATTTTTATTTTTGAAAGAAAATGCTCCTACATATAATAAGTATCACAGTTCGTGCCTTCCGAATGATTGGGGAGGGGCTGGAGAGAATTCTGAATTGAAAGTTGAAAAAAAAGACAATGCTCCAAGAACATATTTTGATCAATGGAAGACTCAGTATCATCATCTTGAGTCTGTTAGACCGTTAGTCAGTCGACAAGCATTTAAGGGCTTAATATGTACAGGGCATTGATTTAAGCACTGAGAATACAAAGAAAGACAAAACCATGGTGCTTGCTTTCCAGGACATTCTAACGGGGGAGACAACATATACAACCAGAAATATATATAAGAGGAGAGGAAAGCATTGGGGCAGGGTGGACACAGAGTTGGAATGGACCGAGTCATGAAGGAAGCAAGGAAAGCCAGGAGATAGGGGTGAGAGGGTGAAGAACTCCAGCCATGGGAGAGTGCTCCCTCCCTTTTTGTCAGCTTTTGACAGAAATAGCAACTGGGTCCACACAATGTAAGGAAATGGAAATTAGTGGGTGGGATGGAGGGAGGAGGGACCTTGAAGGTAGTGTCTGGGCATCCCTAAATGCTTTAACATGGTTACAGACTTATAACCATAGGACATGGTAAGCATAGCAGTAGGAAGGATTGTCTAATCTAAGAATGACTTCAGATTAGGGGGATAGTAGCAAGGGGAGCAAGGAAGGAGGTGACATTTCCAGAGATGGGGAGGCTTTGAATGGTCTGGGGCAGAGGAATTGACACTTCTTGTGTGAGACAGGGATCATAAGTCATGAGGATCTGTATTTGGAGATGCTCTGTTATTCTATTATTACTTTAATTACAGATAATTCTTATATAAACTTATAATAATATGGCTTCCCTTATTGGTTAATTATATTGCATTAATTATCTTTGTTGTCATTCAGTCTTTCAGTTGTGTCTGACTCTTTGTGACACCATTTGGAGTTTTCTTGGCAAAGATACTTGGAGTGATTTGTCATTTCCTTCTCCAGTTCATTTTATAGATGAGGAAATTGAGGCAAATGGGGTTAAGTGATTTGCTCAGGGAACAGCTAGAAAGTGTCTGAAGCTGGATTTGAATTATTAATCTACATAATGATACTTAACACAAGGCTTTTTCAATGTTTACAGAATGCTTGCCTTACAACAACTTTGTGAGGCAGATAGAGGTCATTTTACTGATGAGGAAACTGAGGTTTATAGAAATAGCACGACTTATCCAAAGCTATATAGCTAGTAAGTGGCATCTTGCGAATCCAAGTCCACCACTGTCTATTCCCATTATTTTGATCATTATGCTGATTATGCACCACTCTACTGGGCAACGAAAATTCAAAAGCATTAGTTCTGGAAATGAATTTAAAGATCACCTGGTCCAACCCCCTCATTTAGCAAATAAGGAAACTGAGACCCTGAGAGGTTATGTAACTAATTTTTGGTCAATGGCAGGGCTGGGATCTCAATCCAACTTGAGAGTTCAATCTTGGCAGGATAATGACACTACCAACTCTTCCCATTTTGCAGCTGGGAATATTTAGATCCAGGGACACTTTAGATTCCATCCACAGATGAAGATTTAGGAAGCCTGAAATTTGGACCCATTCTCTTGCCTTTCAGAAGAGTTTCCAAAGGGCAGTGAGAACAATCATGAAAGATGCATGAATAGAAGACCAAAATAAGACTTTCGGATTGTCTCCCAGCTTTTCTCTTTCTTTTCCATCTCCCATTCCACTTGGACTCCCAATGTAAACACTGAATTACTCAATGCTTTTATTCATCAGCCTAGCTCTAGTCCCCAGCTTGCCTCTTGGAAGTATTGTATTTGTTCCCAAGTAGTCCCTCCTACTTGTCTGAGGACCTTGTTTATCTTAACCTTCAGGTTGTTCTGTTTGACAAATACAATCAAATGTTAGTTTTCCCATATACTCAAAACAGAAAAAGAGAATTGTATGGGATCACCACAAATCTCATTTTATCTAGCTTGTGTTTTTGAAAGAAGGTAATAAACTCCACACAATTTCAAAGCTATTCTACTTGTCTGTGTCTTCTGAATGTCCTACAGTTCTCTTCTGTACTTTAAACAATTCTGTTCCTTCCAGTCTTTCTTCCTTTAAAAATTTTTTTTTGGCCTTCCTATCACCTGTTTCCCTCTTCTCACAAAATTGTTTTCCTCACTTAAAAAGAAAATCTGGGAGTAGCCAGTTGGCTCAGTGGATTGAGAGCCAGGCCTGGAGATGGGAGGTTCTGGCCTCAAATTTGGCCTCAAATATTCCCTAGTTGTGTGACCTTGGGCAAACCACTTAACCCTCCCTTTACCTAGTCCTTACCATTTCTCTGCCTCAAAACTCATACACGATATTAATTCTTTTTCTTTTTATTAGGCCCTTACTTTCTGTGTATTTTAAGACAGAAGGTAAGGGTTTAAAATAAAAAAAAGGCCTGCTTTTTTCGTTTTCCTGCTTTTGTTTAAGGGAATTGACCAATAAATGTTGAGTGTCAAAATAAATCCACACAATAGTTGTGCCTGAAAATGACTTTATAAGTCTGCCTTCCAAGACTTGGCATCCCACCTCTCCCAGTCCTTGGCCACAGCTCTGTCAGGGGCTATGTAACATACTTCACCTGAGATGATGTTGAGGATATCTTAAAAATATTTACTTCCACTTGGAAGACAGGGTTACATGGTGAATAGAGGTCTGGAGTTGGAATCAGGAGATTTGGGTTTGAACCCCAGACTTTTACTATTCAAGCAAGCTGCTTCATTACTCCTGTGCTTGAGTTTCCACAACTGTAAAATGGGAGCTATACTAGTCCTACTGACTACCTTCCATGGAAATGGTTTTATAATTCTGAAGACCAGCTATTATTATTTATATGATGCTTTGATATTTTCACATATGCTATTTTATTTGATCCTGGGGATGGAGTACAGATAGAGCAGGAGCCATTCTATCAATTTTACTGATGGGGAAACTAAGTCACAGATAGGTCAAATGATTAACTAGTTAGTGAATCCAAATTTCTCGACAGTAAGTTTGTTATATGTTTCCATTTGTACTTGCGAGTATACAGAATCTGGGTTCCCTGGGCATTTTGGTTATTCCTTTGGTTAATTGGCATTTCTCTCTCTGCCTGTTCCCTTGCCTCACCGTGGGTGCTGAGGCTGACCTGTATATATGTCATTGATGCCCTATTGTCAGTGCCCCAGTGCCCTGGCTCTCCTTGTTTACTGCCATGAACGATTTTATGATTCTGTGCAAGTGGAAAGCCCAGGGAACAGGAGGAAGGTGAAATCATGTGCCAAATCTTCCCCTACCCTCCTCATCTCTTAGTGACTTGACTCTGGTGACATTGCTCTAGTGAGAGCTCATAAAAGAAGTTTTCTAGCAGTTTACATTCCCTTTGGGAAGTATTAGGCACCATTTGAATGACTCCCATAGGGCAGAAGTCCCTAGCTCTCAACTGGCAATGACTTTCCAGAAAAGCCCCTTTGGGATTTCCATCAGAGAAAATTCCTACTCTGTTCTCATCTCAAGAGTGAAGACTGCTCCTGTTAAATCATGGTAGTGGAGAATATTTGATGTGGGTGGTTCTGAGTCCTGTTTTAGTCCCTTATTGGTTGTGTTATCTTGGGCAAGTCATTTAATGTTCATGAGCCTCAGTTTCCTTCTGTATAAATTGTTGAGAATGATCTCCACACTACCTGCCTCAGATGAGTGTTGAGAGGAAAGTACTACTCAATGAATTTAATGTAAATGGGAATTGTTGGTGTTGCTGGGAGGTCAGGTAGTAGACAGATCTCTAGAATGAGGCTGGGGCAGGGGAATGGTAGGAAATTTGGGCCCCTTCCCACTGCCAGGCTTGGATGTCTCAAGCCCTTTCTTTATTCTCCTGAAACATGTCACAAATGGAAAGAACTTTAGATATGGAGCCAGAGAAACTGAATTTGAATCTTGGCTCCACTCTTTCCTACCTGAGTGACCCTGGATAAGTCATTCCAATTCCTTTGCCTCTGTTTCGTCCTTTGTAAAAGAGAAGAGTTGGGCTATAGCTGACCTTTAAGGTGTCCTCCACATCTCAAAATTATGATTCCATGATTCCAGGTACGATTCCTGGAACAGCAGAACAAGGTGTTGGAAACCAAGTGGGCCCTGCTTCAGGAGCAAAGCCAGAACACCGTGGTTGCCAAGAACTTGGAGCCATACTTCGAGTCCTACACATGCAGCCTTCGGAGGCAGTTGGATGCTCTCCAGAATGAGAGGGCAAGGCTGGATGCTGAGCTGAGTAACATACATGATCAGGTGGACAACCAAAAGCACAGGTGAGAGGGAGAAGGATGGTGATGGGGCCAATGTGGAGGTGGGGAGGGAGAGGTGGGGGCAGAGCAGGGGAGTGCTCATGTTCAGGGTGAGGGACAGGATATCTAGGAGGTCAGAGTATCCATTCATCATCCTTTTTCACCCTGGAAAAGCATAATTAGATCTCTCCTTCTTCCCCTTGGCCCTCAGACACAGAGCCCAGTGACTTCTGTATACTAACTATTCATTTATAGATTTCCCCTCCTTTTGTTTTGTTTTACTCAGCTTTAAAAACACTGAATTTTTTTCTTCACACAAAGAGTTCTTTCTACAAAGCCAGAATTTCTTTCTTCTCTTGCCTTTCTTTTATGTCTTTGGTGCTTAGCACAGCTCTAGCCACATATTAAGCTCTTAAAAAAAGGCTTTATGACTGACTTACTTTGGCTTGTTTTTATTTAACTCCATAAATATTTCTGGGACTCTGTCAAGAAATTCCTCTTTCAGTGAGGCAGCTCCCTCATACAAACCACAGACTGTCTTGAGGGTTTATTCTTCTAGTAGTCTGGAGAGTGGCCTTGTTCACCACTTGGGTTATTATTGCCTATTATTATTATTATTATTATTATGGTGGTTGTTGTTTTTGCATATTATTCTAAGCCTCAAAAGGTTGCTCAGAACTGTTTTGTGTAAAAAAGTTCAAACTGCTTTGTAATTCAGATCTCTTTGATCGAAGGGAATGCACCTGCCAGATGATTTGCTCACTGCTCTTTATCCACTTTTGACAAAGCCATCAGAGGCTCTGCTTTATCAGGACTGTTGCTAGGAGTATTCACATAGCAGCCCACTCCTGGTCAGGGCTCACCTTGTCTAAGCATTATTACTATAAATAGTCCCCATATCATCTAGCTTTCATACTAAAATATGTGTCTCCCAAAGGAGGGAAGGAACATCTGAATAAATATCACACATCGATTTCATTCACCATTGAGCCGTCCTCTGCTTATCCTTCTGGATGAGTAGGGCATAGGGAGGATTGACAGGCGTCTGCAGTTTTCTGGCTCATCTAGGGGGTCCTCAAAGGGGATGGAGGCAGAATGAAGCCTGACTTAGAGTTGCTCTGTGTCACAGCTACGAGGATGAAATCAACAAACGGACAGCAGCAGAGAATGAGTTTGTCACCCTCAAGAAGGTGAG
>NC_058134.1:288459509-288506185 GCF_016433145.1 Gracilinanus agilis
TCTCTCTCTCTCTCTCTCCCTCCCTCCCTTTCTTCCCTCTCCTTCCCCTCTTCTGCTCCTTCCTTCCCCTACTCTTTCCCTTTTCCTCTCTTTCTCTCTCCCCAGTCTTTTTCTCCTATCTTCTTTTTTCCTCTATACCCCTCTTTCTCCCTCTTCCTTTCTATTTTCCCTCCCCTTCCTGCTCCCACTTTTCCTCCTCTTCTTCTTTCTCTTCTCACTCTGTCTCTGTTCCTCTCTCTGTCTTTATGTTTCCTTCCCTCCCTTTCCACTCCATCCCCCTTGTTCCTCTCTCTTCAGGGGTTGAATTGGTTAATAATGAGCTTATGTTCATTTCACAGGTCTTTTTCACATGAAATGTTTGAATCTAAAATGAATTCACATTTAATCTTGATTTTTTTTCTCATTGGTTGTACTAACCATTTCAAGCTTCTGCTCCTTTTCTCCTTTGTCCTATTTAGGGATAACCCTTTCCCCCTTGTTTGGCAGATCTGTTCATGCTCTTCTTATCGGTGTTAGCCACACACTTCAGAAAGGCATCATTCATCTTCATCCAAGTATGTTAAATGACATGAAAAAAATGAGATCCAAATTAAAACCATTAGAGACTTCCTTCTAGGCTGGCATTGATCAGTACTCTTTGAATAGAGCTCTTCATCTACCTGACTTATCTACAAACATAACATGAGAAACCATCATATGACTGGCTGATATCAAGATAAAACATGTCTCTCACATTCATCTGATCTACCAGTTTTACAGTAGCCCTGTAAAAAACCAATAGAATCACTTCCCAGCTGTGTGACCCTGGGCAAGTCACTTGACCCCCATTGCTCACCCTTACCAATCTTCCACCTATGAGACAATACACCGAAGTACAAGGGTTTAAAAAAAAAACCAATAGAATGAGGTTATTTTAGTATGACTTAAATTACTTTTCCATTTGTTTCCAATGAACAAGGATTTATTTTCATCCAAAATCACCCTCTCAACTAATAAGGCTGTTTAATTAAGCAAAGCACATTCTAGTATTGGCTATGTCCAAAATCTCTTTCTTATTCTGCAAATCTAACCCATCCCCCCTTAGGCAGGAGGTGGGTAGCATGTTTCATCATGAGTTAGCTGGAATTATGAGTCATCTGATATTTATAGTGTGGTTCTTATTGCATCAATTGTTTTCCTGGTTCCGCCCCCTTCACTCTGCATTGGGGGTATGTTTTTTTCTTAGTGATCTCACCCTGGCTTCCAATGACTATCACTTTCGTTTCCAAGTGTTCACAAATCATCAGCCTCAATTGTTTTATCAGGAATATTAAAAAATATTTTTTTGTTTGTTTCACTAAAATACCCAGGTAACACCATCCCTCTTTTACCTCCCTCCATTAGAGATGGCATCATTTGACAAAAAGAAATATTCTATATAAAACTATGACTTGTTCATTTCTATTTATCAGTTTTTTCTCTGGATACACACAAGTCCTTCTCCAAACAATATTTCTATTGCTTTATATATATGTCCCCTTGGTTCTGCTTGTTTTATTCTTCTTAATTTCATATAGGTCTTTTGATTTTTAACAATTAACCTGCTCATCATTTCTTAAGGCACAGTGTTATTCCATTAAAATCACATGACACAAGCAATGATGTCACTATTGTGAATCTGTAGTTTTCAGAATTAAATTTTCCCCTTTGAAGGTTAGGACATTTGCTTAGCTCTAGCCATTTCTCTCTTATTTTCTCCACCATTCCTATAAGTCACTAACTAGTTACAGACATACATCACATAATTAGTAATTCTCAATGAATTTTAGTCCTTTACTTCTTTCAGTATTTGTGATGTAATTAATCTAGACACAAAGAAGAAATGTTTCATACTTTCATGGAGACTAGAGAATCTACTCAAGGAGCTAAAACACAAAACATGTATATGAATAGATAATGAATAACTGATAAGATAGGACATGACAATAGAGGAGAGTATAGATTGAGAGGTGGAAGACTTTAACCAGTTCAATCCACTCATTTTATAAATGAAGAAACTGAATCCCATAAAGTTAAATCCAAGGTTTTAGTTAGTTAAGTAGAAGAACTAGGATTTTAATCAAGATCCTTAGACCTTAGACATTAGTTTTAGAACAAGAAGACCTAGCCTCTGCTTATTACTAGCTCTATGACATAGGGTAAATCAGGTCATCTCCTCCAGGACTCAATTTCCTCATGTGTAAAATGAGAGAATTTCCACTTCTGGAACCTATGAACATAGAAGAACACAGGTCTCCTGATGCCCATTTTGACATTGAGTTCCTGAGCAGATGAAGGTGAGGAGGTCGGAGGGATCCAGACAGAATCTGTAGCTTCTTTTGTCCCCATAGGAGCGGAGCCAGGTCCAGACTCATGTTTCTGATACCAATGTTGTCCTGTCCATGGATAACAACCGATGCCTGGACTTGGACAGCATCATTGCTGAGGTCAAAACTCAGTATGAGGAGATTGCCAAGAGGAGCAGAGCAGAGGCAGAGTCATGGTACCAGACCAAGGTGAGTGAGTCAAGTTGTTGGCTCAGGAGAATGAGGAAGACTAAGCCACATCTCCAATCTTAATTAGCCTGGAAATAAGAGCCCCATTTACAGTGGTTGGATGCTTGTGAATTTCTTGAAGGCAGGGACTATGGTATTTTCATATGTATCTGGCCCATAGATTTCCTGACTTGACCTGAATGTTTAAAATGATCAGTCAGAGGACCTAAGTTCCCAAGAAGGCACCAAAGAGATCTCTCAAGGAAGGCCCACAAGATAGAGGGGTTGGTCACTTTTGCCCATTTGGGTTTCTTTTGGGCATATGGGCTGGGTCTGTTGACCATATAACTTAACTGTCTTCAAGCTTAACACCTGCTATTTTGAACTTTAGTATGAAGAGCTCCAGGTGACAGCTGGGAAGCATGAGGACCATCTTCGGGACACCAAGAATGAGATTTCTGAGCTCACCCGCACTGTGCAGAGACTGCAGGGGGAGATTGACTCAGTAAAGAAGCAGGTGGGGATGACTAAGGTCAGGATGTTGGGGGATAAATGGTCTCAGGGTCATGTCTGCTGTCATCTGAAGTGACTGGGGACATCTTCATGAGATAAGTCTCTGCTGTCAGATTGGGAATTTGCTAAGTATATTTTAAAAATACCCTGGGTATATAATATGAACCTTAGGAATTTTTTTGCTTCGAAAAGAGAACATTGAGGGTTGAACAAGGATCAAGTTCTTCCAAAAAAGCTGGGTCCATCTGGAGGAGGCTGGTCCTTGCTGGTCCAGAAGTCACCAACTAGCTTCTGTTTCAATACTTGCAGTGACAGGGAGCTCATTAAATAGACCATTACAGTTGGACCTTATTTAAAATTTTTTAAAATTTTTATCTCTTATTACTGCTTTATCTTTGCTGCTCTGTTTCTACCTAAAAGTTGCAGAATGTGGCAGCTAAATGGCTTAGTGGATAGAGAGTCAAGCTTAGAGATGAGAGGTCTTGGGTTGAAATCTGGCCTTAGATACCTCCTATATCATCCTTGGCAAGCCACTTAGTGCTTACTCTTCTTCTGCCTTGGTACCAATATTTAATATTAATTATAAAACAGAAGATAAAAGAGTTAAAAAAAAGATGTAGGATACAAAATTGTCTCTTATAGAGAGAGCCTGCTTTGTATCACCTGGCATTTGATTCAATACCATCATATTCCGTAATTTTTCATAAGATCATCAAATTTTGAGTTAAAAGAGCCACATAGTCCTATTTCATATAATAAACATTATATATAGCATACATGATATGATATATTTAATATATTACATATGTATATCTGTATATACCCTTACCTTATGTCCTAGAATCAATACTATGTATTGGTTTCAAGGCAGAAGAATAGTAAGGACTAGTCAATGTGAGTTAAGTGGCTACCCGTCCAGGGTCACATAGTTAGGAAGTGTTTGAGGTCAGATTTGAATCCAGGACTTCCCATCTCTAGACCTGGCTCTGAATCCATTGAGCTACCTAGCTGCCTCCCATAATATATTAAATATTATTTAATTGATTAAAAATTAACCAAATATTATTTAATTAATTATAGATAATTATAAAATCACTAGTGAAAATCAATTATATATTAAATAAAATATATTAACATTATTAATGCTTTTTAAATGACACTATCATTGTCTGATCAATTAAACCCCTTGACAACAAAGAAAAATAGTTAAACAAAGTTGACCAACAAAATAAATGTATTTGAAATTGTATGTGAGTTTCTTCTTCAAGGTTCTTATCTATTGAGAGAGGGAATTTTGTAGAATCATAGAGTATAGAGCTAGAGGCCATGTAGTATATTTAATCTTATGTTTTTGAGGATCAAGATTGGTTATTGTGATTGATTTGAGTTCAGTTGCCTCTAAGTGATGTTTCCTTTTTTTTATTATTTTTTATTATGTTTATATTATTCTCTTGGTTCTGTTAATTTTACTCCTTATTAGCTTAAGCATCTCATTTTACATGAACTCAACACAGGTGAACACAGGCATAAGCAATTGGTAATTGAAAAAAATAAAGGTAGAAAACTAGTAAAATAAAAATTTTAATTCTGCATTAAATCCAGGCTATTTTCCCAACTGTGTGAAGTCTTGCTGCAGTTAGCCCAATCTCACATACACTTGCTCTGAGAAGAATTAGTGTGAATTGGCTCTTGCATCAGTCTTTGTCCCAAATTCTCTCTTGTAACAAGTCCTACCCTCTTTAGAGCAGTGCTTTTCTTTGTTTTGTGAACACTATTTAGTCATTATAATGCCCCAAAGTACAAGAGAAGTGATGCTGGTAGGTATGTTTGTATAAGAAATACATATTAAATAATGGGGATCCCTGTTGTGTTCAATTTTCAACAATTGGGAGGGGACTTGGAACATAATGATCACATAAAATGAAGTCCCACTGTACATTTATTTTATTTTATTTTATTTCATTTTTTTAGATCTTTATTTTATTAATTAATTTGGAACATTTTCCCATGGTTATAAGATTCATGTTCTATCCCTTCCTTCCTTCCACCCCCTCCTGTAGCCAATGCACAATTCCACTAGGTTTTATATGTGTCATTGATCAAGACCTATTTCCATATTATTGATATTTGCAATAGGGTGCCATTTAGAGTCAATATCCTCAATCATATCCCCATCAATCCATGTGATCAGGCAGTTGTTTTGCTTCTGTGTTTCTACTCCCACAGTTTTCCCTCTGAATGTGAATGGCGTTCTTTCTCATAAGTTCCTCAGAATTGTCCTGGATCATTGCATTGTTGCTGGTAGAGAAGTCTATTACATTTGATTGTACCA
Source organism: Gracilinanus agilis (assembly GCF_016433145.1). Classification (NCBI taxonomy): domain Eukaryota; kingdom Metazoa; phylum Chordata; class Mammalia; order Didelphimorphia; family Didelphidae; genus Gracilinanus; species Gracilinanus agilis. Next base: position 288,464,868 of record NC_058134.1, read on the forward strand.
CAGTGTATCAGTCTCTGTGTATGATGTTCTCCTGGCTCTGCTCCTTTCACTCTGCATCAATTCCTGGAGGTCATTCCAGTTCATATGGAATTCCTCCAGTTCATTATTCCTTTGAGCACAATAGTATTCCATCACCAACAGATACCATCATTTGTTCAGCCATTACCCAATTGAAGGGCATTCCCTCATTTTCCAGGTTTTTGCCACCACAAAGAGCGCAGCTATAAATATTTTTGTATGTGTCTTTTTCCTTATGATCTTTTTGGGGTATAAACCCAGCCCACTGTACATTTTTGAGCAGCTCTAATTGCCAATGAGCACTCCAGGTAGGAGTCTGCAGGGTTTAGATCTTTGACCCTAAGAGAAAGATGAAAAGATTAGGGTTTAACACTAACCTTAGAGGCACAAATCCTGGATTTGAGTCTTAGTCTTTATCCTTGTGAGCCTTGGGGCCATTCCCTTAATCTTTCTGAGCCCCCTCTTTGTAAACCGAGAACAAATATACATTATCAATCTCACTGCATTATTATGTCTCCTTTTCACAGGAGAGTGTTTCTCTTTCCCCTCTTCTCTGGCCAGTTTGGGTTGCATGGGGTTCCATCAAGTCAGGAGGTGAGAATATGGAGGAGAATATGGAATGTGTTCTTCATATCTTTGCCCCCTCCAGTGCCAGCAGCTGCAGACAGCCATTGCTGATGCAGAACAACGTGGAGAGTTGGCCATCAAGGATGCCAAGAAGAAGTTGGGAGACCTGGAAACAGCCCTGCACCATACCAAGGAGGAGCTGGCCAAGCTACTGAGGGACTACCAGGACCTGATGAATATCAAACTTGCCTTGGACATGGAGATTGCTACCTACAAGAAGCTGTTGGAGTGTGAGGAGAGCAGGTAACCAAGTTGGCCATGATGGGGTGGCCGGTGGAAGATGAAAGAAGCGACACAGAACAATTTAAAGTCCTGGACAATTATTTTTGTAACTGAATTCAGACCTCATGTGGGAAATATGGAGCTAACTATCGTCTGCTACACACTATTTATTTATTTCACATTTATTTATCTTGTAGTATCTTACAGTAGTAAATGTCAATGAAACTGGTTTTTATCTCTTCCCCTTCCTAAAGAAAACAAACTCCAAATTTGAAATACAGCTTTAACATAAAGTTTTTTCAAATTGTGGCTGGTGCCACAATGGGGTCAATACTTCAACACCCTTAGTCAGTCTTCTGACTCAGAGCAATTGAGGGCAAATGGTAAGACTCCAAACAAGTCACTTACTTGTCTGAGTCTCAGTGGGAAGAAAATGGTGGGTTTTTCAGCTTTCTTCTGAGGAGGGTCTATTGGAAGGCACCCAGAAAAAACACTGAGACCTTGGAAGATGTGGGCAAGGGGAAGGAGATCAAGAGAGGGCACCCAAGCAGAAAGACAATTAAATGTGACCATCCTTATCCTCACGGAGTGAATGTTTTTAGAGAAGGCTTTGTATCATGCTTGGAACTTGCACTATGCTTCAAACATGTTCCTAGCAGTGTGCCTGTTACACAGTAGGCATCTCATATAAAATGAAGCTAGGTTAGATGGCATCTACACAGTAGGTACTTAATAAATATTTGTGATGGATAATTGATAAGATCATCTCTCTTTTCAATGAAGTTCTCCTTCAATGCCTAATTTTGAGCTCCTTGGGTTCCCAATGGCTAACTAAGTCCTTAATTTCTACCAAGTTGGGAAGGTTTTGGCTAGGGGTCAAGTGATATATACTAAATCCTCAGAAAATCAGTTAAACTAAATTTAGAGAGGCTTTGCCGTCAGAAGGTGGGTTACCAAGGAAAGATAGTTTTTGGCTACAGCAATTCATTTAATCGTCTTCTAAGGCATTGATTGTGACCTGAATTTGTAGTGGGAGTATCCATACAAAAGGATGACATCACAATTCCTTGAATTATTGAAGCATCTGGCCAACTCTGACTCATCCAGAAGATTAGGATCAATGTTGATTGTAGCTATGTTGACATTTTCCTTTCTTCTGTTTACTTAATTCCTCACTGATTTTATCAGCTTCTTTGTTGACTTTGAGCTCTGGCAGCTAGCATCACTCAAATAGGGGAAAGGGCCCTTTGAAATTTCCTACCAACATTTTGGATTTGCTGCCAGCAATAGTATTTGACAGAAAAATTATCCCCTCTCCTATTTTTGTGGAAAGTGTGACCCAGATGGGTAATCAGTCAGTTAATGAACAAAGTACCTACTATGTGCCAGGCATTGTGCTAAAAAAGCAAGAAGGCAGCTCTGACCTGACTGCTCTGTATCTCATCTTTATTCTGAAAGAACTAAAGCTGGGTGGGAACTCAGATGTCCATCCCCCTTATTTTACCGAGGAGAGGAAGAAAAAGAATGTTTTTATGGTGCCAACATTTCAATTACCTCATTCGAACCTTCTCTATGGGATGTTGGTATTATTATTAACTCTGTTTTACAGAAGAGGAACCTGAGACAGAGGTTAATATGATTTGCCAGGGCATGCAACTAGTAAGTGTCTGAGGCCCTCTTTGAACTCAGGTCTTTTTGACTCCAGGTCCAGTACTCTATCCACAGTGGCACCTAGGGGAGGACACTGAAGCCTAGTAACTTGCCAGAAGTCACATAGGTAGTAAATGGTAGAGGCCGATTTTGAACCCAAGTCTTTTCACTCCAGAACCACTTTTTCCATTGAATCTCATTGAGAGATAATGCCATGAACTCCCATCTTGGAGATGATTAGAGGAGGCCTCTGGAATAGAGAAGCTGAGCCATTTCCTAAATCATCCTGAATCATTACTTGGTGGGGAGACTTGTTAATTCCCAGAACAGCATATCTCCAACAGCACACACATTCCCCCCCCCCCCCTTTTGTCCTAAAGAGGACAAAAGCACACTCCAAAGCCAGAGAATAACTATTCTCAGATTTTTGGCCATTTTGTATAATACCAACCTATGGCCAATCAACCTGGCTAATTCTCTGTTGAGTACCATTATTCCTCTGTTCCATCCCCTCTGGAGAATAAAAAGATCCTGCCACTGGGCAGAGGGCTGCCAGAGAATAAGGGTAAGGGGAGGAATTCTTTTTCCTAGACCTTGAACTGGTAGCTCTTGGACCTGCTGACCCTTCTCCCATCTTTTCTTTTACAGAATGTCTGGAGAGAATCCAAGTGCTATCAGTATTTGTAAGTATCCCCCATGACTCCTTTTTCTCCTGTCCTTAATCCTACTCTTAACAAACCAGTCCTAGAGGCAGAATCCTAGATCTAGGTTTTATCATGGATCTAGGTTTTTCTGTGGTTCTTATTTCTTTCCCTGACTGTGGACAATGTCCCTTTCCCTAAGATTCTTCCCCTTCACCTCTGCCCCTCCTTACAATCTCCAGAAAACATTAGCCCGGCAATCTAAACTCCCAGATTCCCCCACCCCCCCATATAGAGTTCCTTGCAAACTTGTGTAGTTTTAAAGGTTTAAAGGTTGGAGGGTACCACAGATTTCATTTACTCTAAAACCTACCTGAAGTACTATTTCTGTGAAAATTTGTTTAATAATCCACCAGCTAGAGTGTGAAGATCTATAGTGATGGGAATCTCCCTTCTTCCTGAGAGAGCCGATTTCAAATCTGGCCAGCTTTTATGGTTAGGAAGTTTTTCTTTACGCTGAACACCCATCTGGCCTCTTGTAATCTCTGCCTACCACTGGGCCATTGGAGTATGACAACAGAATTCCCCTTTTATGGGACAACTCTTGAAATCCTTGAAGGTGGCTGTTGTGTTCCTGCTAAGTTTTTTTTTTTTCTTCAAGCTACACCCCTTTTAGTTCATTCAACCATTTCTTATAAGACATGGTCTTGAGACCTTTCAGTGTGATGGACACCACCCTCTGGACTAATTCTAGTTTATCAATGAGCCTTCTAAAATGTGACCAACAGAACTATACATGCTATACTAATGACAGAAGAAGTTTCCTGATAAAATTCTGCCTTGTTTGTATTTAGTTCAGACTGATGTCTTTTGAATTCTCCAGTAGATTTTTGAGAGATCACCCTCCCCTTCTCACCTAGTATAAAGTCTTTGGTAACTTTCCTGTCCCAAATACCTTAACTCTTTCTCTTTTCATTGCAGCTGTGACGGGCAACTCTACCAGTGTATATGGTGGAGGCAGCCGAGGAGCTGGCTGTGGCAGCTTTGGGGGTGGGGTCTCTCTGGGCAGCACTGGTGGAGGAATGAAGGGGAGCTATGGGTCCTCCTGTGGTTATGTCAAGGCAGGGCCTAGCACCGGGGGAACATCCATCCTGAAGAAGACTACAAGTACCACTGTTAAGTCTTCCACTCGAAGGTATTAATTCTGTGACATGTCAAGTTGCTGCTGGTCATTCTGATTCCTTGTAAACTTTCCTTTTCCACTTCCCAGTCCATCTTGAATGGTTCTTCCTTCCCTTATACCCACCCACTCAAACTTTCACAGAGCTTCCCATTCAGGATTCCCAAATAACCAGGAAAGTCCCATTTACTATGTTTCTCACATTATATCATTTGTATATTATATTGGCTTTCTATAGCTTAAGGACAGCTACTGGGAGTGAGAAGAGGCATTGAGGCCTTCACTTAAAAGGAGAAAGCTGAATTGGGTTGCCTGGTATAGTGGAAAGATCATGGAATTTGCATTTAGAAGGCTTGGGTTTACATCTTGGTTTGCTCTGAGTTTCCTCAGTTGCCTATTCTCAAAAATGAAGGAGTTGGATTGGATCTTCCCTGATGTCCCATCTAGCACTAGATTCTATGATTCTCTGGGGATTAACTCTTTTTTTGGGGAGGGGAATTAGCTCTTGCTAAATTGCCTCGGCAGCCTCAGTTTCTCCCACTCACCTTGCCTTTTGTGTGCTGAGTCAATATACTTTTGCACACACATTGGTGGAGCCCATGGTCTGATCACCAAACTTCAGATGTAAGGAAAGGGTAAAGTCATCTTGTCCTGTTCTTCTCCCTCCCCAAACTAAATCAAAGCTGAATGTTTTCCAAAACCCACCCTTCCTCTAACTGTTCTTCTCATTGCTCCTTTATATTGCCTATGATGTATCTCAATAAAAAAGCAGCCATGTCTCTCATTGTCTCTCAAGTCTGTCTTATCCATGGAACCTGAGCTTGGGTCAAGCCAACTAACTCCCTGGTAACAAAGATGTAGGTAGTAAGGAGATGACCAGGGTTTTGAGTAAGGGCATCAAAGAGGGAGGAGGCTGAGCATATGTGGAGTTTTTAACAGCTAGAAGAATTAAAATAAAAAAGTGGTGTTCTGATGTTTGCTTTTTTTTTTTCTCTTCCTCTCCAGTTAGTAGTCTTTCCCTTTTGCTGAGGGACAATTACTCTGAAATTTGCCCTAGTTTTTAGTATCTGTTCTGTTTCCTAGGTTTTAGGAACTAATTCCAAATGTTAAAGAAGTGTTTATTATCTCTTGCCCATCCAATATTAAGCAGCAAATGCTCCCTAAATGGAGAATAAGATTGTGTGGGGCTGTCTGAAACTAGCTTGAGAGACAATTGTTACATCTTCAATGTGAGCATTTACATCTTAGAAATAGGCAAAATACTTAAGATCCGGACTTGATTTATTATTTTTTTTATTGCCTAGAGTTAAGAAAACAATGAAGAAAATGTCCATAATGCAGATTAAGCTCTATGGTACATTTAAAAAAAATCAGTTTGTTAAACAGTCCACACCTGGCAAATGATTGCTATGACTGCTCTATCAGGGTAAAAGCAAAACCTGGAATACAACTCATGTATGTTGTAGGAACACTTTTTTTTAAACCCTTACTTTCTGTTTTAAAATCAATACTGTGTATTGGTTCTAAGGCAGAAGAGTGGTATAGGCTAGGCTATGGGGGTTGTGACTTGCCCAGAGTCACACAGCTAGGAAGTGTCTGAAGTCAGATTTGAACTCAGGACCTCTGGTTTCTGGATCTGGCTTTCTTTATAACCACTCTGTGACACAGGCAAGCTTAAGAAATGGAGGGGGCAGCTGGGTAGCTCAGTGGATTGAGAGCCAGATCCAGAGACCAGAGTAGAACTAGAACTTCAGCTGGATGAGTTCTTGGAGGCCATCTAAAACAACTCTTTTGTTTTTCAGATGAGGAAACTAAGGCCCAGGTAAGTTAAAAGACTTGACCCAAGTCACACAGATAATAACTTTGAAGATAGATGCTATGAGGGGCAACATTTTTTGAAGGGCATCTCCTTGGATCTCATTCTTCCTGGTCCTGTGTTAGTTGTCAATATGCTGATACCAGAACCATGTTCATGTGAGGGTCCAAGGTTCAATGTTTGGTAGTGATGAAATTTGAGGCTGGATTGTTTTTGCTTTTTGGTAAATAAGGTCTCATTTGATGCAGCTTATTAGTAAAGTCTCAGTTTTTGATAATCACTGAGGGTTTGGAAGTGCTAATTCATCAATGACTGGCTATTTTTTTAGGTGGTTTGGCCATGGTCCACAATCAACAACTTCAGTGACCTCAGATTCAGATATGCAACAAAGTGGTGTAGAAAGATTATTGGCTCTGATGTCAGAGGATCTGGGTACAAATTCCATCTTCAAAGTTATTATCTGTGTGACTTGGGTCAAGCCTTTTAACTTACTTGGGCCTTAGTTTCCTCATCTGCAAAACAAAAGAGTTGTTTTAGATGGCCTCCAAGAACTCATCCAGCTGAAGTTCTAGTTCTACCCTGGAAGATGGTTCTCTTTCCACACATTCATTTGGTAACTTCTTCAACTCTCTTCAGTGCAATTAAATATTTAGATAATTCCCACTTCTATATAATCAGCCCTAGTCCTATCAGATGTCTTAAAATGGAAATCCTGTAAGCATCCTTCTCTCCACAACCATCATAAAAAGACTCTAACTCAGTGGTTCCTAAACTTTTTTGGCCTACCGCCCCATTTTCAGAAAAATATTACTTAGCCCCCTGGAAATTAATTTTTAAAAAATTTTAATAGCAATTAATAGAAAAGATAAATGCACGTGTGGCCATCACTGCCCTCCTGGATCGCTGCAGCACCCACCAGGGGGCAGTGGCACCCACTTTGGGAATCACTGCTCTAACTTTTGATTACTTTAAATTTGATTCAACATCATAACGACAACAAAAACCCCTTATTATCTTTCCCCTTAAGTCTCTTCTGAAATTCTCTATTCTGTCCAGTACATCAACATCCTTCCAGTCATCTGTATTCACAACTTGTTGTCATCTACAACTTCCTACTTTCATTCATTTGACATATCCAATTGCTTACCAAATCTTGTTTCTACCTTCACAAAATCTATTTCACCCAAATGATCAGAACCAGGAAGTTAGAGTCAGGAGAAAGTATGGAGGGACATGGAATGGAAGCAAGACCTTGAAGTTTCTCCTTTGGAATTTGAGTTTGACCCATATGATGAATGGAGTCTATGTGGGTGTCTGAGCAAGCAGGAAAGAGACCAGTGTTTCAGGAAGTCAAGTGTAGTTTCTGGGGAGATGAAGAGGAATGAGAAGGATTGAGGCACAGCATATTAGGAGCTAAAAAGTTGAAAGGCTAGTCTACTCTAAAGATTAAAACTTATCTGTGCTGTCAAGAAGGCTTGGGGAATAAGGGAAATTTTGATTTTGCCTTTAATATTTCTCTAACTCTTGGAGATGACCTCTAGAACATTTAGCAAAAAGATGATTCCATGATCCCCACCTCTAGTAATATCCCATCCACTTAATATTCCAGTGTAGAAGGAAGGCTTGGGGGATAGAACCCATGAAGTACTGTCCAACATCTTAAGTGTGTGTGTGTGTGTGTGTGTGTGTGTGTGTGTGTGTGTGTGTGTGTAGTTTCAACACAGAGGAACAAGGAAAGGTGGGAAGGGCAACTCTTTCTTGTCAGGTGTGGAAGAAGAGAGATTGGATCTACAATTTGTTTGAACTGGAATCTGTCATGCCTTCAGGAGGACAGGAGATGGATAATACTTGCGGTTCCTGAAATATATACAAAAAGTTTCCAAGTCACTTCCACCAGTGACACCAATACCCTTCTTATGTCTACAACCTGAAGTCACTTTATATTCTGCCACTATCCTCAACTATACAGTCCATTGCCTAGTCCTGTTAGTTATTCTCTTCAAGTTCTCTGGAATTTGCCTGTTGCTTGATAACTCCACAACTGCCTCCTACCTTGGGTCTAATGCTTCTTATCTCCTATCCGAATGACTATAATAGCCTCCTAGCTGGGATTGCCTTACTCTAATCTGCCTCTTGTTCAGTTCACTTTACACACCACAGCCTAGTTTTCCCCAGAGCTCTGCTTTCATTATGTACCTCCTCACCTCAGAAAGCTACTAGGGCTCCTTCCTACTTATTGGAGTGAATACACCATCCTCCCTCTGGCATCTTCATAATCTTCATGATCTTCATGATCTTCATGAGCTCTCTACCTAACCAGGTTCACCTCCTTGGGAAGCCAAGGAGAATTTGCCTATGTATCATAAGGAGAGGGATAAGACCTAGACCTCTGAATTCATTGGCACAGAGAACTCCTGTGGTTAAGTCAAGAAGCATTTATCAGGGGGCTTCTGGGTTAAGATGGCGGCAGAGTAAAAAGCAGCTGCTTGACCTCTCCTAACCCATGCATATAGGACTCCTCAAGAAGACATAAAAACAAATCCAGACAAACGAAGGGACCCCACAACAGGGCACAGCATTGAAGGTATGTGGGATCGGGGCACTTCCATGCTATAAGGGGGTGAAATAGCTCTACTAAAACGCAAGCTGAGCAACTCCCTTCCCCACACACACCACCTACAGTGCCAAAGCCAGTGAAAAAGATTTAGAGCAAGTTTGGGGTACCCATTAAGTCATTGGCAGCTACCTGGCATCACCAGGACCTGTTCCTGAGGTCAGCAAGACTTAAGATCCCAAGAGGCAAAAGAACACACAGACTCTGAACACAGACCCCGAGCGCAGGTGCGACCATGGATCCTGAAGGATCCTGAGCACAGGTGTGGACCTTGATGGGGACCCAGTGCAGAGGGGTTCATGACTGTGGAAGCAGCACCCTGAGACTGTTAAAGGAGCTTCAGGCAGAAGAACAAGCAAGGGGACCACCAGGAGGCTTGACCCTGAGAACAACTAGACCTGAGACATCAGGAACCTAAAGAGTGCAGATAGATCCTGGGCGTGAGGATAAAGCTGAGAGGGTGCTGGGCTAACAATGGCAAGCCAGACTCAGGAACCCCAGAAGAGAAAGATCAAGATGAAACCTTTAACACTGGACAACTTTTACATAGAAAAATCCAGACAACAGAGCAAACAGCAGAGGAGAACAAACAAGTAACTATATCCAAACCTTCCCAAAAAAATGAAAATGGGTCACAAAGCCTTGAAGAGTTCAAATCTGAGATTATGAGAAAGATGGAAGAGATCTGGCAAGAAAATAACAGTTTAAAAGGCAGAATTTCACAATTGGAAAGTGAGGAAAGTAAATCAAAGACCAGAAATGACCAGATTGAAAAGGAAAACCAAAAGATTATAGCCAAAAACCAGTCTCTAAAGGCTAGAATTGGGCAATTCGAAAAAGATGCCCTCAAGTCAAAAGAACTGATAAGCAAATTGGAGACCAAAATCAAACAGCTGGAAAACAGGACAGACCAAATCGAAAAGGAAAATCAAAAGCTTATAGCAGAAAACCAGTCTCTAAAGACAAGAATTGGGCAAGTAGAAGCCAATGATCTCTCAAGACAGCAAGAACAAATAAAACAAAGTCAAAAGACTGATGAAATAGAAGGAAACATGAAATATCTCAATGAGAAATTGACAGATCAAGAAAACAGGTCTAGAAGAGACAATTTGAGAATCATTGATCTTCCTGAAAAAGCAGAAATTAATAGAAATTTGGACTCCATACTAAAAGAAATTATTCAGCAAAACTGCCCTGAAGTTCTACAACAAGAGGGCAATATAGACATTGAAAGGCTCCATAGATTGCCCTCTACACTAGACCCTGAAAAGACAACCCCTAGGAATATAATAGCCAAATTCAAGAGCTTCCAAGTAAAAGAAAAATTTTATAAGAAGCCACAAAGAGACAATTCAGAATACAAGGAGCACCAATCAGGATCATAAAGGATCTGGCAGCCTCCACACGACAAGACTGCAAGGCTTGGAATATGATATTCAGAAAGGCAAGAGAATTGGGTCTACAACCAAGGATCACCTATCCATCAAAACTGACTATATACTTCCAGGGGAAAGTTTGGGCATTCGACAAGATAGAAGATTTCCAAGTATTTGCACAGAAAAGACCAGGACTAAATGGAAAGTTCGATATCTAACCACAAAAATCAAGAGAAACATGAAAAGGTAAATAAGAAACAGAAGGGAAAGTGAGAAAACTCATATTTTCTAAATTTGTCTCTTTAAGGGCTTCAATAAAATCTAATTATTTGTATTCCTATGTGGAGAAATGTTATGTATAATTCTCTGTAGTGAACTCTATTCACTATTATAGTATTCACTATAATAGTAATTAGAAGAATTATACATAGGGAGAGGTTGGAATACTAAATGATCTAAGATGATATGGGGGGGATGGGAAAGAGGGAGGTGAATAGTAGAGGATATCAAGAGAAACTTGAATGAATAAGAAAAATAGGATATTCTATTACACACAAGGAGGGCATGGGAAGGGGAAGGGATGAATACTATTATAAGAAGGAGAGGAAGAGAGCATTAAGAGATAATATTTATACCTTACTCTCAGTGTAATTAACCCTGAGAGGGAAGAGTAGCAATATCCATTGGGATATAAAACTCTATCAAACCCTACTGAGAAAGTCAGAAGGGATAAACCAAGGGGAGCAGGGGAGTGGGGAGGTCAAAAAAGGGAGGGAAGAAGAAGGGGGAGGGAATTCATTAGGCCTTAAAAATAAAAAGAGGGGAATAATAAGGGAGGGGGTAGAAAGGGAAGTAAATCAAGGGAGGGGACAAGGGTTACTGGCTTAAAGCAAACCACTGGTTTAAAAGGAAATAGTGTAAGAAGAAGGGGTAGAACTAGGAGAGGATACAAAAATGTCAGCGAATACACAACTGATAATTATAACTCTGAATGTGAATAGGATGAACTCACCCATAAAACGGAAGCAAATAGCAGAGCGGATTAGAAACCAAAATCCTACCACATGTTGTCTACAAGAAACACATATGAGGCGGGTGGACATACACAAGTTTAAGGTAAAGGGCTTGAGTAAAATCTTTTGGGCTTCAAATGAGAAAAAGAAGGCAGGAGTGGTGATCATGATTTCTGAAAAAGCCAAAGTAAAAATAGATATGATTAAAAAAGACAGGGAAGGTCATTACATCCTCATAAAAGGCAGTATAGACAATGAGGAAATAACAGTGCTTAATATGTATGTACCAAATGGCATAGCATCCAAATTCGTAAAGGAGAAACTGGCAGAGCTCAAGAAGGAAATAGATAGTAAAATCATACTATTGAGAGATCTAAATATTCCTCTTTCAGATCTAGATAAATCAAACCAAAAAATAAATAAGAAAGAGGTAAGAGAGGTGAATGAAGTCCTAGAAAAATTAGATTTAATAGATAGATGGAGAAAAATAAATAGGGACAAAAAGGAATACACCTTCTTTTCAGTCGCACATGGTACATTCACAAAGATTGACCATGTAATAGGGCATAGAAACATTGCGAACAGATGCAAAAGAGCAGAAATAATAAATGTAACCTCAGATCATAATGCAATAAAAATAATAATTAGTAAGGGCACCTGGACAGGCAAATCAAAAACTAATTAGAAATTAAATAATATGATTCTCCAAAACCAGCTAGTCAAAGAAGAAATCATAGAAACAATCAACAGTTTCATTGAAGGGAATGACAATGATGAGACATCCTACCAAACTCTGTGGGATGCAGCCAAGGCAGTACTCAGGGGGAAATTTATATCCTTGAGTGCATATATTAACAAATTAGGGAGGGCGTAGATTAATGAATTGGGCATGCAACTCAAAAAATTAGAAAGTGAGCAAATTAAAAATCCCCAGATGAAAACTAAATTAGAAATACTAAAAATCAAGGGAGAAATTAATAAAATTGAAAGTAAAAGAACTATTGAATTAATAAATAAGACTAGAAGTTGGTATTTTGAAAAAAAAAACAGATAAAATAGACAAAATACTGGTCAATCTAATAAAAAAAAGGAAAGAAGAAAACCAAATTGACAGTATCAAAGATGAAAAGGGAGACCTCACCTCTAATGAAGGGGAAATTAAGGCAATCATTAAAAACTATTTTGCCCAACTATATGGCAATAAATATAGCAATCTAGGAGATATGGATGAATATTTACAAAAATATAAATTGCCTAGATTAACAGCAGAAGAAATAGAATGCCTAAATAATCCCATATCAGAAAAAGAAATTGAACAAACCATGAAAGAACTCCCTAAGAAAAAATTGCCAGGGCCTGATGGATTCACAAGTGAATTCTATCAGACATTCAAAGAGCAACTAATCCCAATACTACACAAATTATTTGATATAATAAGCAAAGAAGGAGTCCTACCCAATTCCTTTTATGACACAAATATGGTACTGATTCCAAAGCCAGGGAGATCAAAAACAGAGAAAGAAAACTACAGACCAATCTCCCTAATGAACATAGATGCAAAAATCCTAAATAGAATACTAGCAAAGAGACTCCAGCAGGTGATCAAGAGGATCATCTACCATGATCAGGTGGGATTTATACCAGGAATGCAAGGATGGTTCAACATTAGGAAAACCATCCACATAATTGACCATATCAACAGACTAACAAACAAAAATCACATGATTATCTCAATAGATGCTGAAAAAGCCTTTGACAAAATACAGCATCCATTCCTATTGAAAACACTGAAAAGTATAGGAATAGAAGGACCTTTCCTAAAAATAATAAACAGTATATACCTAAAACCATCCACAAGCATCATATTCAATGGGGATGAATTAGAAGCCTTCCCAATAAGATCATGAGTGAAACAAAGATGATATGATGGTCTACTTAAAAAATCCTAGAGAATCAACTAAGAAGCTCGTAGAAATAATTAAGAACTTTAGCAAAGTTGCAGGATACAAAATAAATGCACATAAATCATCAGCATTTCTATACATTTCCAACACATTAGAGCAGCAAGAGTTAGAAAGAGAAACACCATTTAAAATCATCCTAGATAATATAAAATACTTAGGAATCTATCTACCAAAACAAACACAGGAATTATACGAAAACAACTACAAAACACTTTCCAAACAATTAAAACTAGATCTAAACAATTGGAAAAACATTGATTGCTCATGGGTAGGACAAGATACCATAATAAAAATGACCATTCTACCCAAATTAATTTGCCTATTTAGTACCATACCTATCAAATTACCAAAAAACTTTTTTACTGAATTAGGAAAAACTATAACAAAGTTCATTTGGAGTAACAAAAGGTCAAGAATATCAAGGGAAATAATGAGAAAATGTGCCAGATTGTTTTGATGTGTTTACAGTTTTATTTATTTGTTTATAAAAATCCTTACTTTTTGTCTTAGAAAAGATTCTAAATATCGGTTTCAAGGCAGAAGAATGATAAGGGCCAGGCAATGGAAGTTAAGTGACTTGTCCAGGGGTACACAGCTAGGAAATATCTGAGTTCAGATTTGAACCCAGGAATTCTAATCTCCAGGCCTGACTTTCTATCTAATGAACCACCCAGCATTTGATAATACAGTTTGAGATCTGGTGTGGCTAGGCCACCTTTCTTTAATCTTTTTTCAATTAATTTCCTTGATATTCTTGAGCATTTGTCTTTCCAGATGAATTTTGTTATTATTTTTTGTAGAACTATAAGATAATTTTTTGGTGGTTTGATTGATATGGCACTGAAGAGGTAAATTGTTATGTAGAATTGTCATTTTTATTACATTGGCTCAGCCTACCCATGAGCAATTCATATTTTCTCATTTGTTTAGATCTGGCTTTATTTGTATAAAAAGTGTTTTATAGTTGTTTTCATAGAATTCTTGGATTTGTTGACAATATTTTATATTGTCTAGTGTTATTTTAAGTAGTATTTCTATCTCTTGCTGCTGGACTCTGTCAGTAATATGTAGAAATGCTGATGATTTATGTAGGTTTATTTTGTAACATGCAACTTTACTAAAGTTATTAATTACTTCAACTAGTTTTTTAGTTGATTCTCTAGGATTGTCTAAGTCATAGATATCACATCAGCTGCAAAGGGTAATAGTTTATTTTCCTCACTGTTTATTCTTTTTTTTTTTTTAAAGATTTTAAGTTTAATTAATTAAGAACATTTTCCTATGGTTATATGAATCATGTTCTTTCCTCCCCTCCTCCAACCTTCCTTCCGTAGCCAATGAGCAATTCCACTGGATTTTACATGTGTCATTGATCAAGACCTATTTCCATATTATTAATATTTGCACTGGGGTGATTGTTTAGATTCTACATCCCCAATCATATCCCCATCGACCCATGTGATCAGGCAGTTGTTTTTCTTCTGCATTTCTACTCCCACAGTTCTTTCTCTGGATGTGGATAATGTTCTTTCTCATAAGTCCCTCAGAGTTGTCTTGGATTGTCATTGCTGTTAGTAGAGAAGTCCATTATATTTGCCTGTGCCACAATGTATCCGTCTCTGTGTATAATGTTCTTCTGGCTCTGCTCCTTTCACTCTGCATCAATTCCTGGAGGTCATTCCAGTTCACATGGAATTCCTCCAGTTCATTATTCCTTTGAGCACAATAGTATTCCATCACCAATGGATACCACAATTTGTTCAGCCATTACCCAATCAAAGGGCATCCCCTCATTTTCCAATTTTTTGCCACCGCAAAGAGTGAAGCTATAAATAATTTTGTATGTCTTTTTCCTTATTATCTCTTTGGGGTATAAACCCAGCAGTGGTATGGCTGGATCAAAGGGAAGATAGTCTTTTAATGCCCTTTGGGCATTTACTGACTCTTCTTAATCATTCAATTTCTTTTTATTCTCTTATTGCTATTGTTTCTAGTACAATATAGAATAGTAGCGGTGAAAATGGGCATGCTTGCTTCATCCCTAATCTTTTTGGGAAGGCTTTTAGCTTATCTCCATTAAGTATAATGCTTGCTGATGGTTTTAGAAAGATACTACTTATTAGTTTTAAATTTAAAAATTTTAATTTTTCTCAATTACATGTTAAAACAATTTTAACAGTTATCTTTAAAATTTTTGAATTCCAAATTCTCTCCTTGACTTCCTTCCTTCCCCCACTAAGTTGGCAAACAACTTGAAGCATATTTCCATATTTCTCATGTTGTGGAAGAAAGAAGACCAAAAAATAAACAAAAATAAAAATAAAGTTCTAACATATGCTTCAGACTCCATCAGTTCTTTTTCTGAAGGTGGATAACATTTTCATTATAAGTCCTTCAGAATTGTCTTGGATTGTTGTATTACAGAGAATAGCTAAGTCACTCACAGTTGATCAATGTGTAGTATTGCATTAATTTGTAAAACATTTTCCTGGTTCTTCTCATTTCACTTTGCACCAGTTCACTTAAGTTTTTTCAGGTTTTTTTTTAGAGCATCTTGTTCATCATTTCTTATAGCACAATAGTATTCCATCAGAATCATATCCCACAACTTGTTCAGACATTCCCCATTTGATGGGTATTCCCCCAATTTCCAATTCTTTGCCACCATAAAAAGGGCTCTTATAAAGATTTTTGTAGATAGAACCCCTTTAACTTGTTGTTTTTTTTTTATCTTTTTTGGAGTATAGATCTGGTAATAGTATTGCTGGTTCAAAGGGTTTTCATAATTTTATAGCTTTTGGGGCTGTAGTTCTAAAATACTTTCCAGAATGGCTGGAAACAACTCCACCAAGAATGCTGACTCAGTTTTCCCTCATCCTCTCCAACATTTGTCATTTTCCTTTTCTGTTAGATTAGCCAATCTAATATGTATGGGGTGTTACTTCAGAGTTTGTTTTAATTTGAATTCTCTAATCATTAGTGTTTTAAAGCATTTTTCATATAATTGATGATATCTTTGATTACTTAGTCTGAAATCTGCTTGTTTATACCCTTTGATTATTTATCAGTTAGGGAATGAGAGTAATGTTCGAGCACTCCTCACCAACTACACCATCTTTCCTTTCAGTGTAAAAGC
The DNA here is from genome assembly GCF_016433145.1 of Gracilinanus agilis. NCBI lineage: Eukaryota > Metazoa > Chordata > Mammalia > Didelphimorphia > Didelphidae > Gracilinanus > Gracilinanus agilis. Next base: position 288,481,125 of record NC_058134.1, read on the forward strand.
TCATTAATGCCCCCTTTATGTCAGAAAATTTACCCTAATCCACCTCTCCCTCCCTCACTTTCTCAGTTCATTCCTTCTTCTTCCCCTCCTTAATTTTATTTTTTTAGATATTATCCTATCATATGTATTGCCTTCTAACTGCCCTAATAATGGTTAAATTCTTGGGAGTTACAAGTATACCAATATAAACAGTTTAACCTTATTGAAATCCTTACAATCTCTGTTTACTTTTTAATGTTTCTCTTAGAGTATGGTATTTGAAAGTAAGAGGTTCTATTTAGCTTCCCCCCCTCCCATTTCCTGCCTCTACTCCTTCATCTTGAATTATCTTATTTTCACTAATATTCAAGTCAGTTAGTAACCATGATACTTTTCTGAGATTTTATTACTTTGAGGAACACCCAGTGAGGAAACTCTACTAATGTAGTTTGAAGCTGTAGACTTAGAGAATTGCCGGGATCACTAGAGAGATTAATAACTTCCCCTGAGTTACATAGCCAGAGTCTTGGTGTTAATGAAAGTAACATTGTTTAAAGTAATGATTATTGACATTCTTATTTTCTTAGATTTATGTAAAGATTTTATTTTTTTCTTTCTCTTCCTTTCTCCTTCCTCTTTTCTCTTCCCCTCAACTCCTTGATTCTTTTAGGTGGTCCATTAGGACACAACTCTTTTCATAATAATACTAAAATATTTTAATATATGATTTGACTGCTAGATGACTAAACCTGAAGTCAGCAAGAATTTGAACCTGGCTTTCCTGAGTTCAAAACAGCCCACTTAAGAGCTGTGATTCTGAACAAGTCTTTAAGTCCTGTTTGCCTCAGTTTTCTCATCTGTAAAATGAGGTGGAGAAGTAAATGACAAAACATTCCCATATCCTTACTAAGAAAACCACAAAATGGCATTATGAAGAGCCAGACACTACTGAAACAATTACACAAGATTGAAGGATTGAATTTTTTTGACTCAGTTAAATTCAACAAAATCTTTTTAAACACTTAGAATTTGCAAAGGACTATGTTAAGCACTGAGGAGAGAACATTCCTTGACTTTGAGGAGATGACATTCCTGAATGAGAGGAAAGGATGCGTTATGTAAATGCTAACTGTCATCATTATTATTACCCTCCAGTGTGCTGCTGGGATTTACTTTTTCCTTATTAAAATAGTTGTTTGTTGGGAAAAGTGGGCCGATGAGGGGTCAGTCACTAGGTTTATCCCAGAGCAATAATAGCACACGTGAGGAGTGATGAGAAGGGTCAGGGCACAGAGCTTTGGGATCTCAGTCTCTTCCTGGAATATGGCTTGGCCTGTTATGGTATACTCAGATGGAAGGCCTTGACTTCATAGGTCTGGGTGGAGACTCTCTGGCTGTAGCTTGCTGACTCTCCCCAAGGAGTATATTTTCCCTGAGTGGCTTGGCTGTGAGCAGTGGCCTGCCTAATATATTCCTCCTGGGTAGCCTGGACATTTTCCTTCTTCCCACCCTGGGACTTATGGGGAGATGCCTGCAGGGCTTGGCCTTTAGTAAAAGTCAGGGCCTATGGCTAGTGCAAGGAGCTGATGGCCTTGAGGTTGATGGAGGCATCTTTCTCACTCTGCCTCCCAGGCAGGAAGATGGTAACAGTGAGGCACAGTCTGGAGAAGGACAGTTGCAGCTACCATTGTGATCTTGTCATGTGAATACTTCTGGGTACAGGCCTGGCCAGGGATTACTTGCTAGACAAGGTCCCTTCCTCTAGTGAGAGAAATCCCTTCCTCTAAACAGAATCTTAGTGACTTTCTTGGCTGTCTGGTCCAATCTATCTTTTAACCTTCTGCAATGTCTCAGTAAAATGGTCTTTATTTGAAGACTTCTTGAAGTGTGGAACTCATTATCTCTAAAGGTAGCCATTTAACTGTGGGGGGGAGGAGTTGGAGAAGGAAGGGGAGGAGTTGGAGAAGGAAGGTTAGTAACAGTGATATTCATCCATCCATCCATCCATCCATCCATCCATCCATCCATCCATCTATCTATCAATCTACCTATCTATGTTGAAATATTTTAACAAATGTACAGAACAGAAGAAAGTATTGATAATCAAAATAATTTTGAAAATAACATGAGATTTATTATATGCTTTTATAATTTAAGGATATTTTATTTTCCCAATTATCCATGATAATTATCAACCTATGTTTTCTAAAATGATAAGATCCAAATTATCTACTTTCTTCTCTTTCAGAGAAAGTAAGCAAATTGATCTGGGTTATACATATATTATCAAGCAAAACATATATCCATATTGATGATTGTTGTAAGATAATACTCATATAAAATCCAAACTCCAAAATAAAACCATAAATATGAAAGATAATATGCTTTAATCTTCATTCTGACTCCAACAGTTCTTTCTCTGGAGATGTATAGTATTCTTTGTACTGATCATTCAGAATTGTCCTGAATCATTGTGTTGTTCAGAGAAGCTGCCTTTCATAGTTGCTTATAACATAATATTGCTGTTACTGTGTACAATGTTTTCCCAGTTCTGCCTATTTCACTTTGTTCATGTAGCTCTTTCCAGCTTTTTCTGAAATCATTCTGCTTATGATTTTACATATATGCAAATTGTATAAAATGGAGACTGACATTTTCATATTCAACCCTCTTTGTGTTCTGTGGTATATGTGAAAAAAGTCAGCTTTTTTTTTGTAGCAAGTTAGGAATTTAAAAAGTTTAAAAAAGAATCTATTATTCTATCAGGCTGAAACTCGCCCTGTTTCAATGAGAAAATACTGAAAGCAATCAAAAAGAAACAATTCAAATATTGTGTAGGCACTCAGGATGACAGGAAATTTTAACTTCTACAATAAAATATGAGAAGGTTTGGAATATGATATTCTGGAAGCAAAAAGTGAAGATTACAATAAAAATCACCTACTCAGAAAACCAAGTATAATCATTCAACAGAAAAACAGATTTTAACAAAATAGAGGACTTTTAGGCATTTCTGATGAAAAGGTCAAAGTGGAACAGAAAATTTGATTCTCAAATAAAAGATTCAGGAGAAGCATAAAAAAGTAAATGGGAAAGAGAAAGCACAAGGTAATCAACAAAATTAATCTGTTATAACTCCACAGGGGAAAATTTGTACTTTCATGTATTTGTATTTGTATATTTGTAACTCTTAAGAAATTGATCATTATTAGTGATATCCGTTGCACCTCTGGCCCAATTAATTTAGTCCAATTCAATTCCATAAACATTTAGGGCTCTCTTGGGCCAAAAAGAACAAATGTAATCCTTCCACTGCAAGATAATCAATCATTTAACCCACAAGCATTTCTTTAGGACCTGCCATAATCCTAGGCACCATGCTAGGTACTGGGGATACAAAGACAAAGATGAAATGGTTTCTCTTCTCAAGGAGCTTCCATGCAAATACATGAAGATGCCAGTCATGGTCTTCATACAGTTTGATTCTGACTGGATAGAAGAGAGATGTTGTGGGCTGGGAATGAAGCAGGCTTGGATATCCAATCTTTTTTAGTTCCATTACCCAACTTAACTTACCACCTGCACTGCCCAAGGGCCCTAGGACTCCTTATCCAATGAGATTGATCAATAAACCCCATAGAATAGAAAGGACTTCACTGACAACAGTTTGGATTAGGGCATAGGATTCTAAATCTGTCAGGAGGGAGTTGGGGAGTAGAGGGATATAATAGTGGGATCCTGGAATCATCATATTTCAAGTTAGGGGAACATCTGAAGTGGGGGAGAGAAGGTGGCCTTCCCTTTCCTGTCATGGATTTATCCTGGTTCCTTTTCAGAAGAGGAGATAAAACTGAGGAAGGGGTGTGTGGGTGTGTGTGGGAGGATCCTCAGACCCACAGCTGTCCCTCCCTTGCTCCTTCTTGAGCAATGGGACAAGGGTATTTATGGGAACTCACAAGCTACCTCTCTTGGGAGCAGATAAAAGGACCATCTCCTTGCACTCCTGGGATATTCAGTGCCCTATCAGCCTGACTGATTCTACTCATCTTTCTCCTCAATATTCATGAGGGCCTCCATGTCTCGCCAGGCTTACAGCACCAAAGGGGGCTTCAGCTCCTCCTCAGCCTCTGGTAGTACTCAGATGCACACCAGCTTCAGCTCCATGACAATGTCCAGAGGTGGGAGCAGGTTTGGGGGTGCTACTTATTGCAGCCCAAGGGGTGGCTTTGGCAGCTATAGTCACCATAATTTGGGTGCTAATAAAAGAATCGCTGTCAGTATGACTCAGGGGACATCTCATGGGAGGCCCTTTGGGTGCTTAGGTGTTGGGGCTGGAAACTTTCTAGGCTTGCACACCAGTAGGCCAAACTTTGGGGCCTCCTGCCCCCCTGGAGGCATCCAAGAGGTAACTGTCAACCAAAGCCTGTTGACCCCCCTCAATGTGGAGATTGACCCTGAGATCCAGAAGGTGAGGACTCAGGAGCGGGAGCAGATCAAGATCCTCAATAATAAGTTTGCCTGCTTCATCGATAAGGTAAGCTTTGGAGAGGGTGGTGAAGGAGAGAAGGGGACAGAGAAACATGTAGGGAATTTTGCCTAAGCCTTTTAGGAAACATACCTGAGACATGGAATAGAATTTGCCTCTACCTTAGTCCAGACCCACCTGGGTGGAGGTCTCTCTCTTATCCTGATTCCACTTTTACTGTTACTCCTTGTGTGAAGCTGTGGAAAGAATAATGGACTTGGATTCAGGAGACGTAGATTCAAGTTTATGATTTTTTTTCTAGGTGTATGATTGTGGGTGAATCACTTTATTTCTCAGTTTTCTCATCCATAAAATGGGAATGATGAGACTATTTCCACTATTTTCCCCAAATGATTGTTGTGAGGAAATGCTGTAGGTGCTATGGAGATGGCCATAGAGCAACTCTTAAATGTCTTCAATTATTTGGAGAGTTGACATTTGGGAAGGGGCATTATTTGAACTTGTCTGTGGTAGAACTGGGAACAATGGGTGATAGTTGGAGGGAAGCAGGTTTTAGCTTGGAAAATCTTCCTAACAATTTGAGCTGTCCAAAAGCTGAATGGTTGTCACAGGAGGCAGTGAGTTTTCTGTCACTGAAAGTCTTCAAGCCAAGGATGAATGATCATGTGCTGGGAGTGGTGTTGAGGAGATTCCTGGACAGGTCCAGATTGGACTAGATGACTTCTGAGGTCCTTTATGCCACTGAGAATCAGTGAAATTTTATTTTGCAAGGCAATGTTCCTATGCATTATAGGTATCATATTTCTTGCTTTCTGAAAGAGTGCAAAAGGGACTGGAGAGAATTCTGAATTGAAAGTTTTAAAAAACAGACAACCAACAATGCTCCAAGGACATATTAATTAATTAATTAAGACTCAGTGTCAGACCACATCATTTTGGGTCTGTAAATCTATCAGTTAGCCAGTCAACTAATATTTAAGGGCTCAAGGGATCTTAGAAAGACAGAACCATGGTGTTTGCTTTCCAGCACACTCTAACGGGGGAGACAACATGCAAACCCTTATGTACACCAGAGGAGAGGAAGGCACTAGGGCAAGGGGGCTGAGTGGGTTGAATCCTGAAAGAAGCTAGGGAAGCTTGGGGCAAGGGTGAGAGTGTGAAGCACTCCTGGCAGGGGAGAGGGCTACTTCCTTTTTTTGCCTGCTCTTGACAGAACCCTGGAAATAGCAACTGGGCAAAATAATGTAAGGAAATGGAAATTAGTGGGTGGGACTGATAGGGAGGGAAATTTGAAGGTAGAGCCTGACTTGGAACCAGAAGAGAGGGTGGACATTGCAGTGGGAGGTATTGTCCAATTAAAGAATCACTTCGGATTTGGAGTATGGTGATAGGGAGACCTAGGAAGGAGATGACATTTCCCAAGTTTGGGACATTTTGAGTAGTACAAAGCAGAGGAATTGATGGAATAACTTCTTTCCTGAGTCAGGAATTATGTCATGAGGATTTGCTTTTGGCAATGCAGTGTTATTGTATTGTTATTTTCATAACAGATATGTTTTGTTTAAACTTATTGTAATACAATGAATTTTCTTGATAATTGATTATATTATATTAATCTACATAAAGATATGCATTTATGGCTCTTTTAATGTGCACAAAATGCTTGCCTCACAAAAACTGTATGCAGCAGTTGGGGAAAGCTTTTACAGATGAGGAATGTGAAGTTCAAAGACATAGCATGACTTGCAAGGCTACCTACCTACCTACCTATCCACCCACCCACCTGCTTATCTATCTATCTATCTATCTATCTATCTATCTATCTATCTATCTATCTATCTATCTAGTTGTAGAACCAGAGTTTGAGCCTAGATCTCTCAAATCCAAGTCCACTACTTTGTCTACTTTCATTATTTTGATTATTATGCTGATTACACACTACTCTACTTCTAAAAGTAAATTCCAAAGAATTTAATCCTTAATGTGAACTTTGAGGTCAACCTTTATGCTATGAAAATGAGGAAATCAAGGTCCTAAGAGGTCATGTGATTGATCCATTGCTATTGTAACTGGAAGGGCTGGTTTCTCAATACAACTCAAAAGAGTTCAATCTTAGTAGCCCTATCAATTTCTTTTTTTTCTTTTTTTCCCTTTTTTGATTAGTGATTTCTTTTTTCTTTTCTTTTCTTTTTTTTTTAAAAGCACTGTGTATTGGCTCCAAGGCAGAAGAGTGGTAAGGGTAGGCAATGGGGGTCAAGTGACTTGGCCAGGGTCATACAGCTGGGAAGTGTATGAGGCCAGATTTGAACCTAGGACCTCCTGTCTCTAGTCCTGGCTTTCAATTCACTGAGCTATCCAGCTGCCCCCTCAATTTCTGATTTTGCAGCTGGAAAAACTCTGATCTCTAGGCACTTTAGATTCTAAGGTCGAGAGAATTTAGGAAGCCTGGGACTTGGTTCCATTGTTTTGCCTTTTAGAAGGGTTTCTGAGGGACAGTGAGAACAATCATGAAAGAAACAATAGGAAGACCAGAATAAAATCTTGAGGTTGACTCCATTCCAACTTCTCTCATTTCTTTTCCTTTTCCTGTTCCATTTGGCTTTTTGTAAACACTGAGAAAGGGGAGAGAACAGAATTACTCAGTGTTCCTATTCACTAATCAAGCACTAGTCACCAACCTGCCTCTTGGAAGGTATTTTATTTGTTCCCTGGGAGGACCTCCTACTTGTCTACTGTTATTTGTCTTAACCTTCAGGAAAGAAGATGATGTGAGATGATATCTTTTCATTTTTACTTTGGCTCTTCTGTGTTTGACAAATATCATGAACATTAGGTTTTCCATATATTCAAGGAACAGAAAAAGAGGATTTTATGGGAAGCCATCAATCTCTATTACATTCAGCTTGTATTTTTCTTTTAACCCTTGTACTTTGGTGTATTGTCTCATAGGTGGAAGATTGGTAAGGGTGGGCAATGGGGGTCAAGTGACTTGCCCAGGGTCACACAGCTGGGAAGTGGCTGAGGCCGGGTTTGAACCTAGGACCTCCTGTCTCTAGGCCTGGCTCTCAATCCACTGAGCTACCCAGCTGCCCCCTCAGCTTGTATTTTTAAAAGAAATTAATGAATTGTACATAGTATCAAAGCTACTTACTTTGCTGTATCTTCTTCTGAACATTCTTCAGTTCTCTTCCATACTTTAAACAATTTCTTTTTTCCTTTAAATTTTTTTACTTCCCTATCACTAGCACCCCTCTTTCTCCAAAATTGCTCTCCTCTCCCTTCCTTGTAACAAATACGAGAAGAAAAGTAAAACAAATCCACACAATGGCTGTGCCTGAAAATGACTCTATAAGTCTGCCTTCCAAGTCTTGGCATCCCCCCTCCTCTGCCCCCCTTGTTACATCCCTGATGAATGCTGGGGAACATGCTTCATCTGAGATGATGTTGAGGGTACCTTAAACATCTTTACTTCCACTTGGAAGATAGTGTAACATACTGGAAACAGGTCTGGGCTTGGAATCAGGAAATATGGGTCTGAATCCCAGACACTTAGGCAAGGTGCTTCACCATTGTGCTTGAGTGTCCACAACTATAAATTGGGGATAATACTATTCCCTACTACCTTCTGGGGTTGCCATTAGGAAAGAGCTTTATAATTCTGAAGACCAGCTATGATTATTCATGTGGTGCTTTGTTTTTTTTAATATATGTTATCTTATTTGATCCTGGGAGTGAATTGAAGATAGGGCAGGGGCTATTATTCCCATTTTACTGATGAGGGCACTAAGTCTCAGAGAGGCCAAGTGATTAGCTAGTTAGTGAATTCAAATTTCCTGACAGAACGTTTTGTGTGTGTTTCCATCTGTAACATGATACCTATGAGGATACAGAATGTGGTTCCCTGGGAATTTTGGTCATTCTTCTGGTCAACTGGCATCTCTCTCTCTCTGCTCCTTTTCTATTGCTATGGGTGATTTTATGATTCTGTGGGGGTGAAAGGCCCAGGGAACAGGAGGAAGGTGAAATCATGAGGCAAATCTTCCCCAACCTTCCTCATCCCTTAATGACTTGATTCTGGTGACATTGCTCTAGTGAGAGCTCATAAAAGAAACTCTAGCTATTTACATTCTCTTTGGGCAGAATTGGGCACCATTTGAATGACTCCCAAAGAGCAGAAGTGCCCAGCTCTCAGTTGGCAATTTTTTGCATAAGAATTTCCAGAAAAGTCCCTTTGGGATTCCCATCAGAGAAAATTCCTACTCTGTTCCCATTTCAAGAGTGAAGACTGCTCCTGTTGAATCATGGTAGTGGAGAGTATTTGACGTGGGTGGTTCTGAGTCCTATTTTAGTCCCTTTTTGGTTGTGTGATCTTGGGCAAGTCATTTAATGTTCATGAGCCTCAGTTTCCTTCTATGTAAATTGTTGAGAACAATCCTCATACTACCTGCCTCAGATGAGTGTTGAGAAGAAAGCACTACTTAATGAATTTCAAGTGCTGTGTAAATGGGAATTCCTCTTTTTGCTGATAACCTAGGTGGTAGAAAGATCACTAGAATAAAGCTGGGACAGGGGAATGGTGGGAAATTTGGGCCCCTTCCTACTGCCAGGCATGGATGTCTCAAGCCTTTTCTTTACTCTCCTGTAACATGGCACAAATGGAAAGAACTTTGGAGTTGGAACCAGAGAAACTGAATTTGAATCTTGATTTTTTCCTAGCTGAGAGTCCCTGGATAAGTCACTCCAATTCCTTTGCTTTTGTTTCCTCCTCCATAAAAAGGAAGGGTTGGGCTATACCTGAACTCTAATGTGTCCTCCACATCTCATTACTATGACTCTACAATTCCAGGTACGGTTTCTGGAGCAGCAGAACAAAGTGTTGGAGACCAAATGGGCCCTGCTTCAGAAGCAAAGCCAGAACAATATGACTGCCAAGGACCTGGGGCCATTCTTTAAGCAATACATAGGTAACCTGCAGAGGCATCTGGATGGCCTCAAGAATGAGGGGAAGAAGCTGGACCATGAGCTGAGTGATGCACAGGACAAGATGGAAAAATTAAAGATCAGGTGAGGGAGAGGAAAATGGTGGTGGGGCCAATGGGGAGTTGGCAAGGCAGGGTAGTGGTAGAGCAGGGGAGAATTCATGTTCAGAGAGCTAGGTGAGGGATAAGATGTCTCTGGGTCAGAATACCCACAGTCTTTTCATCCTGGAAAAGCAGAAGTAACTCCTTCCCCCTCCTCTTGGCTCTCAGACACCAGACCTATTGACTTCTGAATAATAAATGTATTTATCTATTTCTCCTCTTCTGTCTTCCTCTACTCACAGTTTTAAAAATATTTTGTTTCTTCACAGGGGGACACCTTTCTACAAATCTAGAATGTCTTTCTCCCTCTATTGCCTTTCTTTTATGCTTTTGGTCCTTAGCCAGACATTAAGCTCTTATTGAGATTAATTAATACCAATAATCCTCAAAGGGAATGGGAGACAGGATTAAGTCTGACTTAAAGTTGCTCTATGTCACAGCTATGAGAAAGAAATCAACAAACGAACAGCAGCAGAGAACGAATTTATCACCCTCAAGAAGGTAAGCTGGGTGGCTGGGATGTTTTTTGAGTACTAGGGAATGTCTTCTAATGGGATTCTAAAGGCTTCCAGAAATGTCTCTGAATGATATTCTCTTCTGCCATTAGGATGCTGATGCTTTGCACATGCTCCATGCAGATCTTCAGGGCGTCTGTGACTCTCTGTTGGAGGAATACACCTTCCTTAAGATTCTCTATGAGATGGTGAGGAAACCAGTTAGGGAATATGACAGCTTGTATCTGTCTGTGTGCAGCATCAAGAAGCTTCTATATCACACTTTCAATTTGAGCCATCCATTAGGGTATTTTCAGGAAGAGAATGATCCTCGACTATCCTCTGCCCCTCTCTACCCATCTTTTCCATGTTGTAATAGCTTGAATGGAGAATAAGGGTGGCAGAAAGAGAAGGGACTAATATATCCTGGATGAGAGGGAAATGGGAATCATGTGCAAAAAATAGGTTTGCCTAGATGGAATTAGAAAATTTACTTCAGAATCAGAGAAGAGAGTCTGAAGCCCAGAATGAAGAACTGAGATTTGACTTGAGACATGAACCCAGTCATAGAATCATGGAGTCTAAAGAGTTGGATCTTAGAGATTATGGAATTTATATACACACAATCTTTTCTCAGCTAAATGCAGGAATCTCTCCAGTTGGTCATCTAAACTTCGCTTCCACATTTCAAGTCATGCAGAACTGGGAAAGACCTTAGATAAGATCCCAGATTTTAGAGCTATAAGGACATCTAGTCTATCCACCTCACTTTAAAGATGAGGAATCTGAGGCCCAGAGATATGAAATAACTTGCTCAAGGCAAGAAAGGTTCAGAAGTGGAACTCATTTCCAGGTTCTCCGATTGCCAAGGCATCATAGTGTTGTTCATACACATATTTCAGCTAAACTCTAGGCTCCTTAAAGGTATTTCTTAAACTCCATGAAATATTTTTAAAAATTTTATTTTAAAATAGTTTTCTATGTTTACATGATTCATTTTCTTTCCCTCCCTCTTCCCTTCCCCCTCCCAGAGCCAACTAGCAATTCCACTGGGTTGTATAAATGTTATCACTTGATACCTATTTTTGTATTATTCATTTTTGCTATAGAGTGATCTTTTAAAGCCTAAACCCCAAATCACATACCCATATATACATGTGATAAGTGATGTTTTGCTTTTGCATTTCTATTTCCATAGTTCTTTCTCTTAATGTGGTTACCATTCTTTCCCATAAGTCCTTTAGGAGTGTCCTGGCTTGTTGCATTGCAAAGCCCATTACATTGAATTGTTCCACAATGTTTTACTTTCTGTTTACAGTGTTCTTCTCATTCTGTTCATTTCACTCTGTATCAGTTCATTGAGGTTCTTCTAGTTCCATAAAATATTTCTTAACTTTCTTCATATTTAGATAAATTACATCCCAAATGTTGAAAGTGTCAAAGGATTTAGATTATTTGAGAATGACTAATTATGTGATCATATAACTTATTAGTGACTTACAGGGATTATGAAGAAAAGAAGAGAGAAAGAACTAGAGGTAAGCAAAGTCAGAAAAGCATGAGGCATTATTCTAAGAATTCAGTAGATGAAGAGCTATCCTTGGAGAGTACTGATCAGTGCTGTTTCATGGTCCATTGCTAGCCCACTGTGGTTGCTACATTCTTCTTTATAGTGAGCTGAAACTTGATTCCCTAAAATTTTCATCTCTTGGTCCTAATTTTGCTCTCTGAAACTATATGTACTAAACCTGCTTGTTCTTCTAGATGACTTTTCAAGTATTTGTAGGGAACTTGAGGGTTATTCATAAATCTTTTCTTTTTTAGGATAAACTGAAGAGTGAACCCTGAACCCTGAACCTTTTCTCCTATGACATGGCTTCCATTCCTCTTATTATCCTCATCCTTGCTCCCCTGGTGGATACACAGAAATTTGTCAATTTCTCTCATCATGACACTGACTAGTGGGCAGCATAGGGCAGCCATTCACTCTTTTGGCCTGGGTGATTTCTTTCATTTCTTTCATAGGACTGCAATAGCTCTCTTTCCTTCCTTCTCTCTACTTCTTTTCCTCTTGCTTGCACTCTTTCTGTCTCTCTCCTCCCCCTCTTGTGTTTCCTTCTCTTCTTCCTCTTTCTCTTTCTCTATCCTTCTTTGTTTCTCCCTGTCTTTCTCCTTCTCTCTCACCCAATCCTGTGCCTCTTTCTTCAACCACAACATTGGTTCATCTTGAAGTCATGGTCAACTCATAGGTATTTTTCACATGAAATGCATTCTAAAATGAAGGACTTCATATTTATCTCTTTTGAATTTTATCTTATTGGCCTTGACCATTGTACTTGCTCTATGAAGATTTCATCTCTCCCTAACCTCTCCTCATTTTGTTCTATTTAGTTTGGCAGATCTGCCCATGTCCTTCCCTTCTTTATGCCAACCACTCACTTCAGAAGCATGCCATCTCTCTTTTCATCCAAGTCTGTTAAAAGCATGAAAAAGAATGAGGTTCAAACCATAACCATTTAACATTCCATTATAGACTTTCCTCTAGGTTGGCATTGATTAGTCCTCTCCAAGGATAGCTTTTCATTGCCTAGTTCTTAGAATATAGCCCATGCTTTTCTGACTTTTCTCACCTTTAGTCTTTTCTTCTTTTCTTCATAATCCCATATAACTAATATAAATAGTTATATGATCACATAATTACTCATTCTCAAAGAATTTTAGTCTTTTAGCACTTTCAATATTTGTGATGTAATTTATCTAGATATAAGGAAGGTTAAGAAATATTTCATGCTTTCAAGGAGTTTAGAGTACTTGAGGAGACAAAACACATGTAACAGGTAATGAATACTGTAGGATGCGATAACAGAGGAGAGTATAGGTTGTGAGGTGAAAGGAATTTTCCACTCCAACATATTTATTTTATAGATGAAGAAAAGGAATTCCTATGAAGTTAACTGACTTACCTTAGGTTTTAGTTAGTAAGTAGAAGAGTTAAGATTTGAATCAAGGTCCTTTGACCTTAGGCATTAGTTTTAGAACAAGAAGACCATGGCGCTGCCAATTACTAGTTTTCTGATATTGGGCAAATCATGTCACCTCTCCAGGACTCAGTTTCCTCATGTGTAAAATGAAGGCCTTCCCACTTCTAGAACCTATGAAAATAGAAGAACACAGGTCTCCTGCTGCCCATTTTGACATTAGTTCATGAGGGCATGAAGGTGGGGAGGTTGGAGGGATCCAGACAGAATCTATAGCTTCTTTTGTCCTTTTAGGAGTTGTGCCAGGTCCAGACTCATGTTTCTGATACCAAAGTTGTCCTGTCCATGGATAACAACCGATGCCTGGACTTGGACAGCATCATTGCTGAGGTCAAAACTCAGTATGAGGAGATTGCCAAGAGGAGTCGAGCAGAGGCAGAGTCATGGTACCAGACCAAGGTGAGTGAGTGAAGTTGTTGGCTCAGGAGAATGAGGAAGACTAAGCCAGATCTCCAATCCTAAGGGTTAGGTTGGAAATAAGAGCTCCATGCAGAGTGGTTGGATGCTTATGAATTTCTTGAAGGTAGGGAATATGGTATTTCCCATATATATTTGGCCCATAGATTTCCTGACTTGACTAATTAAAACGATCAAACAGAGGCTAGTTCCCAAGAGGGTATCAAAAAAAGAGATTTCTCAAGGGAGGATTACAACATAGAGAAGGTGGATCCTTTTGTCCAGTTGGGTTTCTTCTGGGTATGTGGGCTGGGTCTATTGTCCATATAACTTAAATCTCTTTGACTGCTATTTTGACCTCTAGTATGAGGAGCTCAAGATGACAGCTGGGAAGCATGAGGAGCATCTTCGGAAAACAAAGAAAGAGATTGCAGAGCTTACCCATACTGTGCGGAGACTGAAGGGGGAGTCTGATTCAGTAAAGAAGCAGGTGGGAATAATTGAGGTCAGGATATTGGGAGATGAGTGGTCTCAGGGTCATGTTCAGAGGGACTGGGAGCATCTTCGTGAGAAAAATCATGGCCCGAGACCTGCTATTTTACTGTCAGATTGGAAATGTGCTAAATATACTATAAAATATATTTTAAAAAAGAAAAAAAATTTCCATGGTTACATGATTCTTGTTGTCCCCCTCTCTTCTTCCCTCCCCACCTCCCAGAGCTGACAATCAATTCCACTGGGTTGTATATCTATTATCACTCAAAACTTATTTCCATATTATTCACTAAATATACTTTAAAAAACCCAATCCTTACCTTCTGTTTTAGAAGAGTGGTGAGGACAAGGCAATTGAGGTTAAGTGACTTGCCCAGAGTAACACAGCTAGGAAGTATCTTAGAGCTCTTTTGAACTCAGGACCTCCCCACTTCCCACAGTAGTGCTACCTAGCTGTCCTGATAAATATACTTGTAAAATATCCTTGGTCTATAATATAGTTGTTTAATTTGGAGAAGAGCACACTGAGTGGTGTTCTTGCCCTTATATACCTCAGATTCATTAACCTTTCTGAGCCCCCTCTTTGTAAGCCAAGAATTATAATACTCACACTATCAACCTCATAGCATTGCTATGTCTCCTTTTCACAGGAAAAATGTTTCATTTCCTCCTCTTCCTTGGTTGGGTTGGGTGGGGATCCACCAAGTCTGAAGGTGAGAATATGGAGGGGATGATATTGGAATGTGTTCTTCATATCTTTGCCCCATCCAGTGCCAGCAGCTGCAGACAGCCATTGTGAATACAGAGCATCGTGGGGAGTTGGCCATCAAGGATGCCAAGAAGAAGTTGGGAGACCTAGAAACAGCCCTGCACCATACCAAGGAAGAGCTGGCCAAGCTGCTGCGGGATTACCAGGAGCTGATGAATGTCAAACTGGCCTTGGATATGGAGATTGCGACCTACAAGAAGCTGTTGGAGTGTGAGGAGAGCAGGTAACCAAGCTGGCCATGATGGGTGGAGGATGAAGGAAGTGAGAGCATAATTTAAATCTTATTCAATTGTTTTTGTAACTGAATTCAGATCTCGTGTGGGAAATGTGGAGCTAACTATTGTCTGCTATATACTATTTATTTATTTCACATTTATTTATCTTGTAGTTACTATAAAATGCCCATGAAACTAGTCTTACCTCTTCCCCACCCCAAAGGAAAAAAACCCCAAATCTGAAATCCAACTTTAACGTAAAGTTTTGTCAAGTTGTGACTTGCTGCCATGATGGGGTCTGGACTTCAAAGTTCTTAGTAAATCTTCTGAATCAGTGCAGCTGTCTAAATCTCAAGTGGGAGGAAGAAGGTGGTGAGCTTTCCATTTTCTTCCAAGTTGGATCTATTAAGAGCTACCTAGGGAACACTGAAACCCTGGGAAATGTGGACAGTGAGAAGGAAGTCAAGGAGAGCACCCAAGAAGACATACTCCCAATATTTCTGCATTAGTTACTGACTCATTTGACTAGTATTATGTACACATAATGGAATGTCTGGGATGAAGTATGATTTGGACTGGCAGTCTCATTTTATACTGTGCTAGGGACTGGGTTTTAAAAAAATAAGGAAAATTAAAGTAACTTTCTTTATCCTGATGGAACGAATGCTTTTAGAGTAGTTGATGTTTTATTCTTTGAACTTGTGTCTTCTCTTCCTAGCACTGTGCCTGGTATACAGTGTTGTTGTTGAGTTGGTTTTCAGTCCTTTCTAACTCTTCATGACTCTTTTTGGGGTTTTCTTGATAATGATACTGAAATTGCTTGCCATTTCCTTTTCCAGCCCATTTTACAGATGAGGCAAAAATTGTACACTGAGGCAAATAGTGTTAAATGACTTGTCCAGGATCATATAGCTAGTAAGTATCTCAGGCCATATTTGAACTCAAGGAATTGAGTCTTCCTGACTTCAGGCCAGAATTTTATCTGTTGTACCTAAATGGCATCTAAATAGTAGGTACTTAATAACTGTTGATTGATGATTGTAAGATCAACTGTCTCTGCAATCGAATTCCTCCTTCAGTGCCTTATTTTGAGATCCCTGGGTTCCCAAATGCTGAGATCTTGTTAATTTCTACCAATCTGGGGAGTTTGGGGTATGAGCCACGTGATAGAATGGATGTGTTGGTCATCAGAAAACCACCTGAACTAAATTTCAAAAGGCTTCACCCTCAGAAGATGGGTCATCAAGAAAAGTATTTAAGGCATTGAGAGGTTGTGATCTGCATTCACATTGGTAGTATATGTACCAAAGGATGACATCACAACTCCTTGAATTATCAAAGAATTCAGTAGGTATTCATTAATGTCAATTGTAGCTCTGCTGACATTTTCCTTTCTTCTGTTTATTTAATTCCTCAGCTGGGTTTGTTAGGTGATTGGGTGGCTCTAAATTATGACTGGTAGTATAATTCAGCTTGATGAAAGGACCCTTGGAAATCCACTTCCAACACTTAGAATGATCAGCCAGCAAAAGTATTTGCAACCAATATAATTTCATTCCTTAATTTCTGTGGAAAGTGGGACCTAGAGAGGTAATCATCCAGGCTGTCAATGAACGTTTGTTAAGTACCTACTATGCTCCAGGCACTGTGCTTAAAAGCAAGCAAGAAGGCAGCTTTGTCCTGATTGCTCTGTATTCACTTTGTCCTTATTCTTAGTTATAGATAAAAAACTGGTCCATACTTCAGAGGTCCAGCCCCCTTATTTCACAGAGGAAGGAAAGGGAAAGAACATCTGTATGGTTCCTACTATGTGAGGATTACTTTACTGATCCTCACAAGAAAGAAATACTATTTTCATCTTCATTTTCAAGGATCTGAGGTAGAGGTTAAATGGCTTGCCAGTGCCCAGATAGCTGAGGCCGGCTTTGAACTCAGGTCTTCGACTCCAGTGCCACATAACTGCCTCCTAGGGGAGGAAACTGAGGTCTAGTTAAGTGACTGGTGACTTGCTCAAGTTCCATAGGTAGAAAATGTTAGACGCAGGTTTTGAACCCAAGACCTTTCACTTCAGAACCATTTTTTCTATTGAATCACATTGAAAGATGAAGACTTTAATCCCAATCTTGGAGTTATTTACAGAAAAACTATGGAATAGAGAAACTAAATAGCTTCATAAATCCTCTGGAATTGGGTCTCCTACAAAATGACTTCATTATTTGACAAGAAGACTTGTTAATTCCCAAAACATCATATCTCCCAACAGTACACTTTTTTTTATTTACAAGAAGACAAAGGCACAATCCAAAGCCAAAGGAAAGTAAATCTTGGACTTTTTGAAATTTTTTTTATGATGTTAACTTATAGACAATCAATATGATTGATTCTCAATTGAATACCATTGCTCTTCCACTGGGCAGAGAGCCGCCAGAAAATGGGGGGAAGGAGAAGAATGTCCTCCTGGATCTTTGAACTGGAAGGTCTTTGACCTGCTGACCTTTCTCTAATTCTTTCTTCTACAGAATGTCCGGAGAGTGTCCAAGTGCTGTTAGCATTTGTAAGTATCCTCTATGACTACTTTTTCTGTCCTTAATTCCACTCCTGCCCTTCTTGGAGGGAGATAAACCAGTTCACCAGGCAGAATCACGATATGGATCTGGAGCTCCCACCTTTGCTTAGTTCTTTCCCCGACTATGGACTCTGCTCCCTTTTGCAGGACTTCCTCTTCACCTCTGCCCCTTCCCATTCTTTCCAGAAAACATTAGCACCTGTGACCCACACCCTCAGATTTCCCCCTCCTCATGTAGGGTCCCTTGCAGACCTGTGGAGTCTTCAGGGTTGGAGAGCATCACAGATTTCATTTAGTCCAAATCCTTTCAGAAGCGCCATTCCTGTCTAGAACATTTCATAGTATTCCACCAGCCTGTGCTTGAAGATCCATAGTGATGAGAAGTTCTCTACTTCCTGAAAAATACTATTTCATTTGTGGACAGCTCTCTTTGTTAAGAAACTCTGCATATTTTGTATTTAATTCATTCCTGGTTTCTTTTGAATTCTCCTGTTGATTTCTGAGATATCACCCTCCCCTTTTTAGCTAGTATGAGGTCTTTGGTAACTCCTGTGGTTCATGCATCTTAGCTTTTCTTCTTTTCTTTGCAGCTGTGACAGGCAGCTCTACGAGTGGGCATGTTGGCAGCTGCAGAGGTGTTAGCAGTGACAGCTCTGGGGATGGGGCCTCCTTGGGTGAAGGAGTGAAAGGGAGCTCCGCTTTGTCAAGCTATGTCAAAGCAGAGCCTATCCTTGGGGAAACCTCCATCCTGAAGAATACAAGTAACGCAATTACTATGTCTAGCCAGAGATATTAACTATCCTGTGACATGTCAAGCTGGTGCTGGTTACTCTGATTCCTCACAAGCTTTTCTTTCCCACCTCCCAGCCCACCCGGGACCTTTCTTCTTTCCCTCATACTCAGACCTGTACAGAGCTCATCCTATGTTTTCACACTGTGTTATTTGCACATAATTTGCATGTTATATTGGCTTTTCTAGAGTTTAAGCATAGCTCCTGAAAGTGGGAAGAGGCATCGAAGCCATCATTTAGAACAACTTTGCCTCAGTCGTCCCTCCTTGTGTCTGCTGTCAGCATACAAACTGGCGGAGCTCATGTCTGATGGTCGAGCTTTAGGAGTAAGGGAGGGAGGCGAGCCATCTTGCCCCATTCTCTTCCTACCCCAAACCAAACGGAATGTGAATGTCTCCCAGTCCCACCTTTCCTCTAATTGCTCTTTTTCTTGCTCCTTTATATTGCCTATGATGTATCTCAATAAAAGCAGCCATATCTCTCATTATCTCTCGAGTCTGTCTTATACATAGACCTGAGTTTGGGTCAAGCCAACAAACTCCCTGGTAACAGAGACATAGACGTGTCGAAATGACCAGGGCTTTGAGCATTGAAGATGGAGGAGGTTGAGTGTATGTGGAGTTTTCAATAGCTAGAAGAATTAAAATAGAAAGTGGTGGGCTGGTGTTTGCTTCTTTTCTTCTCTTCCCCTCCAGTTAGTAGCCTTTCACTATTTTGGAGGGACAGGAATCCTGCCAATCTGCCTCAACTATGGTTTTTGGTATTTGTCCTGTGTCCCAAGTTTGAGAAGCTAATTCCAAGGGTTAAAGAAGTGTTTATTATCTCTTACTCATCCAATAGTTAGCAGCAAATCCTCTCTAGTTAGATAGTTCTATTTGTAGGGGTATGTTGGAGTCAGCTCAAAGTGGCTCTCATGCCAATTGTTAAATTTTCAATGGGACATTTTCACTTTGGAAATAAGCAAAACACAACAAATCAGGATTGATTTATTGTTTTGCTGAATGTCTAGATTTTAAAAAATGATGAAGAAGATGTTTACAATGTAGATTAAACTCTTGTGGGTACTTTTTAAAAAAAGAGCATCTTGTTAAACATTTATTACCACACATCTGGCAAATGACGGCTATATCTCTATAAGGGTAAAAGTAACATGCATGTATGTTTTAGCAGCACTTTTTGAAAGTCATCTCCTTGAATCTCATCTTTCCTGGTTCTATGCCAGTTGTCAATAGGCTGATACCAGAGCCATGATCCCTGTGAGGGTCCCAGAATCTATGTTTGTTAGGAATGAAATTTGAGGCAGGATATGGTTTTTGATTTTTGGTAAACAAGGCCTCATCTGATGCAGCTTATTAGCAAGGTCCCAGTTTTTGATCATCACTGAGGGCTTGGAACTTTTGGCCAATGCACATTTACAAAACATGGCTGGTTGTTTTTTAAGTTAGCTTGCCCTTGCCCCACATTTGATACCCTCAATGGCTTCAGACAAAGTAGAGTGGAAAGATTATTGGCTTTGAAGTCAGAGGACCTGGATACAATTTCCACCTCCAATATTATTATCTGTGTGACTTGGGTCAAGCTTTTTAGCTTACTTGGGCCTCAGTTTCCTCATCTGCAAAGTGAAGGAGTTGTTTTAGATGACCTCCAAGAACTCTTCCAATTGAAGATCAAGGATCCTATGAGTCTATGTAAGTGGATGTTAGCTGAGGAGGAGGAGGAAGGAGAAGGCTAATATAATAAACAGTTTCTCATTACTAGCTTAAGCATGATGGAAATTGATCTTGGAAGGTGGTTGTCCTGTAGACCCTTTTCTTCTTTCTTTACTCTCTTTCACTTTTTTCAGCTTTCATGGGTTTAATTCAGACATTTTATTCAGATAACTCCCACGTCCATATAATCAACCCTGGTCCTATCAGATGTCTCAGACTCAACATCACAACAATTAACAAGAAAAGTCCTCATCCTTTTTCTCCTTTAATCACTCTTCTGAAATTTTCCAAATATCTCACATCATCCTTCTAATCACCTGTGTTCATAACCTTGATATTATCTACCGTTTCCCACTTTCATCCACTCCACAATCCAATCAGTTAACAAATGTTGTTCCCATGTCTATAAAATCTCTCCTCTGTCCCCTACATAGCCAGCATCCTAATTCAAGTCATTTAGTTGGACAAATATAATAGCTTTTTAATTGGTCTCTCTTCCTCAAGTCTCTCCCCACTCCAGTCCATCCTCTAAATAATTATCAAAGTGATTTCTCTAAAGCTGAGGTCTGACCATATCACACCCTTACCAAATAAACTCCAGTGGCTCCCTTTATAGCCATGTTGGTGAACCTATAACCTGAGTGTCAGAAGGGGCTGTCCCCTTCCCCCTCTCCACCATGCCCGAGTACATTTTTTTACATTACCTGCCCCTCTGCCCAGAAGCCCAATGGGAGTGGTCCTCCTTCCCCTGTCTGGGGTAAAGGGGAGGCTCATATGCCAAGTGAGGGTTGAAATTTGGGTACCCAGTCTCTAAAATGTTCACCAGTACTGCTCTATAGTATAAATAAATATCTTCCAGGTTTGACACCTTTTGAAATCTTTTATTTTTGTTAACTCTTCCCCAAATTATCATACATTACTTTCCTTTATGTTCTTTACAGCTTAATAAAAATTACCTTCTTTTTGTTCCTTATACATGAAACATTTCCCTTTCCCCATCTCTTTTCCTTTGTACTGATTGACCCCTTCATGTCTGGAATACACTCCCTCCTCTTTGAATGCAGGGTGGTATCCTTTGAAAGAAAATAGAGATAAAAAAATAAAGTCTTAAAAAGTATGTTTCAATCTGTATCCATCCATTCTTTTTCTGGAAGTCAAAGCATTTTCATCATAAGTCCTTCAGAATTGTCTTGGATCATTGTATTGTTAAGCATAGCTATATCATTCACAGTTGATCATTAAACTATATTGCTTTTACTTTGTAAAACATTCTCCTGGTTCTGCTCATTTTACTTTTCATTGATCAATTCATATAAATTTCTCCAGATTTTTCTGAGAGCATCCTGTTTCTTATAGTACAATATTGTACAATTATAGTACAATAATATTCCATCAGAATCATCTCTCACAACTTGTTCAGTCATTACCTAATTGATAGGCATTCCCCCATTTCCTAATTCTTTGCCACCACAAAAGTGCTGCTATAAATATTTTTGAACATATATTTCTTTTTCCTTAATCTCTTTGATTTTTGTTTTACATAAATCTTTTGATTTATCTTTGATAAACCCATAATTTCTTTGAGATATAGATCTAAGAGTGATATTTCTGGGTTCAAAAGTACTCATGATTTTTATATCCATTTGGTTATACTTGCTGAAACATGTGCAAGGACCTGCCATAGAAAGTTACTATGGTGATAGGGAAGACAAAACAGAAATTCAGAAGATAATTAAGTCTTGTCTTCTACTTATCATTTTATGGAAACTACTATTCATTCCTCTTCTCTCTAGCATTAAAATTTTTTTTTAACCCTTGTACTTCGGTGTATTGTCTCATAGGTGGAAGAGTGGTAAGGGTGGGCAATGGGGGTCAAGTGACTTGCGCAGGGTCACACAGCTGGGAAGTGGCTGAGGCCGGGTTTGAACCTAGGACCTCCTGTCTCCAGGCCTGACTCTCACTCCACTGAGCTACCCAGCTGCCCCTAGCATTAAATTTTTTTAATTTTTTTCATTTACATGTAGGAGCACTTTTGGACAATTGTTTAAATAACCCAATTGTTTAAATAAACCCAATTGTTTTTTTTTTTTTTTGACAATTTAAGATTTAGATTTTCTCTCTGTCGACCTTACTCCTCCTCCTGGAGGCAGAATAGTCTGATATAGGATATATTTGTACTTGTAACATTTAAAAATAAGAATGGATGTTGCATTTTGTCAAAAACTTTCCCTGCAAATTAAATTAAGACACTCATATGACTCCTTTTGTTTTTGTTATTGATATGGTCAATTATGTTGATATAAGATGACATATTATGGAATCAACTCTGCATTGCTGGTAAAAATCCCACTTGGGTGATTTTAAATGGTGTTTCTCTTTCTACCTCTTGCTGCTCTAATGTGTTGGAAATGTATAGAAATGCTGATGATTTATGTGCATTTATTTTGTATCCTGCAACTTTGCTAAAGTTGTTGATTATTTCTACAAGCTTCTTAGTTGATTCTCTAGGATTTTTTAACTAGACCATCATATCATCTGCAAAGAGTGATAGCTTAGTCTCCTCATTACCTATTTTGATACCTTCAATTTCTTTTTCTTCTCTAATTGCTACTACTAGTGTTTCTAGTACTATGTTGAATAATAGAGGTGATAATGGGCATCCTTGTTTTACTCCTGATCTTATTGGGAAGGGTTCTAATTGCATATGATGCTTGTTGATGATTTTAGGTATATACTGTTTATTATTTTTAGGAAAGGTCCTTCTATTCCTATACTTTTCAGTGTTTTCAATAGGAATGGATGCTGTATTTTGTCAAAGGCTTTTTCAGCATCTATTGAGATAATCATGTGATTTTTGTTTGTTAGACTGTTGCTATGGTCAATTATGTGGATGGTTTTCCTAATGTTGAACCATCCTTGCATTCCTGGTATAAATCCCACCTGATCATGGTGAATGAACTCCTTAATTACTTGCTGGAGTCTCTTTGCTAGTAATCTATTTAAGATTTTTGCATCTATGTTCATTAGGGAGATTGGTCTGTAGTTTTCTTTCTCTGTTTTTTGGTCTCCCTGGCTTTGGAATCAGTACCATATTTGTGTCATAAAAGGAATTTGGTAGGACTCCTTCTTTGCTTATCATATCAAATAATTTGTATAGTATTGGGATTAGTTGCTCTTTGAATGTCTGATAGAATTCACTTGTGAATCCATCAGGCCCTGGCAATTTTTTCTTAGGGAGTTCTTTCATGGCTTGTTCAATTTCTTTTTCTGATATGGGATGATTTAGGCATTCTATTTCTTCTGCTGTTAATCTAGGCAATTTATATTTTTGTAAATATTCATCCATATCTCCTAGATTGCTATATTTATTGCCATATAGTTGGGCAAAATAGTTTTTAATGATTGCCTTAATTTCCCCTTCATTAGAGGTGAGGTCTCCCTTTTCATCTTTGATACTGTCAATTTGGTTTTCTTCTTTCCTTTTTTTTATTAGATTGACCAGTATTTTGTCTATTTTATCTGTTTTTTTCACAATACCAACTTCTAGTCTTATTTATTAATTCAATAGTTCTTTTACTTTCAATTTTATTAATTTCTCCCTTGATTTTTAGTATTTCTAATTTAGTTTTCATCTGGGGATTTTTAATTTGCTCACTTTCTAATTTTTTGAGTTGCATGCCCAATTCATTAATCTATGCCCTCCCTAATTTGTTAATATATGCACTCAAGGATATAAATTTCCCCCTGAATACTGCCTTGGCTGCATCCCACAGAGTTTGGTAGGATGTCTCATCATTGTCATTCTCTTCAACGAAATTGTTGATTGTTTCTATGATTTCTTCTTTGACTAATTGGTTTTGGAGAATCATATTATTTAATTTCCAATTAGTTTTTGATTTGCCTGTCCAGGTGCCCTTACTAATTATTATTTTTATTGCATTATGATCTGAGAAGGTTACATTTATTATTTCTGCTCTTTTGCATTTGTTCGCAATGTTTCTATGCCCTATTACATGGTCAATCTTTGTGAATGTACCATGTGCAGCTGAAAAGAAGGTGTATTCCTTTTTGTCCCCATTTATTTTTCTCCACATATCAGTTAAATCTAATTTTTCTAGGACTTCATTCACCTCTCTTACCTCTTCCTTATTTATTTTTTGGTTTGATTTATCTAGATCTGAAAGAATCTATCTACCAAAACAAACACAGCAATTATACGAAAACAACTACAAAACACTTTCCAAACAAATAAAACTGGATCTAAACAATTGGAAAGCCATTGATTGCTCATGGGTAGGACGAGCTAACATAATAAAAATGACCATTCTACCCAAATTAATTTACCTATTTAGCGCCATACCTATCAAACTACCAAAAAACTTTTTTACTGAATTAGAAAAAACTAAAACAAAGTTCGTTTGGAAGAACGAAAGATCAAGAATATCAAGGGAAATCATGAAAAAAAATGTGAAGGAAGGGGGCCTAGCAGTACCAGATATTAAACTATACTATAAAGCAGCAGTCATCAAAACAATATGGTACTGGCTAAGAGACAGAAGGGAGGACCAGTGGAATAGACTTGGGGTAAGTGACGTCAGCAAGGCAGTGTATGATAAACCCAAAGAGCCCAACTTTTGGGACATGAATCCACTATTTGACAAAAACTTCTGGGAAAATTGGAAAACAATATGGGACAGATTAGGTTTAGATCAACATCTCACACCCTACAGCAAGATAAATTCAGAATGGGTGAATGACTTGAATATAAAGAGGGAAACTATAAATAAGTTAAGTGAACACAAAATAGTATACTTGTCAGATCTCTGGGAAAGGAAAGATTTGAAAACCAAGCAAGAGTTAGAGAAAATTACAAAATGTAAATTAAATGGTTTTGATTATATTAAACTAAAAAGCTTTTGTACAAACAAAAACAATGTAGTCAAAATCAGAAGGGAAACAACAAATTGTGAAAAAATCTTTATATTGAAAACCTCTGATGGGGTCTAATTACTCAAATATACAAGGAGTTAAAGCAATTGTAT
>NC_058134.1:288506580-288529291 GCF_016433145.1 Gracilinanus agilis
AAACACTAGCAGTTGCAATTAGAGAAGAAAAAGAAATTGAAGGTATCAAAATAGGCAAGGAGGAGACTAAGCTATCACTCTTTGCAGATGATATGATGGTCTACTTAAAAAATCCTAGAGAATCAACTAAGAAGCTTGTAGAAATAATCAACAACTTTAGCAAAGTTGCAGGATACAAAATAAATGCACATAAATCATCAGCATTTCTATACATTTCCAACACACTAGAACAGCAATAAGTAGAAAGAGAAACACCATTCAAAATCACCCTAGACAATATCAAATACTTAGGAATATACCTACCAAAACAAACACAGCAATTATATGAAAACAACTACAAAACACTTTCCAAACAAATAAAACTGGATCTAAACAATTGGAAAGCCATTGATTGCTCATGGGTAGGACGAGCTAACATAATAAAAATGACCATTCTACCCAAATTAATTTACCTATTTAGCGCCATACCTATCAAACTACCAAAAAACTTTTTTACTGAATTAGAAAAAACTAAAACAAAGTTCGTTTGGAAGAACGAAAGATCAAGAATATCAAGGGAAATCATGAAAAAAAATGTGAAGGAAGGGGGCCTAGCAGTACCAGATATTAAACTATACTATAAAGCAGCAGTCATCAAAACAATATGGTACTGGCTAAGAGACAGAAGGGAGGACCAGTGGAATAGACTTGGGGTAAGTGACGTCAGCAAGGCAGTGTATGATAAACCCAAAGAGCCCAACTTTTGGGACATGAATCCACTATTTGACAAAAACTTCTGGGAAAATTGGAAAACAATATGGGACAGATTAGGTTTAGATCAACATCTCACACCCTACAGCAAGATAAATTCAGAATGGGTGAATGACTTGAATATAAAGAGGGAAACTATAAATAAGTTAAGTGAACACAAAATAGTATACTTGTCAGATCTCTGGGAAAGGAAAGATTTGAAAACCAAGCAAGAGTTAGAGAAAATTACAAAATGTAAATTAAATGGTTTTGATTATATTAAACTAAAAAGCTTTTGTACAAACAAAAACAATGTAGTCAAAATCAGAAGGGAAACAACAAATTGTGAAAAAATCTTTATATTGAAAACCTCTGATGGGGTCTAATTACTCAAATATACAAGGAGTTAAAGCAATTGTATAAAAAATCAAGCCATTCCCCAATTGATAAATGGGCAAGAGACATGAATAGGCAATTTTCAGGTAAAGAAATCAAAAGTATCAATAAGTACATGAGAAAGTGTTCCAAATCTCTAATAATTAGAGAAATGCAAATCAAAACAACTCTGAGGTATCACCTCACACCTAGCAGATTGGCTAAAATGAAAGAAGGGGAGAGTAATGAATGTTGGAGGGGATGTGGCAAAATTGGGACATTAATGCATTGCTGGTGGAGTTGTGAACTGATCCAGCCATTCTGGCTGGCAATTTGGAGTCATGCTCAAGGGGCTATAAAAGAATGCCTGCCCTTTGATCCAGCCATACCATTGTTTCTGGATTGTACCCCAAAGAGATCATAGATAAACAGACTTGTATGAAAATATTTATAGCTGAGCTTTTTGTGGTGGCAACAAACTGGAAAAGGAGGGTATGTCCTTCAATTGGGGAATGGCTGAACAAACTGTGGTATATGTGGGTGATGGAATACTATTGTGCTCAAAGGAATAATAAACTAGAGGAATTCCATGTGAACTGGAATGACCTCCAGGAATTTATGCAGAGTGAAAGGAGCAGAGCCAGAAGAACATTGTACACAGAGACTGATATACTGTGGTAAAATCGAATGTAATGGGCTTCTGTATCAGCAACAATGCAATGACCCAGGACAGCTCTGAGGGATTTATGGAAAAGATGCTACCCACATTCAGAGGAAGAACTGCAGGAGAGGAAACATATAAGAAAAGCAACTGCTTGAACGCATGGGTCAGGGTGGACATGATTGGGGATGTGGACTCGAAACTACCACACCAATGCAACCACCAACAATTTGGAAATAGGTCTTGATCAAGGACACATGACAAAACCAGTGGAAATGTGCGTCGGCCATGGGTGGGGGGAGTGCGGGGGGTGAAGGGGAAAGTAGGAGCATGAATCATGTAACCATGTTAAAAATGATTATTAATAAATGTTTAAATTTTAAAAAAAAATCAAGCCATTCCCCAATTGATAAATGGGCAAGAGACATGAATAGCCATTTTTCAGATAAAGAAATCAAAGTATCAATAAGCACATGAGAAAGTGTTCTAAATCTCTAATAATTAGAGAAATGCAAATCAAAACAACTCTGAGGTATCACCTCACATCTAGCAGA
This sequence comes from Gracilinanus agilis, assembly GCF_016433145.1. Classification (NCBI taxonomy): domain Eukaryota; kingdom Metazoa; phylum Chordata; class Mammalia; order Didelphimorphia; family Didelphidae; genus Gracilinanus; species Gracilinanus agilis. The sequence continues at coordinate 288,508,900 of NC_058134.1, forward strand.
TTGGCTAAAATGAAAGAAGGGGAGAGTAATGAATGTTGGAGGGGATGTGGCAAAATTGGGACATTAATGTATTGCTGGTGGAGTTGTGAAGTGATCCTACCATTCTGGCTGGCAATTTGGAACTATGCTCAAAGGGCTATAAAAAAATGCCTGCCCTTTGATCTAGCCATACCATTGTTGGGGTTGTACCCCAAAGAGATCATAAATAAACAGACTTGTACAAAAATATTTATAGCTGAGCTTTTTGTGGTGGCAACAAACTGGAAAAGGAGGATATGCCCTTCAATTGGGGAATGGCTGAACAAACTGTGGTATATGTGGGTGATGGAATACTATTGTGCTCAAAGGAATAATAAACTAGAGGAATTCCATGTGAACTGGAATGACCTCCAGGAATTTATGCAGAGTGAAAGGAGCAGAGCCAGAAGAACATTGTACACAGAGACTGATATACTGTGGTAAAATAGAATGTAATGGACTTCTGTACTAGCAGCAATGCAATGTCACAGGACAGCTCTGAGGGATTTATGGAAAAGATGCTACCCACATTCAGAGGAAGGACTGCAGGAGAAGAAACATATAAGAAAAATAACTGCTTGAAAGCATGGGTTGGGGTGGACATGATTGGGGAATGTAGACTCGAAACTACCACTCCAATGCAACTATCAACAATTTGGAAATAGGTCTTGATCAATGACACATGTTAAAACCAGTGGAAATGTGCTTCAGCCATGGGTGGGGGAAGTGCGGGGAGTGAAGGGGAAAGTACGAGCATGAATCATGTATCCATGTTAAAAACGAATATTAATAAATGTTTAAAAAAATCCCACTTGGTTACCTTTGATATATTGCTAGTATTTTATTTTATTTAAAAATTTTGTATAAATATTCGTTAGAGAACTTGGTCTATAATTTCCTCCCTCTGTTTGTGTTCTTCCTGGTTCAGATATCAGCACCATAGGACTCCTTTTTAAACTATTTTCCCAAATAGTTTTTGTAGTATTAGAAATAAATGTTCTCTAAATGTTTGGTAGAATTCACTTGTGAATCCATCTGGCTATGGGATTTTTTTCTTAGGGAATTCATTGATGGTTTATTCAGTTTCTTTTTCCCCAGACTGGTTTATTTAAACATTCTATTTGTCTGGGCAAATTATATTCATCCATTTTACTTAGAGTGTTAGGGCATTAGCATATACTTGGCCAAAATAGTTTCCTAATACCTGTATTAATTTCCTCTTCATTAGTGGTGCACTCATTCTTTTAATTTTTGATACTGGTAATTTGTTTTTCTTCATTCTTCTTAAAAATCAAATTGAATTATATTTTATCTGTTTTATGTTTTCGTCTCATAAAACAGTTCCTAGTCTTACTTATTAGTTTAATGCCTTTTCTTACTTTTGATTTTATTAATCTCTCCTTTGATTTTCAGGACTTCCAATTTGATATTTAATTAGGAATTTTTAACTTATTATTTTTTTAGTTTTTTAGTTGTATGACCAGTTCATTGATTTGTTCTTTCTTTATTTCATTGATGTAAGTATTTAGAAATATAAAATTTCCCTTAAGTATTGCTTTGGCTGCATCCCATAAATTTTGTTCTTTTGTCTTTCTTTTGAAAGAAATTAATGATTGTATGATTTGTTCTTTGATCCATTCATTCTTTAGGATTAGATTATTTAGTTTCTAATTAAATTTGACCTATCTTTCCATAGCCCTTTGTTGAATATAATTTTATTGAATTGTTATATGAAAAGAAAGCATTTAATATCTACACTTTTCAACATTTGGTTGTGAAGTTTTTGTCTTAATAAATGGTCAGTTTTTTTTGTAGGTGCCATATACCACTGAGAAAAAATATATTTCTTTCTGTTCATATTCAACTTTTCCAGAGGTCTATCATATTAACTTTTCTAAAATTCTATTTACCCCTTTAACTTCTTTCTTGTTTATTTTTTGGTTAGATTTATCTGGGTCTGAGAAGGAAAAATTTAAGTCTCCCACTAGTATAGTTTAATTCTATTTCTACTTGTAACTTATTTAATGTCTTTATAAAGTTGGATGCTATAAAATTTGCTGTGTATATTTAGTATTGACATTTCTTCATTGTCTGTGGTATCTTTTAGTAAGGTGTAGTTTCCTTGCTTATTCTTTTAATTAGATCTAATTTTGCTTTTGCTTTGTATGAGATCATGATTGATATCCCTGATTTTTAAAAAACTTTAGTTGATACGTAATAGTGTCCGTTTTAGGCTCTTATTTTTACTCTGTGTGTCTCTTTGCTTCAAAAGTATTTCTTGCAAACAACATACAGTAGGATTCTGGCTGTTTATTCTACTCTGCACTTCCTTTTTATGTTTGAGTTCATTCTATTCACATGAACAGTTATGACTGCTAACTGTATTTTCCTACATCCTGTTTCCCTCTGTTTATCCTTCCCTGTCTCTCTCCTTTACCCTGTCTCTCTTCAAAAATATTTTTTGCTTCTGACCATCAACGTCTTTGAGGCAATTCCAGTGAGAGTAAGGTTCAAACATTTCCTGCCAGCCCCACCTTCTACTGCACTATATTAGCTTCTTCATGCCTTTTCTTGTGAGATAATTTACCCCATTCTACATCTCTCTTCCCTCTCCTTCCAGTGCAATCCTTTTTTTTTACCTCTAGACTTTTTTTGATACTCCCCATCCTAGTCAATTTACTCCTGTGTCCTCTATTTATACTCCTTTTAACTGCTCTAATAATGATAAAATTTTAAAGAGTTCCAAGGGTCATCTTCCTGTGTTGGGATATAAATATTTTAACTTTATCATATCCCTTTTGCTTTCTTTTCTCTGTTTACCTAAAATTTTCTGTTCAGCTCGGGTCTTTTCATCAGGAATACTTGAAATTCTCTAATTAAATAGTCATTCCCCTTTCCCTGGAAATATTATGTTTAATTCCCCATGATAGGTGATTTTTCATTGTAATCTTGGCTTCATTGTCTTCTATCTCTTCATCAAAAATGGTTGAAAGTCTCCCTTTTTCCTCTTGAAGAATTATACTTGGCTTTGCTGGGTATTCCATATTCCAAGCCCCTTGATTATCTAGTCAAGCTAACACAGAATTTAGCAGCTTCTACTTTAAAGTAGCCAGGATTGTAACAAGAATCAAGTAACCAGCAAAGTCAAGTATAATTCTTCATGGGAAAAAAGGGTCTTTAATTAAATAGAGACTTTCAAGCATTCCTGAAGAAAAGAGTAGAGTTGAACAGAAAATTTGACACAAGAGGAACATAAAGAGGTAAGCAAGAAAGAGAAAGCATAAGAGATTCAAAAAAGTTTAACCATTTCTATTCTTATACAGGAAGAGGATACTTATAACTCTTAAGAACTTTATCACTATTAGGGCATGGGTGTGAGTTGAGTATGATGGAATGATAGCCATTGCCACTTTGACCCAATTAATTTAGTCCAGTTCAATTGCAAAAACATTTAGGGACCTGTTATGTGACAGGTTCTGAATTATACACTTATTGCTTCTGGTTCTGTTGTTTGGAGCCAAGAAGGACAAATGTAATCCTTCTGCAAGACAATCAGTCATTCAACCCACAAGCATTTCTTCAGCACCTGCCATAATGCTAGACACTATGCTAGATTCTGGGAATACAAAGACAAAGATGAAATGATCCCTACCCTCATGGAGCTTACATACAAGCAACAAACATGTCAATCTGGTTCTGACTGTAATGAAGAGAGATGCTGTGGAAAGCCTGGGAGTGTGGAACTGAAGCAGGCTTGGGTATCCAATCTTCTTCAGCTCCATTACGCAACTTAACTTACCACCTGAACTGCCCCAGGGCCTCAGGACTCCTGTTACAACAAGGTTGACCAATAAACCCCACAGAATAGAAGAGATTTCATTGACAGAACATAGGTATCCAAGCCTTTCTGAAGTAGAGGGGATAGTAGTGGCACCCTGGTGTCATCATATCCCAAAGGAGGAGAGGTACAAAGGGTAGAGGTGGAAGAAAAGGTGGCCTCCCCACTCCCGACAGGGATTTATCCTGGCTCTTCCTCAGAAGAGGAGGGAAGTGTGTGGGGGCGTGTGGGAGGATCCTCAGACTCATAGCTGTCCCTCCCTCTCTCCTCCTTGGGCAATGGGGCAAGAGTGTCTGTGGGAGCCCACAAGCTACCTTTCTTGGGAGCAGATAAAAGGACCATCTTTTTGTACTCCTGGGATATTCAGTGCCCTCTCAGCCTGACTGACTCTACTCATCTTTCTCCTCAGTATTCATGAAGGCCTCAATGTCTCGCCAGGCTTATAGCACCAAAGGACGCTTCAGCTCCTCCTCAGCCTCTGGTGGCCATGGCGTGGGTGGTACTCGGACCCATACCAGCTTTGGCTCCATGACAATGTCCAGAGGTGGGAGCAGGCTGGGGAATGCTGCCTATTGCAGCCCAAGGGGCAGCTTTGGTAGCCACAGTCATCATAATCTGGGTGCTAATACAAGAATCTCTGTCAGTATGGCTCAGAGTACATCCCATGGGAGGCCCTTTGGGGGCTTTGGTGTTGGGACAGGAAGCTTTCTAGGCTTGTGCACCAGCAGGCCAAACTTTGGGGCCTCCTGCCCCCCTGGAGGCATCCAAGAGGTGACTGTCAACCAAAGCCTGCTGACCCCTCTCAATGTGGAGATTGACCCTGAGATTCAGAGAGTGAGGACTCAGGAGCGGGAGCAGATCAAGACCCTCAATAATAAGTTTGCCTGCTTCATCGATAAGGTGAGCTGTGGAGAGGGTGGTGAAGGGGAGAAGGGGGTGGGGAATCATGTGTAGAATTCTGTTTAAGCCTATTAGGAAACAGACCTGAAACATGAAATGGGATTTCCTTTTCTCAGTTTTATTCCACTTCTATTGGCCAGCACTGTTGTTACACCTTGTATAGAACTGTGGAAAGAAAAGTAGACTTGGATTCAGGAGACCTGGATTCAAATCCTGCATGTACCTCTTACTAGTTGTATGATTGTGGGGAAATCACTTTATTTCTCAGTTTTCTCATCTGTAAAATGGGAATGATGAGACTATTTCCACTATTTACTCCAAATGATTGTTGTGAGGAAATGCTCTAGGTGCCATGAAGATGGCAAAAGAGCAGCTCTTAACTGTCTTCAATTGTTGAAGACATTAGGGAAGGGATATTAATTGGATTTGGCCTGTATGGCCCCAGAAGGCAGAACTGGGAACAATGGGTGGGATTTTGAGAGGCAGATATTAGCTTGGAAAATCTAACAATCTGAGCTGTCCAAAAGCTGAATGGTTGCCACTGGAGGCAGTGAATTCTCTGTCACTGAAAGTCTTCAGGCCAAGACTGAATGATCACGTATGTGCTCATGGGAGTGGTATAGAGGAGATTCCAGGTCAGGTCCAGATTGGGTTGGGTGACTTTTGAGATCCTTTATACCACTGAGAATCAGTGAAATTTTTATTATTCAAAGGCAATAATCCTGTGTATAATGGGCATCATATTTTTGCTTTCTGAATGAGTTGGGGTGGGGCCGGAGAGAATTCTGAATTGAAAATTTAAAAAAAAGGAAGGCAAATCTCTATGAATATTTTTGGCTAATGGAAGACTCAGTGACCAACCACATCATCTTTGGGCCAGTTAAACCATCAGTCAGTCAAGCATCAAACATTATTTAAGTGCCTCCTATGTGCCTGGTGCTGGGCTAAACAGTTGGGGTACAAAGAAAGACAAAACCATGCCAACTCCTACGTACACCTAACATATATATATATATATATATATATATATATATATATTAAAGGAGAGGAAGGCACTGGGACAGGGTGGATACAGAGTGGAATGGGCTAAGTCTTAAAGAAAGCTAAGGAAGGCAGGAGGCAGGGGTGAAGCACTCCAGGCATGGGAGACTGGTGCTTTCCTTTTAAAATCTTGACAGAATCCTGGAAATGGAAACTAGGCACAAATAATGTAAGGAAATGGAAATTAGGTGGGACAAGGGAGAGAGGAATTTGATGATTGAGCCTGGGTATGGACAAATGGTATTACCAGTACATGGTTACAGGCTTAGAACCAGACGATAGGGTAAGTAAGTATTGCAATGAGAAGTATCATCTTCAAGATGATAAGAATAACTTCAGATTAGGGAGACCAAGAAAGGAGGAGACAAGGAAGTGTTGAGTGGTCTGGGACAGAGAAATTGATGGGATCACTTCTTACTTGACATAGTAATTCCAAGTCATGAGGATTTGCATTTGGAGATGCTCTCTTATTCTATTATTATTTTTATAACAAGCAATCTTGTACAAACTTATAATATAATGGCTAATTAATAATAAAATTGGCTATTATTGGTTAATTATCTTACAATTTTCTACATGATGATATTTCATATATGGCTTTAATAATTATATAACACAACAACTGTGTGAGGCAAATAGGGAAAACATGTCCCCATTTTACAGATGAGGAAACCAAGACTCACAAAGAATGAATCCCCCAAAGCTTCCCAAAGCACCAGAGTTTGAAGCTAGATCTCTCAACTCCAAGTCTACCAATGTGTCTATTATCATTATTTCAATTGTTATGCTAATTACATGCCACTGTACTTCTACAATTAAATGACAAAGGCTTTAGCCATGGAAATGACAATTTACACCTGAGGAAACTGAGGCTCATGAACATTAAATGACTTGCCCAAGATCATATAACCAATAAGGGACTACTTTGAATTAGCTCTACCAACTCTTCTCATTTTGTAGAAAGAAACACTTACACACAGGGACACTTTAGATTCCAACCAACATTGAAGATTTAGAAAGTATTGTGCTTGGACCCATTCTCTTGCCTTTCAGAAGAGTTTCCAAGGGACAGTGAGAACAATCATGAGAAAAACAGGCAGAAGAACAGAATAAGACATTTATTGATGAGGAAACTAGGTCCAAGAGAGGCCAGTGACTAGCTGGGAAAGGGAAGGAAATCGAATTACTCAATGCTTTTATTCAAAACCAAACTCTAGTCACCAACTTGCCTCCTCTTGGAGGTATTATATTTGTTCCTGGGTATGCCTTCCTACTTGTCTGCTCACCTTGTTTGATTCCAGCTTCAGGAAATAAGATTAAGAAAGACTCCGAGATGCTATTTTTTCACTCACACTTTGGTTGTTCTGTGTTTCACAAAAATCATCAAACATTAGTTTTTCCATTTTTCATATACCCAGAGGAATGGAAAAAGAGGATTATATGGGAAACCCTGAAAGTCTGTATATTCAACTTGCATTTTAAAAAGAATGTAATAAACTCAACAATTTAAAGTTTATTCTGCTTGCCTATGTCTTCTGAACCTCCTCCTATTCTCTTCTGATCTTAAAAATATTCTCCTTTTTTTTCTCTTTTTCCTTTACTTTTTTGGTCACTCTTTTGGTCACTAGTCCTCTTTTTCCTTCCAAATTGCTCTCTTCATCCAGTTTAAAAGAAAATCCTTGCTTTGTAATAAGTAATCAAAGAAAATAAAAACAAATCCACGGGTGGACTGTGTCCATAAATATATTTGTAAGTCTGCTTTTCAAACCTTGGCATCTCCTCCCCCCTCATATCTGTCAGGTGTTTTGTATTATCTCACATGATATTTATTGTACCTTAAAATCCTTACTTTCACTTGGTATCAGTGGTGAGTATTGGAGAGAGGTCTAGGATTGGAATCTGGAGATGTGGGTTTGAGTCCCAGTCATTATTTATCTGGTGCTTTGGTATTTTCACATATATCATCTGATTCTTGGAGTGAAGGGCAGATAAGATAAGAACTGTCATACCCATTTTGCTGACGGGGAAACTAAGACCTGGAGAAGCCAAATGAATAGCTAGTCTGTGAATCCAAATTTCCTGACTGTAGGTGGAGTATAACAGGACACCTGTAAGAATACAGAATTGGGGGTTACTCGGAATTTTGGTTATTTCTCTGATCAAGTGGCATTTCTCTCTTTGCTTTCTCCCTTGACTCACCATGGGTGCTGAGACTGAACTTACAGTGTGTCACTAATGTTCCACTTGTCTTGGCTCTCCTTTCCTATTGCCATAAGTGATTTTTTATTATACTATGAAGGTGGAAGCCCCAGGGAATGGGAGAAAGGTGAGCTTATGAGGTAAATCATCCTCTACCCTGCTTACCTTCTCCCTTAGTGACTCTTGACTTGAGTGAGATTGTTCTAGTGGAAACTCATATGAAAACTTCTCTAGCTGTTTACATTCCCTTTGGGCAGAATTGGGAACCATTTGAATGACTCACAAAAGGTAAAAGTGCCAAGTTCTCAATTGAAATCTCTTCTAGAATGATTTCCAGTAAAGTCCCTTAGGGACGCTTAGCACCGGATAAATATCCTATGGCTCTCTAGTTCAAAAGCAGAGGCTCATTGTGGAGAGCAATTTGGAACTATGCCCAAATGGCTATAAAACTGAGCATACTCTTTGATCTGGCAATATCAGTAGTAGGTCTGTATCTCAAAGATAGAAAAAAGGGAAAAGAACCTAGTTGTACAAAAATATTTATGGCAGTCCTTTTTTGTGATGGTAAAGAATTGGAAATTGAAGGAATGTCCATCAATTGGGGAATGGCTAAACAAATTATGTATGATTGTAATGGAGTTTTACTGCATCATAAGAAAGGAGGACCAGAAGGTTCTCAGAAAAACTTGGACTTATATGAAGTGATGTCAAGAGAAATGAGCAGAACCAGGAGAACACCATATAGTGTAACAGTAATATTGTACAATGTTCACTTAGTAAGGATTTAGCTCTGCTCAGCAATACAAGGATCCAAGAAAACTCTAAAGGACTCATAATGAAAAATGCTATACCCTGCCAGAAAAAGAAGTGCTGATCAATGCAGATCAGCACATGCCATTTTCATTTTGTTTTCTTCCTGAGCATTTTTTTTAGTGAAATGTGCCTTCTCCTATAATATAATGAATATGGAAATATGTATTGCATTAAAGAATGTGTATGACCTATATCATCCCAGGGAGATGGGGTAGGGAGGGAGAGAATATGAAACTCCAAAATGAATGTTAAAATTTTTTTCTACATGTAATAGGGAAAAAGAAAAATATTAAATATTAAAAAAAGAGTGGGAGCTGCTTTTATTGAATCATGGTAGTGGAGAATAGTCCCTTATTGGTTATATGATCTTGGGCAAGTCATTTGATGTTCATGAGCCTCAGTTTCCTCAGGTGTAAATTGTTGAGAATGATTCCAGCACCCTTTGATGGGTGTTGAGAGGAAAGTATTATTCAATGAATTTCAGTGTAAATGGGAACTGATGTTACTGGTAGGCTAGGTAGTAGACAGATCACTAGAATGAGGCTGGGGCATGGGAATGGTGGGAAACTTGGGCCTCTTCCCATTGCCAAGCATGGATTGCTCAAGTGCTTTCTTTATTTTCTTGTAACATGTCACAAATGGAAAGAGCTTTGGAGTTGTAGCCAGAGAAATTGTGTTTGAATCTTGACTCCATTGTTTTCTAGTTGAGTGACCCTGGATAAGTCTCTCTAATTTATGTGCCTCTGTTTCCTCTTTTGTAAAATGGAGGGGTTGGGCTGTAGCTGACCTCTAGAGTGTCCTCCACATCTCAAAGTTGTGATTCCATGGTTCTAGGTACGGTTTCTGGAGCAGCAGAACAAGGTGTTGGAGACCAAGTGGGCCCTGCTTCAGGAGCAAAGCCAGAACACAGTGGCCACTAAGGATTTAGAGCCATACTTTGAGTCCTACATATGCAACCTTCGGAGGCAGCTGGATGCTCTCCAGAATGAGGCAGGGAGGCTGGATTCTGAGCTGAGTAACATACATGACCATGTGGACAACCAAAAGCACAGGTGAGAGGGAGAAGGATGGTGATGAGGTCAATGTGGAGGTGGTGAGGGAGGAGTGGGGGCAGAGCAGGGGAGTGCTCGTGTTCAGGGTGAGGGACAGGATATCTAGGAGGTCTGGGTATCCATTCATCATCCTTTTTCACTCTGGAAAAGCATAAGTAAATCTCTTCTCTTTCCCTTTGACCCTCAGACACAGAGCCCAATGACTTCTGCATAATAACTATTTATTTATAGATTTCCCCTCTTTGAATTTGCCTTTATTTAGTTTTTAAAATGTGGATTTTTTCTTTCTACAAAACCAGAATTTCTTCCTTCTTCTCCTGCCTTTCTTTTATGTCTCTGGTGCTTAGCACAGCTCCTGTCATATGTTAAGCTCTTAAGAAAGGCTTGTTGACTGACTTACATTGACTTGTTTTTATGTAACCACACAAATATTTCTGACTGTCAAGAACTTCCTCCTTTAGAGAAATAACTCTCTTACACAAACCACAGACTATGCTCTGAGGGTCTATTACTCTTCTAATAGTTAGATAATTATTCTTTTAAAAATATTAGACTCTTCTTTTCTTTTTCAGAATCAACACCGAGTCAGTTCCAAGGCAGAAAAGTGGCAAAGGCTAGGCAATGAGGGTTAAGGGGCATGCCGGGTCACACAGCTAGGAAGTATCTGAGGCTAGATTTGGACCCAGGACCTTCTGTCCCTAGGCTCAGCTCTTCATCTGCTGAGTCACCTAGTTGCCCCCTAATCATTGTTCTAAGTTTTAGGGTTGAGCTAGAAGCCAGTTGGATTATTATTGCCTATTATTCTAAGCCTCAAAAGGTTGCTCAGAACTGTTTTGGGTAAAGAAGTACAAACTGTTTTGTAATTCAGATCTCTTTGAGTAAAGTGAATGTAGCTGCCAGATGATTTGCTCACTGCTCTTTATCCACTTTTGACAGAGCCATCAGAGGCTCTGCTTTATCAGGACTGTTGCTAGGAGTATTCACATAGCAGCCCATTCCTGGTCAGGGCTCACCTCGTCTAAGCATTATTACTATAAATAGTCCCCATATCATCTAGCTTTCATGCTAAAATATGTGTCTCCCAAAGGAGGGAGGGAACATCTGAATAAATATCACACATCGATTTCATTCACCATTGAGCCGTCGTCTGCTTATCCTTCTGGATGAGTAGGGCATAGGGAGGATTGACAGGCGTCTGCAGTTTTCTGGCTCATCTAGGGGGTCCTCAAAGGGGATGGAGGCAGAATGAAGCCTGACTTAGAGTTGCTCTGTGTCACAGCTACGAGGATGAAATCAACAAACGGACAGCAGCAGAGAATGAGTTTGTCACCCTCAAGAAGGTGAGTAGGGTGCTTGGGATGTTTCTTGGGTACTAAGGAATATCTCTTAATGGGATGTTGGCTGCCAGAAATGTTGTCCCTTAATGTTCTTCTCTTTCGGTGTTAGGATGTTGATGCCGAATACATGAACTGTGCAAATCTTGAGGCCGTCTCCAAATCCATGTTGGAGGAGTTCAACTTCCTTCAGAATCTCTTTGAGATGGTGAGGCATTCAGTTAAGGAATATGACACGGTTTGCATGCAGTATTGAGAAGACTCTATACTACATTCTCAATTAATCCATCCAGTTCCAATTGAGTATTTTTAGGAGGAGAACAAGTCTTAGCTCAACTCTGCCCCTTCCTATCTATGATTCATCCTGTTCAACTTGTAACAGAGTGAGAGGAGAAAGGGGGTAATGGAGAGAAAAGGGTTTAGAATATCCTTGGTAGGAGGGAAAGGAGAAATATGGGCTGAAAGCAGATTTGTCAGTCTGGAGTTTGAGAGTTCAAGTTGAAATCAGAGAAGAGGATCTGAAATCCCAAATGAAGACTTGAGTGTTGACATGAGACATGACTCATGGACTCTCAAAGAATTGGAAGAGATCTTAGGGGTTATGGGACCAATACACACACATTCCCTTCTCTGCTAAATATATGAATCCCTATAGATGGATATGTAAACTTTGCCTCCACACTTCCTGTCATGGGGATCGTAGGGCCATAAATTTAGAGCAGAAAGGAACCTTAGAGGTCATAGGATCCTAGATTTAGAGCTGGAAGGATATCTAGTCCATCCCCCTCATTTTAAAGATGAGCCCAGAGATATGAAATAACTTACCCAAGGTAAGAAGGGGTCAGAGGTGGAATTCAACATCAGGTCTTCTGATTCCCAAATCACCATACTACATTTGAAGGTCCAACCAAAGATAGCCCACTGTGGTTGTTAGATAAGTTCTTCCTTATGGTGAATTGAAATTTGTCTCCCAATAGCTTTTACTTCTTGTTTTTAGTTTTGTCTCCTAGAATATATACTAAATCTGCTTGTTCTTCTAGATGCCTTTTCAAGTAGTTGTAGGGAGGTATAATGCCATTCCTAAATCTTTTATTTTTCAGGATAAACTGAAAGTTGAACCCAGAACCCATAGCCTTTTCTCCTGTGACGTGGTTTCCATTCTTCTTACTATCCTCATCATAACTCCTTTGAATGTACAGAAATTTGTCATTTTCTCTCATTGTGGTACCTTTGTCTTGGATGATTTCTTTCAATGCAATAAAGGATCACTTCAGTTTTGATTCTCTCTATTCTATCTCTCTCTCTTCTCTCTTTCTCTTTCTCTTTCTCTCTATCTCTCCTTTTCTCTATCACCACCTCTTCTTCCTCTTCTGAAGGAATTCACATTTATTCTTGTTGAACTTCATTGGTCTTGACCATTGTACTAACCCTATCAAGATTCTCACTCCTCAATTTCTGATTTTGTTTTGTTTAAGGACTACTCTTTCCACCTTGTTTGGCAAGTTTGTTCAGGGCTCTCCCCTCTTTGTTCAACCACAGAGCTCAGAAACATGCTATCCATCTTTCTATCCATGTCTATTAAAAATATGAAAATGACAAGATCCAAACCAGAACCCTATGACATACTATAATAGAAACAGATTTTCCTCTAGGTTGGCATTGATTAGTACTCTCTGAGGATTTCCCTTTCTTTACCTAACTCTTGATATAATAACCCAAGCTTCTCTGACTTACATACAAAGATAATATGAGAAATTGTCATATGACTTGCTGAAATCAAGATAAAATATGTCTCTAAAATTCTCCTGTTCTACCAGTCCAGTTACCCTACCAAAAACCCCAATAAAATGAGGGTATTTTGGTATGATTAATTTTTTTTATTGTTTTTAATCAATAAGCATTTATTTTTTATCCCCTCACTCCTCCCATTTCATTGGAAGTAAAATAAAAAACAACCCTGCTAATTAATATGCAGAAATAATCAAGAAAAGCAGATTCTAGCCATGGCTAATATCTGTCTTCTTCATTCTGTATATCCAGCCCATCACCTCAGATGTAGGAGGTGGGGACCATGTTTCATCTTGAGTTGACTGGAATTCTGAATTATCCTATATTTATGGTGTGGTTGTTATTGCATCAATTGTTTTCTAGTTTCAGCCCCCAGTACTTTGCATTGGGCATAACTTTTTTTCTTAATGAAATCATCTTTACTTCAAGTGACAGTCTCTTTCATTTCCTCAATTGTACCAGAACTTTTCAAAATGATAATGTTATGGTGAATCCAAAGTTTTCAGCATTGACTTTTTCCCTTTTGAAGGTTAGAACTTTGCCCACTCTTTTTTTCATCATAATCCCTATAAGTTAGTCATTCTCGAAAAGAATTGTAGGCATATAATTCTTTCATTTATTTATTAAATTTTTTAGGAAAATTTGTTATGGTTACATGATTCATGTTCTTACTTTCCCTTTCAGCCCCTCCAATCCCCCCATAGCCAACATGCATTTTCATTGGTTTTTAACATGTGTCATCTATCAAGACCCATTTCCATATTATTGATAGTTGCTTTAGTGTGGTCATTTCGGTTCTACATCCCCAATCATGTCTGCATCAACCCATGTGTTCAAGCAGTTATTTTTCTTCTGTGTTTCCTCTCCTGTAGTTCTTCCTCTGAATGTGGATAGCGTTCTTTTCCATAAATCCCTCAGTATTGTCCTAGGTCATTGCATTGCTGCTAGTACAGAAGTCCATTGCATTAGATTTTACCACAGTGTATTAGTCTCTTTGTACAATGTTCTTTTGGCTCTGCTCCTTTCACTCTGCATCATTTCCTGGAGGTCTTTCTAGTTCACATGGAATTCCTTCAGTTTATTATTCCTTTGAGCACAATAGTATTCCATCACCAGCATATACCACAATTTATTCAGCCATTCCCCAATTGAAGGGCAAACCCTAATTTTTAAGTTTTTTGCTACCACAAAAAGTGTGGCTATAAATATTTTTGTACAAGTCTTTTTATCTATGATTTCTTTCGAGCACAAACCCAGCAATGATATGGCTGGATCAAAGGACAGACATTCTTTAAGTGCTCTTTGGGCATAATTCCAAATTGCCATCCAGAATGGTTGGATCAGTTCACAACTCCACCAGCAATGCATTAATATCCCAAATTTGCCACATCCCCTCCAACATTAACCACTCTTCCCTGTTGTCATTTTAACCAATCTTCTATGTGTGAGGTGATACCTCAGAGTTGTTTTGATTTGCATTTCTCTAATTATTAGAGATTTAGAATACTTTCTCATGTGCTTATTGATAGTTTTGATTTCTTTATCTGAAAATTGCGTATTCATGTCCCTTGCCCATTTATCAATTGGGGAATGGCTTGATTTTTTTATACAATTGATTTAGCTCCTTGTATATTTGAGTAATTAGACCTCTGTCAGAATTTTTTGTTATAAAGATTTTTTCCCAGTTTGTTGTTTCTCTTCTGATTTTGGTTGCATTGTTTTTGTTTGTTCAAAAACTTTTAAATTTAATATAACCAAAATTATTTATTTTACATTTTGTAATTTTTTTTCTAACTCTTGCTTGGTTTTAAAATCTTTCCTTTCCCAGAGATCTGACAGGTATACTATTCTGTGTTCACTTAATTTACTTACAGTTTCCTTCTTTATATTCAAGTCATTCACCAATTCTGAATTTATCTTGGTGTAGGATGTGAGATTTTGATCTAAACCTAATCTGTCCCATATTGTTTTCCAATTTTCCCAGCAGTTTTTGTCAAATAGTGGCTTTTTGTCCCAAAAGTTGGGCTCTTTGGGTTTATCATACACTGTCTTGCTGACGTCACTTACCCCAAGTCTATTTCACTGATCCTCCCTTCTGTCTCTTAGCCAGTACTATATTGTTTCGATGACTGCTGCTTTATAGTATAGTTTAATATCTGGTACTGCTAGGCTACCTTCCTTCATGTTTTTTTTTTCATTATTTCCCTTGATATTCTTGATCTTTTGTTCTTCCAAATGAACTTTGTTATAGGTTTTTCTAATTCAGTAAAAAAGTTTTTTGGTAGTTTGATAGGTATGGCACTAAATAAGTAAATTAATTTGGGTAGAATGGTCATTTTTATTATGTTAGCTCATCCTACCCATGAGCAATCAATGTTTTTCCAATTGTCTAGATCTAGTTTTAGTTGTTTGGAAAGTGTTTTGTAGTTGTATTTGTATAATTCCTGTGTTTGTTTTGGTAGATAGATTCCTAAGTATTTTATATTGTATAGGGTGATTTTAAATGGTGTTTCTCTTTCTACCTCTTGCTGCTGTGATGTGTTGGAAATACATATAATTCTTTTAATAATTGGGGTGTAATTTATCTAGCTATGAAGAAAGGTAAGAAATGTTTCATGCTTTCAAGGAGTCTAGCATCTACATGAGGAGATAAAAACATGTGTAAGGACAGGTAATGAACAAGATAGGGTGTGACAACAGAGAAGAGTATAGATTGAGAGATGGAAGGAATTATCCATTCCAACCCACTCACTTTATAGATAAAGAAACTAAAACCCTATAAGATTAAGTGACTTATTCAAGGTGGTAGTAAATGGAAGAGCTAGAATTTGAATCAAGATCTACTATCTCCAAATCTTAAGCATTAGATTTGGAACCAGAAGACCTGGGCTCTGCTTATTACTAGCTCTATGACATAGGGCAAATCATGTCACCTCCTCCAGGACTCAGTTTCCTCATGTGTAAAATGAAGGCCTTCCCACTTCTAGAACCTATGAACATAGAAGAACATAGGACTCCTGTTGCCTATTTTGATATTAGTTCCTGAGGGGATGAAGGTGGGGAGGTTGGAGGGATCCAGACAGAATCTGTAGTTTCTTTTGTCCCCATAGGAGCGGAGCCAGGTCCAGACTCATGTTTCTGATACCAATGTTGTCCTGTCCATGGATAACAACCGATGCTTGGACTTGGACAGTATCATTGCTGAGGTCAAAACTCAGTATGAGGAGATTGCCAAGAGGAGTCGAGCAGAGGCAGAGTCATGGTACCAGACCAAGGTGAGTGAGTGAAGTTGTTGGCTCAGGAGAATGAGGAAGGCTAAGCCAGATCTCCAATCCTAAGGGTTAGCCTGGAAATAAGAGCCCCATTTACAGTGGCTGGACACTTGTGAATTTCTTGAAGGCAGGGACTATGGTATTTCCCATCTGTATTTGGCCCATAGATTTCCTGATTTGATCTAAATAGTTAAAATGATCAAACAGAGGGACAGATTCCCATGAAAGGACCAAATGAGGATATTCATCAAGGAAGGCCCACAAGACAGAGAGGTTTGGTCCTTTTGACCATTTGGGTTTCTCCTGGGCAGGTGGGCTGGGTCTATTGTTCCTTTAAATTAACTCACTTTGGGTCTAATGCGTACTATTTTGATCTTCAGTATGAGGAGCTTCAGATGACAGCTGGAAAGCATGAGGATCATCTTCGGGACACCAAGAAAGAGATTTCTGAGCTCACCCGCACTGTGCAGAGACTGCAGGGGGAGATTGACTCAGTAAAGAAGCAGGTGGGGATAACTTAGGCCAGGAAATTGGTAGATGGGTGATCTCAAGTGACTGGGGACATCTTTATGAGATAAATCATGATCTGACACCTGCTACTCTATTGTCAGATTGGGAATTTGCTAAGAATACTTGTAAAATACTCTGGTTTTATAAGATGAACTAGAGTGTTATTTGACTTGGAGAAGGGCACACTGAGGGTTGAACAAAAGGCAAGTTCTTCCAAAAAACCTGGGTCTGTCCAGAGAAGACCATTTCTTGCCAGTCTAGAAGTGATCATCCAGATTCTCCTTGAATACTTTCAGTGACAGGGAGTTCACAACCACATGATATAGACCATTACATTTTTGGGCAACTCTAATTGTCAGTGGGCACTCTAGTTCAGAGTCTACAGGGCTTTAGGTCCTTACTCCTAAGGAGAAGATAAAACTCTTGGCCTTAAAGTCACCAGTCCTAGGTTCAAATCTTAACTCTTGCCCTTGCAAGCCTCAGAGCCAATCACTTAACATTTCTGAGCCCCATCTGTATAAACTGAGAATGATAATACTCACATTATCAACCTCACAGCATCACTGTGTTTCCTTTTCACAAGAAAATACTTCCCTGGTTATTTTGGTTTGGGTGGGGGTCCACCAAGTCTGAAGGTGAGAATATGGAGGTGATGATGGTGGAAGATATTCTTCATACCATTGCCCCCTCCAGTGCCAGCAGTTGCAGACGGCCATTGCTGATGCAGAGCAATGTGGGGAGTTGGCCATCAAGGATGCCAAGAAGAAGTTGGGAGACCTGGAAACTGCCCTGCACCACACCAAGGAGGAGCTGGCCAAGCTGCTGAGGGATTACCAGGAGCTCATGAATATTAAACTGGCCTTGGACATGGAGATTGCTACCTACAAGAAGCTGTTGGAGTGTGAGGAGAGCAGGTAACCAAGCTGGTCATGATGGGTGGAGGATGAAGGAAGCCACATAGAATAATTTAAATCTTGGGCAACTACTTTTGTAACCGAATTCAGATCTCATTTGGGAAATGTGGGGCTATTTTCTAGTATCCACATTTATTTATTTCTCATTTATTTAACGTGCAGCTATTATAAATGTCCATGAAACTAGTTTTTACCTCCTCCTCTCCCCAAAGAAAACAAACCTAAATTTTGAAATCCAACTTTAATGTAAAGTTTTGTCAAATTGTGGCTGGTGCTATGGGATCAGGATTTCAAAGCCCTTAGTCAATCTTCTGCCTTAGTGCAACTGAGGGCAAGTGGTATGACCCTGAGAGAGTCACTTACTTGTCTGAGCCTCAGTTGGAGGAAGAAAGTGATGAATTTTCCCCCTTATTCTGAGTTGGGTGTATTAAGAGGTACCTAGGCAACATTGAGTCACTGTGGGCAGGGGGAGACAGATCAAGGAGAGCACCCAAGCAGACATACTGCCAGCATTTTTGCATTAGTGACTGACTCATTTGACTGTTTTTATGTATAGATGGTACCAGATATAGATGGATGGAATGTCTGGAATTGAATGTGATTTAGACAGGTTCCCCCATTTTATACTGTACCAGGATCTAGGGTTTTCAAAAAATAAAATGAAGGTGATTATCCTTATCCTCATGGGGTGAATGTTTTTAGAGTTGGCTTTGTTTTATTTTTAGAACTTTTATTCTCAGTTCCTAGCACTGTATCTGGTTCATAGTAGACAATTCATATAAAATGAGGCATCTGGGTAGTATCTAAGCAGTAGGTAATTAATAAATGCTTGTCCATGGATAATTGATAAGGTCAACTGTCCTTGCAGTTGAAATTCTTCTCCAATGCCTCTTTTTGAGATCTCTGGGTTCCTAAAGGCTAACTAACAGTCGGGATACTTTTTTAGAGAGACTTTGTTCTCAGAAGATGGGACACTGGGGAAATAATTTTGGGGCATAGCAATTCATTTAATTGTCTAGTCAGGTACTTAGAGGTTGTGATCTGCATTTATAGTGGTATTCCCAGTGGTTAGATTGCAGGACCTGGAGTTAGGAAGACTCATCTTTCCAGGTTCAAATCTGGTACCAGACAGTCACTAGTTGTGTGACCTCAGACAAGTTTACTTGGTGTGCCTCAGTTTCCTCATCTGTAAAATGAGATGGAGAAGGAAATGGCCAATTGCTGTAATCTCTTTGCCAAAAAAATTCCAAATGGGTTCACAAAGAGTCAGACATGACTGAAAAACATCTGAACAACAACCTCACTAAAGGGAGATATCACACAATTATTGCAGCATCTGGCCAATTCTGATTCATTCAGAAGGTAATTACCAATGCTCTTTATAGTAATTCCTTGGCTGGTTTCATCAATTGACTTGAAGCTCTGGCCAATAGCAGTAGTCAATGGGGGAAAGAGCCCTTGGAGATTCCCTTCCATCACTTAGGATTTTTGACCTACCTAAGTGTTTGCAGCCAACATAATCTCCTCCCATATTTCTGTGGAAAGTGACTCAGATAGGTAGTCAATCAATCAATGAATGTTTATTAAGTACCTACTATGTGCCTGGTACTGTGCTAAAAAGCAAACAAGGAGGCGACTCTGTCTTGATTACTCTATATCCACTTCATCCTTGTACTTAGTTATAGATCTAAAGCTGGATGGGAACTGAGAAGTCCAGCCCCCTTATTCTACCAAGGAGGGGAAGGAAGGAATGTTTGTATGCTTCTTATTATGTGCCAATAACCTTATTTGAGCCTTTCTTATGGGAGGTAGGTACTATTATTATCTCCATTTTACAGAAGAGGCAGAGGAGATTCTTTTTTTTTTAACATTTATTAATATTCATTTTTAACATGGTTACATGATTCATGCTCCACCTTTCCCCTTCAACCCCCCTCCTGCACCCCCCCCCCACCCATGGCCGATGCGCATTTCCACTAGTTTTGTCATGTGTCCTTGATCAAGACCAATTTCCAAATTGTTGGTAGTGGTAGTTTCGAGTCCACACCCTCAATCATGTCCACCCCGACCCATGTGTTCAAGCAGTTGTTTTTCTTATATGTTTCCTCTCCTGCAGTCCTTCCTCTGAATGTGGGTAGCTTTCTTTACCATAAATCCCTCAGAATTGTCCTGGGTCATTGTATTGCTGCTGGTACAGAGGTCCATTACATTCAATTTTACCACAGTATATCAGTCTCTGTGTACAGAGTTCTTCTGGCTCTGCTCCTTTCGCTCTGCATCAGTTCCCGGAGGTCTCTCCAGTTCGCCTGGAACTTCTCCAGTTTATTATTCCTTTTAGCACAATAGTATTCCATCACCCACATATACCACAGTTTGTTCAGCCATTCCCCAATTGAAGGACATACCCTCCTTTTCCAATTTGTTGCCACCACAAAAAGCGCAGCTATAAATATTTTCTTACAAGTCTGTTTATCTATGATCTCTTTGGGGTACAAACCCAGCAATAGTATGGCTGGATCAAAGGGCAGGCATTCTTTTATAGCCCTTTGAGCATGATTCCAAATTGCCAGCCAGAATGGCTGGATCAGTTCACAGCTCCACCAGCAATGCATTAATGTCCCAATTTTGTCACATCCCCTCCAACATTCATTACTCTCCCCTTCTTTCATTTTAGCCAATCTGCTAGGTGTGAGGTGATACCTCAGAGTTGTTT
>NC_058134.1:288529390-288536278 GCF_016433145.1 Gracilinanus agilis
CTTTTTAGTTTAATATAATAAAAACCATTTAATTTACATTTTGTAATTTTCTCTAACTCTTGCTTGGTTTTAAAGTCTTTCCTTTCCCAGAGATCTGACAAGTATACTATTCTGTGTTCACTTAACATGTTTATAGTTTCCCTCTTTATATTCAAGTCGTTCACCCATTCTGAATTTATCTTGGTGTAGGGTGTGAGATGTTGATCTAGACCTAATCTCTCCCATATTGTTTTCCAAATTTCCCAGCAGTTTTTGTCAAATAGTGGATTCATGTCCCAAAAGTTGGGCTCTTTGGGTTTATCATACACTGTCTCGCTGATGTCATTTATCCCCAGTCTATCCCATTGATCCTCCTCTCTATCTCTTAGCCAGTACCATATTGTTTTGATGACTGCTGCTTTATAGTATAGTTTAATATCTGGTACTGCTAGGCCCCCTTCCTTCACATTTTTTTTCATTATTTCCCTTGATATTCTTGATCTTTTGTTATTCCAAATGAAATTTGTTATAGTTTTTTCTAATTCAGTAAAGAAGTTTTTTGGTAGCTTGATAGGTATGGCACTAAATAGGTAAATTAATTTGGGTAGAATTGTCATTTTTATTATGTTAGCTCGTCCTACCCATGAGCAATCAATGGCTTTCCAATTGTTTAGATCCAGTTTTATTTGTTTGGAAAGTGTTTTGTAGTTGTTTTCATATAATTGCTGTGTTTGTTTTGGTAGGTATATTCCTAAGTATTTGATATTGTCTAGGGTGATTTTGAATGGTGTTTCTCTTTCTACTTATTGCTGTTCTAGTGTGTTGGAAATGTATAGAAATGCTGATGATTTATGTGCATTTATTTTGTATCCTGCAACTTTGCTAAAGTTGTTGATTATTTCTACAAGCTTCTTAGTTGATTCTCTAGGATTTTTTAAGTAGACCATCATATCATCTGCAAAGAGTGATAGCTTAGTTTCCTCCTTGCCCACTTTGATACCTTCAATTTCTTTTTCTTCTCTAATTGCAACTGCTAGTGTTTCTAGTACAATGTTAAATAATAGAGGTGACAATGGGCATCCTTGTTTTACTCCTGATCTTATTGGGAAGGCTTCTAATTTATCCCCATTGCATATGATGTTTGTTGATGGTTTTAGGTATATACTGTTTATTATTTTTAGGAAAGGTCCTTCTATTCCTATACTTTTCAGTGTTTTCAATAGGAATGGATGCTGTATTTTGTCAAAGGCTTTTTCAGCATCTATTGAGATAATCATGTGATTTTTGTTTCTTAGACTGTTGATATGGTCAATTATGTGGATGGTTTTCCTAATGTTGAACCATCCTTGCATTCCTGGTATAAATCCCACCTGATCGTGGTGAATGAACTTCTTAATTACTTGCTGGAGTCTCTTTGCTAGTAATCTATTTAAGATTTTTGCATCTATGTTCATTAGGGAGATTGGTCTGTAGTTTTCTTTCTCTGTTTTTGGTCTCCCTGGCTTTGGAATCAGTACCATATGGCAGAGGAGATTCTTAGTCCTTTTGCATAATATCAGCTTATACTATTTCTTATTGTCCTAGAGAATAGAAATGTCTGTCCACTGGGCAGAGAGGGAAGGAATGCTCTTCTGGATCTTTGAACTGTAAAGTCTTTGACCTGATGACCCTTCTCTAATTTTTTCTTCTACAGAATGTTGGGAGAGTGTCCAAGTGCTATTAGCATTTGTAAGTATCCTTTATGACATTTTCTGTCCTTAAACCCACTTCTGCCCTTCTTGGAGGGAAATGAACCAGTCCTATAGGCAGAATCATGACATGGAGCTAGGGTTTACCTTGTTGCTTAGTTCTTTCCCTACAATGGACAATATCGCCTTTCCCAAGACTTCCCCTTCACCTCTGCCCCTTCCCACTCTTTCCAGAAAACATTAGCACCTGTGACCCACACCCTTAGATTTCTCCCTCCTCATACAGACTCCCTTGCAGACCTATGGAGTCTTCAGGGTTGGAGGGCACCACAGATTTCATCAAGTCCAAATCCTTTCAGAGGCACCATTCCTATCTAGAACATTCCACCAGCCTGTGCTTGAAGATCTATAGTGATGGGAAGCTCCCTACTTCCTAAAAGAGTCCATTTCATTTGTGGACAACTCTTATTGTTAGGAATTTTTTCCTCACATTGAACACCAACCTAGCCTCTTGCAACCTCTTTCTATTGGACTTTTGGAGTTTGACAATAAAGTTGATTTCCCCTTCTTGGGACAATCCTCTAAATACTTGAAGGCAGTTGTTTCCCTGCTAAGTTTTCTTTTCTCCAAACTCTTCTTGTTCATTCAATCATTCCTTATAAGACATGATCTTTGAGACCTCTCAATGTGATGGATGCCACCCTCTGTATTTATTCCAGTTTATTCATATATCATCTAAAATGTGACCAAATGGAACCATACATATTATGCTAGCGACAGAGGAAATTTCCTTATGAAATTCTGACTGGTTTGTATTTAGTTCACTTCCTGATTTCTTTTGAATTTTCCTGTTGATTTCTGAGAACATCACCCTCTCTGAGAGATTACTATGCTCACCTAATATGAGATCTGGGGTAAATTTGGTAAATTTCCTGGTGCAAATGTCCTAACTCTTTCTCTCTCTTTTGCAGCTGTGATGGGCAACTCTACCAGCATGTGCGGTGGGAACATTCGAGGAGTTGGCAATAGCAGGGCTGGGGTTTCCCTGGGTAGCAGTTGTGGAGGAGTGAAGGGTAGCTATGGGTCTTCCTGCAGTTATGCTAAGCCAGGGCCTAGCACTGGGGGTACCTCCATCCTGAAGAAGACCACAAGTACCACTGTCAAGTCTTCCACTCGGAGGTATTAACCATTCTGTGACATGTCAAGCTGGTGTCAATCATTCTGTTTCCTAACAAGGTTTCCTTTCCCATTTCCCAGCCTATGCTGAACTCTTCCTCCTACTCTCATAGAAAACCACCCAGACCTTTACAGAGCTCACACCATTCAGGAGCCCAAAATAAACTAGGAAAATCTCATTTAGCTATTGTGGCTGTATTACATTGTGTTATATGGATATCTTTTGCATATCACATTGGCTTTCTAGAGTGGGAGGAGTCATTGAAGTCATCAGATAGGATGAGAAAGTTGTATTGGCCTGCCTGGTATAGTGGAAAAACCATGGGATTTGGATTCAGAAGATTGGGGTTTGAATCTTGGTTTTGCTGTGTGTGACCTTGGGCTGGATGCTCAAACCTCTCTGAGTTTCCTCAGTTTCCTATTCTGTAAAATGCCAGGGTTACATCAGATCTTCTCTGAGATCTCTTCTAGTCCTAGATTCTATAATTAGCTGGGGATTAATTTCTGCTGAATTGCCAAAGCAGCCTCAATCCCCACCCCCACCCCCAGTCTCCCTAGCTGTGTGTGCTGAGTCGGCATACTTTTGTTTCACATCTTGGGGGAGCACATAGTCTGATATCAGGTGTTAGGGGGGAGCATCTTGCCCTTTTATTTCCCTACTCCAAAGCAAACCAAAGCTAAATGTCTTCCAAATCCT
This sequence comes from Gracilinanus agilis, assembly GCF_016433145.1. NCBI lineage: Eukaryota > Metazoa > Chordata > Mammalia > Didelphimorphia > Didelphidae > Gracilinanus > Gracilinanus agilis. The sequence continues at coordinate 288,532,931 of NC_058134.1, forward strand.
TTCTCTAATTTTTCTTCCCTTCCTTCTTTATATATTGCCTATGATGTTATCTCAATAAAGAGTGGCCACATCTCTCACTGCCTCTTGAGTCTGTTTTACCCATGGACCTGAACCTGGGTCAAGCCAACTAAGTCCCTGGTAACAGAGATGTCAATAGTGTAGAGGTTACTAGAGCTTTGAGCATCCAACAATATCTTTACTAGAGACACATTTGAAACAGAAAGACATGTGCAGACTTAAAATAAAGAGCAGAATCTAATATGCTTTAGCCAAACTAAGAAAAGGCAAGAGTGGCAATTATTATCTCATGTAAAGCAAAAGCAAAAAATAGACCTAATTAAAGGGAAAGTTGAGGGAAGCTGCCTTTTATGAAAAGGCATAATAAAAAAAAACTTTACAGCAAGGCTCTCTGATAAAGACCTCATTTCTTAAATATATACTGTATAAAACTGTAAGTCTCTCCCCAAACTGATAAAGGATATAAACAGGTAATTTCCAGAAAGAATCAAAGCTATTTATATCATATGAAAAAATGCTCACTTTTGATTAAAAAAACATAAATTAAAACAACTCTGAGGTCATACCTATCAGAAATGGCAAATGCTAGAAGGGATGAGGGAAAAAATAGATGCATTAACAAATTGTTGGGGGATCAGTGAATTTAATCCAACCTTTCTGGAGAACAATTTGGAACTAGGACCAAAGAGCTGTAAAACTGTGCATACTCTTTGATATAGCAATGCCACTACTAAATCCAAAGAGATCAAAGGAAAAGGAAAAAGACCTTATATGCAAAAATATGTATAGCAACCCTTTTTATGGTGGCAAAGAATTGGAAATTGAGGGAATGCTCATTGGTTGGGGAATGGCTGAACAAGTTGTAGCATATGATTGTCATGAAGTACTATTGTGCTGTGGGAAATGATAATGATTTCAGAAAAACATGACAGGTTATATATGAACTGACACAAAGTGAAGTGAGAAGAACCAGAAGATTATCATTCACAGAAATAGTAATGTAATGATTGTCATCTGTGACTTAGCTACTCTGATCAATATAATGATCCAAGACAATTCCAAAGGACTCATGATGAAAAAATGCTGTCCACCTCAAGAGAGAAAACTAATGAACTCAGAGTACAAATTGAAGAATAATTGTTTTACTTTATTTTTTTTTTTTGCTTTTTAAAAATATTGGTAATATAAGAATATGTTTTGCTTGATTTCACATACATAACTGATATATTGCTCAAGTTCTCAGTGTGTGTGTGTGGGAAGGATGTGAGAGGGAGGGAGAAAATGTAGAACTCAAAATATAAAAAGAATGTAAAAATAAATAAATAATAAATGAGGGGAACAGGTAAATGTCAGAAAGCACTTTCCTCACAATAGCCCTAGAAGATAATAAGGCTGGAACTCAAACCCAAGTTTGTGTAGAGTCTGAATCTGAGTAGAAAAGAACAATTCTACTTTGATGCTTCAAGGTTGTTTGATGCTTTAAGAAAGTAGGATAGAAAGGAAAGAGGCCAACTTCAGCAGGTCCTCAAGTCAGAACTCAAACTTGCATCTTTGGACCCCAAGTCCATGGTATTTTATAGTGTACTAAGTTGCCCAAAAGGATGTTTTTTGAGGGGAAGTCTTAAAATAGACATCAAAGTCACTGAACTTGTTTTGACACTATTAAGTGATCTTGAACAAGTCCCTTCACAAGAAGACCTGAGTTCAAGTCTACCTTCAGATATGTGTTAGCTGTGTGATCTTGGGCAAATTATTTAACTTCTGTTAGCCCTAGTTTCCTCAACTATAAAATGAGGATAATAATAGCATCTACTTTCTAGGGTTGTTATATCAAATAATAGTTGTAAAGCTCTTATCATGGTGCCATAGCACATGGCAGATGATATATACATATAAATACACATAAAATGATAAGATGAACAGCAGAACTTCCTAATGGCACATCCCTTTAGTGATTGCAAAGTGACTTCCTCACAACAACTCTGTAACGCAAGTAACAGAAACATTATTATTCTTATTTTATAAGTGAGGAAACTGAGACCATGAGAGGAAAGTGCCTTGGAAACTTTCAATTGCTATAGCAACACAAGATGATATAGTTTGTTGTACTTTGCTGTACTTAGATTCTGAATCCAGGGTAGCCTATAGTATATACATTGTTACAGAGACTAACTATAGCACCATTCCTTTTTTTTTTTTAAATAAAACTCTTACTTTCTGTTTTAGTAGCAACTTTAAGACAGAATGGCAAGGACTAAACAAACAGGGTTAAGTGATTTGCCCAAGGTCACCCATCTGGGAAGTATCTGAGGTCAGCTTTGAACCCAGGACCTCCTGATTCTGAGCCTTGCTCTCTATCTACTGTGCCACCTGGCTGCCCCTTGTAGCATCATTCTTTGGAAGGGTAATTGTCTCCATAGAGAACAAGGTTTAAGAGGAATGACTAAACTTAGCCTTGGTATTTATGTGTAAGCAGTGAAGTTGGTATTTGGTTTAAAGCTATCTGCTGGTATCCAGATCATTCTTTCAAGAAGCTTTGACTGGGCACATGCTTCCTCCTCTCTCTTCCTAATTTTCTCAGAGGACTATCCTCTCGATATCACCACAACCTAGATGTTATCCTTAACTTCCAGTCTCTCTCACTCCTTATATACAGTTGTCAAATCCTATTATTTCTACCTTCCACAAGTCTCTCCTCACTCCAATCTACCTAAAACTCAGATCTGACCATGTCATCCTATCCTCTATTAAAAAAAAACCAAACAAACTTCAGTGTCTCCTTATCATATAAATATAAAATGCTTCTGCAGCCTCCAGAACCTGGTCTATTCCTAACTTTACAGTCATCTCACCTCTATGTACTTTATGATTCAGTGATGCCAGTCTCCTTGCTGTTTCACACATGTGTGCACACGTTACACCCCATTTCCTATCCGAGAGTTTTTCCTGGCTCTCCCCCATACCCAGAACCCTCCTCATTTCCATCTCCTAACATCCTGCAAGTCTCAGACCAGATCCCATTCAAGAAGGCTTTGGCAGCCCTCCTTGATCTTAGAACCTTTCCTCTGAGACTGTCCCAAGTTTATACTGTATGTATCTGATGTGTAGGTATATCTATATCTACATAGCCATTTACATGCTATCTCCCTCATTAGAACAGGAACTATTCTAATTGTTGAGAGCAGAGACTATTTTTCACTTTTGTATCTGTAACACTTAGCACAGTGCCTGGCACAGAATAAGACTTTAATAACTGCCATCTGACAGAGAGAGAGAGAGAGAGAGAGAGAGAGAGAGAGAGAGAGAGAGAGAGAGAGAGAGAGAGAGAGA
>NC_058134.1:288541153-288587151 GCF_016433145.1 Gracilinanus agilis
TCTTCTTCTTCTTCTTCTTCTTCTTCTTCTTCTTCTTCTTCTTCTTCTTCTTCTTCTTCTTCTTCTTCTTCTTCTTCTTCTTCTTCCTTCTCCTCCTCCTCCTTCTTCTTCTTCTTCTTCTTCCTTCTCCTCCTCCTTCTTTTCTTCTCCTCTTCCTCCTTCTCTTCCTCCTCCTCCTCCTATTAAAGCATTTTCCTCTCCCTCCTCATCAAGAGGAAAACCCAAAGTAAAATTTAAAAAAGATAACCTCTGTAACAATAAGTACAGTTAAACATAGCAAATTATTGTATTGGCCATGACCAAAAATGAAATGAACTTTGAGCAGAAGCTGGGATGAAGAGACAAATATCATTTAGTGACTGGGACACCACCTAGAATTGGAGTCCAAAGGTCTGGGTTCTAACCCTGATTTTTTTACCCATGTGACCTTCAGTAAACCACTACCCCTCTCTGAGCCTCAGTTTTCTTTAAAATGAAGGGGCTGGATTAGATGGTCTCTACTCAGTTTTCTTTGAAAAGAAGGAAATACGCATTTATTAAGTTCCTACTATCTGCCAGGTATTTTACAAATATTAGCTAATTTAATCCTTATGACAACCCTAGAAGGTAGGTGCTTTTATTTTCTTCATTTTACAGTTAGGGAAATTGAGGCAGATAAAGGTTAAATGACTCACAGCTCAGTATTTGGATTTGAACTTGGGTCTATCTGAGTGTAGACCCAAGGCTCTATCAGCCTACAAGAGATCAACTTTGGTTGATGTGATCACTGTGGAATAGCCTCTGGGGACAAGAGAGGAAGAAATGTCTGTTGGGGGTTGGAGAATGAGGAAAGTGTCTATCTAGCTGGGACTTAAAAGAAGTGGGGAGTGGGGGAGAAGGAGCTGAATGGTATGGAGGGATGGACCAAGAATTTGGTCCTCAGGGCAGGGACTCAATGTTTCCCTATAGTGATAACATATGACTGAAAAAATACAGCCTTTGTATTAGGTCCCTAAAGATTTAATAAGTAGGTATTTATTGACTGATTCACTGGCTATATCACTGTCTCCTAAGAGGTTGTCCTGGGTAGGACAAACTCTACCTGCTTCTGGATTCCTGGGGACTTCCCCTGCCCCCACTGCCTCCAGCTTTCCCAGGCACAGTTAATAGAGTTGTCTTCTCATTCCTCTTTCTGGTCCAGACAAAGGAGAGTTTACATAAAGAACATGATGGATGGGGAGAGAGAATACAGTGTTTAGCACAGAGAAACAAATTATGAGGAGTTGCCAAAGGAAAAAAAAATGACAGTGGGTGGTCCCTGGACCTTCCTGTCACTCATTCTTAGGTCTTTATAAAGGCCTTAAGGTCTCTTCCATGTAATGACTGTGCTCATTCCCATTTTCTCTTTGGTTCTTACAACTCGTGATGACTGAGGAGCATATCATCATTTCATCCTTGGATGGATTATTTAGGATTCAGATCAAATATCTGCCTTTTCCCACTTTTCTTTAATCAAGTGGCTACCTGTCTTCTAGGGCTTGGGCTAGTAGGACAGGTAAAGGAGAGGGAATAAGAATTTTGCCCTTTGCTTCTCTCTAGCAATACTTTCCAAAAACAGGATGGGCAGGTAATAGTTACGGTTGTAACTCTTGTAGCTAGAGTGAGAATTTGGATGAGGACCCATGTGTTATTATCCAGGTTCATTATCCATTATCCAGGTTCCCTTATCCAACGGGATCATTGGGAGTGACATGTATTCATTATGAGGTAATAAATTAAATATTCTTGATAATATCTTTTAAAAAAAACTCTTGCCTTCCAGCTTAGAATTAACATGGTGCATTGGCTCCAAGGCAGAACAGTGATAAGGGCTAGGCAATGGAGGTTAAGTGCCTTGCTCAGGGTCACACTTGCAAGTGTCTGAGGCCAGATTTAAACCCAGGACTTCCCATCTCTAGGCTTAGCTCTCAATCCACTGAGCCACTTTGCTGCCACCTCTTAATAATATCTTGGCAGTAGTGGTGATTTATTCATAATTCCTCAACATTTTATATGGATATCAAATGGGTAAGATGGGAATAAGAATATCTCTAAGGTTATGGGAAGCTCGAAGTCTGTTGTGAAGGTGGTCCATGACTATAATTCTTGCTACAGGGGAGATTGAAGTTGGTGGATTGCTTGCACTAAGGTAGTTCTAAGTCTGACTGGGCATCCCCACTAAGACTCTTAAAACTTGCTACCAATATGGTGAGCCCTTTGGACTTGAGTGGGCTCACTTTGGAAACAGACCAGGTTGAAATTTTTTGTGTCAATTAGCTGTGGGATTATTGGGAAGAGATTAACGGCTACACTTCTAGTCTGGGCAAATTAGGGAGATTGACTCTTACCAAAGAACTCCTCTCCAAAAAAACAAAAAAAGAAAACAACCTCAATTATAAAACCAATTCCACAGACATCTGTCCAGTTCTGAAACTCCATGATTCTTTAAGCACAAATGAGTAAGTACCTACGTCAATGGAAATGTTACAAGGAACGTGGGGCAAAGAAGTGATTATGGGGTTGTTGTCAGCAAAAGCTTTCTTTTTTCACATTTATTAATATTCATTTTTTAGAAAAGTTAACCTGGTTACATGATTTCATGCTCCTACTTTCTCCTTCACCCCTTGTCCTCCCCCTACCCCTGGCCAATGTGCATTTCCACTGGTTTTAACGTGTGTCATTGATCAAGACCTATTTCCAAATTGTTGATCATTGCATTGGTGTAGCAAAAGCTTTCTGAGGATCCAGAAGGTCTTAAGCAGAGTTTGGAAGCAGTGATGGGGAAGTTGAAGAAGGGACTGGAAGGCATTCCTTCATAGAGTGGAGAACCGAACTAGATAGATATCTTTTGTTTTAGAATTAATACTAACTATTGGTTCCAAGGCAGAAGAGGGCTAGGCAATTGGGTCCAGGGTCACACAGGTAGGAAGTGTCTGAAGCCAGATTTGGACCCAAGACCTCCTGACTCCAGGCCAAACTCTCTATCTACTGAGCCATGTAGCTGCCCCTCCCTGCTTCCATACAATCAATTGCTTAACATTTACCAGCGCAGCCCTAAATGACAAGTAAAATAGGATAGTGGACTGCCTACTAGATTTAAAGTCAAAAGATCTGAGTTAAAATTCTGGCTTAGTCCCTTATAGCTTTGAGCAAATAACCAAACCTTAAATAAGCTTTAGTTATTTCTGTAAAATGGAATCTATTAGTGGTTATATTTTAATACCCCAGAGTGCTTGTGATGATTGAGTTAGACAAAGTTCCATATTAACCACATAAAGCTCTGCCTGCCTTTATTAGCTAAGTGGTCTATTATGGTTCCCAACTCTATGATATTGGTTGGTGGTGATAGGTGGAGTTAGGGTGGGTATAGGGAAGGGTAGAATGGATCTCGAGCAGCTAGAAAATGGAAGACTAGATGCTGGTGTTCCAGGTTATCTTGGTCAGAACTAAGAAGCATGAGAAAAGAAGTTGATGACATGCTGCGGGGAGGCACGGAACAGCATGGTCCCAAAGGTCACCTGAGAATTTATAGACAATTACTGGAAGAGAATCTTAGGAATTACTATTTCAACCTCTACCTGTTGTAGATGAGGGAGACTAAACTTGGACAGGTGAAGCAGTTTGCCAAAAGCCATCTTCTTGGCAAAGTGGAAAGACCAATGTTTATAGAGAGAGGAACTGGGTTTAAATTCTGCTTCTGATATGCATCTGTGACTTTGTCATGCCTGTGTCACTTAAGGCATTTAAGACTTGGAGTCAGGAGGGCCTGTGTTAAAATCTTCCCTCAAATGTAATCTCTATGACTCTGGGTAGGTTGCTTAACATCTGCCTCAGTTTCCTCATCTGTAAAATGGGATAATAATGGCACCTGTCTTCTTGGGTTGCTGTGAGATATTTATAAAGTGTTTTGTAAACCTGAAAGTGTAATAGACTATTATCATCATCATCATCATCATTATTATTATTACTAAATTTCCTTGGACCTTGGTGTTGAACAAGATAGTCTTTCTAGCTCTAAGCTCTATATTCCCATGACCCTAAAACTAGCTAGTGAATGATCGAACAAGACCTGAACTCGAGGCTTCTGCTTCCCAGTCCCTTGCTGAGTAGTGTCTGACTCTCAAATTCTGCTGAGTTTGTCTTTGATTGACAGTGTCATGAGGAGCCCCTGCAGGCTATCAGGCAGGTGCAGGTGATCTGATCCCAGTAACTGCCCTCCGAATGACTTCTGTAGGTGTGTTTAGTGACAAGGCAGGAACAAAAGGGGTTGAGTGGTTGCCAAAGACCCAACCCAAGGGATGTTTTGGATTTTTTTCTCTTTCTACCCCTGAAACCAAACCCAGTGACTCCAGCACATAAATAAGAGCCCTGAACAGAGGTCTCTCCATTCACTGGCTCTGGCCTCATTTCCCTCTTGCTAGTAGCTACCGTTCTCTGAAGGTCCTCTCTTCTCCACTAGCCATGTTGGCCAGGAATCAAGGCATCCGAGTCAGCAGCAGCTCCCGGGGCTTCAGCGGTGGGTCAGCCGTGGTGGGCGGGGGCAGGAAGATTGCCTTCAGTTCTGCCTCTGTCTCTGGGGGTGGAGGCCGTAGCTGCTCTGGTGGGGGCTTTGGCAGCAAGAGTCTCTATAACATGGGGAGGAGCAAAGGCCTCAGCATGGCAGGGTGCCGGCAAGGGGCTGGTTTTGGATTTGGTGCTGGAGGTTTCGGTGCTGGAGGTTTCGGTGCTGGAGGTTTCGGTGCTGGAGGTTTCGGTGCTGGAGGTTACGGTGCTGGAGGTTTCGGTGGGGCATTCGGTGGCCAAGGGGGATCCAACTTCCCTGTGTGCCCTGCTGGTGGGATCCAAGAGGTGACCATTAACCAGAGCCTGCTGACCCCACTCCACCTGGAGATTGACCCAGAGATCCAGAAGGTGCGGACAGAGGAGCGGGAGCAGATCAAGACCCTCAACAACAAATTTGCCTCCTTCATTGACAAGGTGAGCTGCCCTAAATCTAGTTAGGGGCAGGTGTTAGGCTGCAGAACCCTGGAGTCTCACTTGGAAGGAATCCTGGATTTGGACTCAGGAGTTGGGTTTGAGGCTTTGGAAATTACTAGCTATGTGTCCTTGGGCAAGTCATTACCTCTCTGGACTTCAAATGAACAAATAACCTCTTTTTTTTTAAACTTCTGTCTTAGAATCAATACTATCGGTTCCAAGGCAGAAGAGTGGTAAGGGCTGGGCAGCTGGGGTTAGTTGATTTGTCCAGGGTCACATCACTAGCTCTCATCTCTGATTCTAGTCTAATATGCTGTATAGGACATGAAACAATTCAGTTATCCTCTCTGGGTTTCAATTTTTCCTAGCTACAATATGAAATCATTTCTCTATCTCAAGGGATCATAAATCACTTTCCAGATAGATGACACAGAACACTGGACCTGGAGTCCAAATCCTGACTCAGATTCTTTCTAGTGTACGAGCCGGGGAAAATCACTTAATGTCTGCATGCCTCAGTTTCCTTATCCATAAAATGAGAATAATAGAGCATCTACTCCTAAAGTGTTGTTATGAAGATAAAATGAAGTACGATTTGTAAAATGAACTTTGCAAACTAAAGGTTAGCCATACAGCACTATGGAAATGCAAACTGGTCCCTACTGGAACCACTGGGGGGATTCAGGATATCACAGAGGCCAAGGCGGTCTTCTGGTGAAATTTGAGCCTACTGGGTGGGCTAAATGATCCATGCTTGATTTCAGTTCCTCTGATTGTGAAATGGGAATCACCAGCTTGGAGGAGAATACGGCTTAACTCTGTCGAAGAGTTGACCATGGAGACAAGCTGCCCTCTTGGCTCTGGGCAGAATGGTCTCTCCTCTAGTCCATGTCTGCTCTAGGCAGTTCCCATCTTAGCCAATGGACTGAATAAGAGCCAAATAGGATGGCTGGTAGAATTCGAATCAGCCTTTAAACTGCTGAGTCATGCGCTGTGAAAGAATTGGATGAGTGTCATGCCTGAGGTTTCCCCCGACTGGGAACTCTATCATGAGTTCTGGATAGGCCATTGGGGTTAGTTGTTTTTAAAATCTTACCTTCCATTTTAGAATCAGTACTATTATTAATTCCAGGGCAGAAGAGGAGTAAAGGCTAGGCAGCGGGGATTAAGTGACTTGCCCAAGGTCACATAGCTAGGAAGTGACTGAGGACCTTCCATCTCCAAGTCTGTCTCTCTATCCACCTACCTGCCCCCTACCCAGTATATCTTTTACACACAATTAATTGTGTGTCATCTTTTCCATTAGGATGTGTTCCTTGAGGTCTGGGACTGTGCATTTGCCTTTCTGCTTGTCTCTGCTACTTGGCACAAAGGCTGGTCCATAGGAAGTGCTTCATGAGTACTTAGATGCTGACTAACTAATTGTCCTTTTACCAGCATCTCTAAGGAGCGTAGATAGTAAGGGACCATTAAGACAGAACTTACTACCTAAACCAATGTTAGTGTACATCTAAGCCTTTATCCTGGTATGACCTTACCAAGCCCCTTTTCACTAGAGGAAAGCTTGTATGTAGTTCCTCTAACTCTACTGGAAACCAAAGTCAAAGAAAATTAGAATTAGAAAGAGTCTTGAAGGAAAACTGAGACCCATCTATTTTTAAGGTCCTTTCTAGCTCTGAGTTCATGATTATTCTTCCCTCCACTCCTGATCAAGATTAGAAAACTTAGGGCAATTAATTGGCTCAGGTCTAGAGATGGGGAGGTCCTGGGTTCAAATCTGACCTCAGATACTTCCTAGCTGTGTGACTCTGGGCAAGTCACTTAACTCCAATTGCCTAGCCCTTGCTGCTCTTCTGCCTTGGAACTAATACACAGTTTTGATTCTAAGATGGAAGGTAAGGGTTAAAAAAAAAGATTGGATGACTTCCCAATTCCCATCTCCCATCCCCTGTCAATGGAAAGCATTTCTCTTATTTTCTAGAAACCTAGTGTTTTCAAATAAGCCATTCAAAGGTGTCTGGAAATGAAAAAATTCTTTCTTTGTTCTACTTTAAGTCTCTTAAGATTTGGTAAATCAATTCTGTTTCTGTACTGGGGCTTCCCTTCTAGGGGTTGTTTGGATTAACTGAATGGCCTGGCTCAATGCTTCCGCTACTGACGTTGGCCACTTGGCTTCCCATCTAGGTGAGATTCCTGGAACAGCAGAACAAAGTCTTGGAGACCAAATGGAGTCTCCTTCAACAGCAGACAACCACCACATCTGGAAAAAACCTAGAACCTTACTTTGAGAGCTATATCAACTGCCTGAGGAAGCAGCTAGATAGCTTGACCAATGAGAAGAGTCGCCTACTGTCAGAACTGAAGGTCATGCAGGACAGTGTGGAGGACTTCAAGAACAAGTGAGTGGGGCCTAAAGCAATGGTGCAGGTGCTATCAGTCCACCAGGGACTGGGCTAGTTGATTTCTGAGGTCTCTTCCCAGGCCTAACTTCTTGGGAGCCTAATAACATATGGAGATGACCATTCTGAAGCCAGGTCTGCTCTCTGTAAGCTCCCACTCATTAGTTTACAGTTGGAAATTCTAAAGGATCCTAAAGGTCATCTTCCTCCCTCCAAACATCCACATGTCAATAAGTTGGAGAATTAAGTAAATGAGGAGATGAATGGATATCCGAATGAAGAAGTGATTTCACGTCACCAATTGCTTACTGGGCATTGAAAACCAAGTATCTCTCCCAAAGACATCTCAAAATCAACAGATCCAAAGCAGACTTATTATATTTCTACCAGTAGCTAATCATGTGTCCCCCCTCCCTACCCCTCTTCTCTCTGGCTTCAACAGATATGAAGAAGAAATCAACAAACGTACAACTGCTGAGAATGACTTTGTGGTCCTCAAGAAGGTAGGATGAGAGCTCCCTGAGGGACTGCTTTTATTTTGTTTTGTATATGTATCTCTGGGGCCTTGAATCACTACTGTTTTGTACAGAATAGGTAGTCAATGAATGCTTCTCTTTCCTCTTTAAGTCAGCCTTTGACTTGATTCATCTAATTTATTAATTTCCTTTGAACCAGATCAATAGCAAACCCCACTCCACTTAATGGTGCCTACATCTGTGCAGTCAAAGGGAATTGGAGTACTGAGCCAGGATCTGAGGAATTAAGGCTGTACAGAGGGCCTATTTAACCAATTCATCCTCTTTCCCTCAGAGAGATTTTAGAACTGCCCTTCTGGGCAGAATTTGTTACTATTCTGGCCATTGTTCCATTCAATGAGTTTTTTCTAAGTACTTCTTCAATTCCAACTTAAATCCTTCTTGTTGTAGTTCAACCCACTTACTCATGTCTTTCTAGTAACAAAATGCTACTCCTCCATTACAGGATGTGGATGGTGCCTACATGACTAAAGTGGATCTGGAGGCCAAGGTGGACGCCCAAAATGATGAGATCAACTTCCTGAAGGCTCTTTATGAATTGGTGAGGATTCCTTTATTCTCTTCTAGGTTTGTGATACTGCTGGTTAGAAATAAGGCCTCTTCCATTTAAAAGAATTCTTTTTCCTTGCTTGGCAAATGCATTGGAGAAGACATCAAAATGGTAGAAGTGTTCATAAGCCGGAATGCTGTGGATGGAAGTGATTGGTTCTGTTAGTGGAATTCTTCAGGGCCAAAGATTCCATTGGTGAAAATTATCCATTCCACCTTATGGGGTGCCACCTGAGTTAAGGGCAGAGAGAATATGCTCTTCATAATAGAGGAAACTTAGTGGATATTGAACTAAAAAGAATTGAGAGTTTCTGAAACTCCATTATTGCCAAACAGCACAGGACTGTCCTCTCGCAGAAGTAAAGAGCTCACTCTTCTGTTAACACTTTAAAGCTGCCAAAGCACTTTCCTCACAACACCTCTATGAGGTATATAGCTCCGTTTAAGTATTCTCATCTCTATGTTGAGGTGAACATCTACCTTTTGCTTTGTAGGAACTGAGTCAGATGCAGAGCCACGTCAGTGATACCTCTGTGATCCTTTCCATGGACAACAACCGAACTCTGGACCTGAACAGCATAATCAATGAGATCCAACTCCAGTATGAAGATATCATCCAGAAGAGCAAAGTAGAGGCTCAATGCCTGTACCAGAACAAAGTGGGTAAAACAGGAGAACTATGGGGTTCAAGATGGGGCTGGTTCATGGGGTATGTTTCTTGAATTTCTAGGACTACTCCACCATCCATGAATACCTTCTTGGCGAATTTAAGTAAAAGCCTCAGTTAAGCACACGGATGGTCAGTCTGCTTCAAAGGGACCATACTTATGTCTATAGACCAAGTGGAGATGATTAGAGATTATCTAATATTAGTGAGCTGAGGATCTTCTCATCCAATTTGGAGAAAGGAGAGTTGACGCGTTTTGGCATTCTTCTGACTTTCAGGTCCAACAGCTTCAGAATTCTGTTGACCTGCATGGTGATAGCCTGAAGAATACCAAGAGTGAGATCTCTGAGCTCAACCGGATGATTCAGAGGCTTCGGGCTGAGATCGAGAATGTCAAGAAGCAGGTGAGTCTCACCTCTGTCTCAGAATCAGGGAAGATGACTAGGGGTAGTGTTGAAGGTGTGAGGAGGGGGCAGGATGGCAAAGAAGAGTTATTTAAGAGAGACAAATAGGGAAAGTGTCTGAAACAGGTCAGATGGAATCTGTTCTCTAAATAAGAGGGATAGAGAAAAGAAACCTGGATTCAAGTCCTGGCTCTTACACTAACTGGCTGTGTGGGCCACTTTCCTTTCACTAGTCCTCAGTTTCCTCTTTTTTAAAATAATGGTAATAACTATAATGATGATGATAACTAACAGGTATCTATCCCTTTCAGGTTTTTAAAGTATGTGAGGCAGTGTGGTATATATGGTGGTGAGACTTTTGGATCTGAAGTTGGAATTAATAAGTTTTTAATATTTTAAAGTCAAAGGACTTGCATTTGCATACTGTCTTTACCACTTGCAATCAATGTTACTTTGGTCTAGCCTCTTGCCCTCTCTGGGTCTTGATTTCCTCATCTTTAAAAGCAAGGGGGTTAGATTAGATGACCTCTATGATCCCTACTAGCTCCAAATTGGTGATCTTAGGTACATCATCTCATTTCATACCATGAGGGAAATGTTATAGGTATTATGTTGTTGTTCACCCATTCCAGTTGTGTCTGACTCCTTGTGATCTGTTTTGGGGTTTTCTTGGCAAAGATACTGAAGTGGTTTGCCATTTCCTTCTCCAGCTCACTTTATGGATGAGAAAACAAGGGTAAACAGGGTTAAATGGCTTTCAGAGTATCTGAGAGTATTCGAACTCAGGGTTTTTGGACTCTGGGTCAGGTGATCTATCCACTGTGTCACTTAGCTATCCATTATGGCCATGATTGTCTCCATTTTACAGATGAGGAAATGGAGGCCCAGTTGAGGAAGCTGATGTAAACAGTAATTGAGCGATGTGCCCAGGGTCAGCCAGGGAGGATTTGAACTCTGGTTTTTCTGACTCTGGTCCCAGTGTTCTACCCATTGTGTCACCATGTTGCCTCTTAGTAGGGCTTATCAGAGAGAAGGCTCTGTGCTCTCTAGTACTTAACACTTCCTTGCCCCCTTAGTGCCAGACTCTGCAGACATCAGTGGCCGAAGCTGAACAGCGTGGAGAGGTGGCCTTGAAGGATGCCATCACCAAACGGACTGAGCTGGAGGCTGCCCTGAGGAAGGCCAAGGAGGAACTGACCCGACTGTTGAGAGAATATCAAGATCTGATGAATACCAAGGTGGCTCTAGACCTTGAGATAGCCACTTACAGGAAGCTGCTGGAAGGAGAAGAGTGCAGGTAAGATGGCAGCCAAGATGGGGAGATGGAGGGAGATGGTAACCAGGAGACTAAACTCGAGTTGTGAGTCTGAGTCTCTCCTCTGCTGCCTGGTTCTCATCTTCCCTGGCAAGTTCAGAATTTGGGGCATTATAGGGAGCTGGAGCTGCTTCGCCACACTAGTTTCCTAATGGGAAACATCAGCAATGTAAGCATGTGTTAGACCTGAAGAAGATTTCTGATAGAAAATGTTGCTCGAATGAAGCAGGAGGTCTGGAAACAGAGAGGATTCTCCTGTTTCCCAGAGAGGGGGAGAAATAGTCCTCTCTGGAGCCAGGGACTGGACAGAATGACTTCTGGCTCACCAGGGCTTTTTCTTCCCACAGGATGTCTGGAGAATGCCAGAGTGCTGTAAGCATCTGTAAGTAGCTCTCATGTCCTTTCGCTCATTTGTTGAATAAAATTTGAATTTTGGAGCCTTAATCTCAGATTGGTTGAACCAATCCAATATTATTTATTAACTTTTTTTTGTCTCTCCCCCTACAGCTGTGGTTAGTGGCAGCATCAGCTCTGGAGCCCTTGGAGGGGGCTACTCTGGCCTTGGCCTGGGCGGTGGTTTAAGTGGTGGTTTCGGCGGTGGTTTAGGCGGCGGAAGTGGCTTTGCAATTGGTAGCAGTGGTGGCTCCAGCAACAAGATCGTCTCTTCCACTAGCCTGAGCAAGAGAACCAGCCGATAGCAGGCAGACGGCTCCTCGTGCCCACCTGAGCAAACCCAAAATGCGATCGATCTCCTCTACTTCTGCGCCTCCCTCATCTTGAGCTCTCACCTCTGCCCCACGCCCTCTGAGGCCTGGCTCACTGGAATTGCTTGAGGATGAGGGCATTCTCTTTTCTCCTCCCTTCCAAGAGCACCTGATCCTTGAGGGGATAGTGTCCTGTCATCTTTTTTGGGGGGGTGTTTTATTGCCTTGTTGCTGCTCTGGGCTGGCATTCTGACTGGACCAGGAGGGAGTTTTCACTTTGACTCTCCATCTTGGACAGACAGAGGAGAAAAGTAGCTAGGACATCATACCCAAATATCCCTTTCCCCAATAATATGTGCCATCTCTTACCCATAAATGGAACTTCTCATTCTCTGAACCAGATGTGCAATCTTCTACCCAGATCCTGGTGGGTTTTGTATTCTTCCAAATAGCTATACCCTTTTCCACCCAGATATACTGACTCCCACCCAGATCGGGGTTTGTTTACATCCTTGCAGCCAGATTCACCTTCTCCCACCAAGAACAGGTGATCTGACTTTATTTATGCCAGTCCAAAATTCATTCCCCATGACCAAAAGCTGAAAGTCCTGGTTCTTCAGAGTTGGCACATAGACATCAATCAGTTGTCCTTTTATCTCCACTTCTTTCTTCCATTGCTCACCCACTGTCTTGTTCTGCTTCTGTTTGGTGTGTACTCAATAAAATGCTTGTCTCATTCATCCTGAGTCAATTGTATTTGTAACTAGGATACAGGGAAGTATAATCTACATGGCTGAAAATATTCAGATATTTCAGTCCAATGAGATAAAAGTGGCTTTTGGGCCTGAAAGATTTCTTTTACACCAGGGATTCTTAATCTCTTTTTTCTTAATGTCACGGATTCCTTGTTAGTCTAGCAAAACCTATAGATCCCTTCTCAGAATAGTGCTTTTAAATGCATAAAATAAAACACACAGGATTACAGGGGACATCAATTATATTGAAACCCAATTATCAAACTATTTTTAAAAAATGAGCTCATAGAAAATGAGATTCCTCTGTCTAGAGACTTTGCTCTGACTTAAGTTTTAGCTCTTTGTGTCCTCTGGCACTGAGGAAGGGGAGGAACCAAGAAGGGAAAGAAATATCCATCCACAAAATTGACGATGAGTTTCTGGGTAATGACAATCAAATCAAACCAAAATCCCCAAACAAAGAGGCCCAGGCTGAGAGAGAGAGAGAGGGTGACTGATTTTGGTCTCTCATTTGTCAGATTTTCTAATAGCCAAATTCGACCACTAGGAAAAATGTCAACTTTTTTCATTGGACTCCAAGGAGGTTAGAAAATCCATGGAATGGATGAAGTCTCCCTGTCAGGAACTCGTTCCAGCATTCAATTATTGAATTAATGAATACATATTCATTATGTATGAGCAAAAGGGATGTGTGATTTTCCCAGAGTGGGAACTTCTTACAGAAAAGAATATTTAAACCACCCATAAATTATCTGCTTAAGAGAGTCTTGAGGTTAAGGCTATACAGCTGCAAAATATCGGAGGTGGGATTTGAATCTATGTCTCTCTGAATCCTAGATCTACCATTCTATCTTCTGTTGATTCTTGATGAAAGACTGAATAAATGTATGAATGGATTGTTGCCTTAACATCTTGTCTCTTTGATTTCCCTGCATCTTCAGGAGTACCTCAGTTATGCTACAAGCCATTCAGTTAAGAAAATGTTAAGGGGTAGGAAAGTCACTCAGGGAATAGGAAGTCTTTCTGCCAAGGTAGGGGAGCATTGTCGTTATTGAGATAGTGGGCTGTAATAGCAAGATTTTTTTGAGTAGTAAGAGACTTGGAGATAGTATGCCTTAATTTTACAGATGAGGGAACTATCTCCCAGAGAGAGAAGAGGACTTGGTTAGTGACAGAGTTGGGACTGAGTTCCAGTCTCTTGACATACCTCTGCTTTTCTGGAGATTCTGTTTGGAGGAAAAGTAGAGTTAAAGAGGGGCAGCTAGATAGTATCATGGATAGAGTTCCAAGCCTGGAGTTGGGAGGACCTGGCTTCAAATATGGCCTCAGGTACTTCTTATCTGTGTGACCATGGGTAAGTCACGTACACCCAATTGCCTAACCCTTGTTTCTCTTCTGTCTTAGAATTGATACTAAAGACCAAAGGTAGAGTTCAAATCTGGCCTCAGACACTTTCTAGTTGTGTGACCCTGGGCAAATCACTTAATCCCCATTGCCTAGCCCTCGGAACCAAAAACACAGGATTGATTCTAAGATGGAAGGTAAGGGTTTAAAAAAAAAAGACAATTAAAGGGCATTCACAATAACTAGGGGGTTTAGAAGAATCTAGAAAATCATCATACACATTTCACTCCCTCTTGTAGAGCAGAAGATCAAGCTAGTCTAGTCCATCTACTTTCAAGGTTCATAACTAGTGCTTAGTTTTAAGGTGATATTTATTATCCCTTATAAAAAGCATATAAGATCAAGAGACAGCTACATGAGACAGTCATTTCAGGCCAACTCTGGGATTCCCAACTCTGGGACACAGCTGTTAACCAAATAGATGGTCCTTCATCATTTGGGATAGTGACTCACGGAGATTTTGTACAAAGGATTGCTAACAGCAATAGCAATTTTGTGCTACTAGAACAAGAAGATGCTAATGGAAAATTCAGTTTAACTGTTCCCTGGCTTGGGCTGGGACTTTCCCCCTGTGATAAGGTACTTCCTTGGCTCTTCCCCTGTCGGCACAATCTTCTTTTAGGGGAGGTAGTCACTTAGGAAAGTAATGACAGGAATTCTGTATAAGTTCCTGGCCTGAGATGATCTTTAGGTCTAGGAATACATCGCTGTCCATCGTGTAAGCCATATTTAATGAAAGGGTCTCCTTAGGCAATAGAGGGTTTCCTTAGTAAATCAAATATAGTACAAAGAGTCAGGAAGACCTGAATTAAAATCAGATACTTACTAGCTGTGTGACCTTAGCAAGGCTCTCAAACTTTGTGCTTCGGTTTCTTCATCTATGAAATGAGGAAGTTGAACTCAACACCTTCCAGTTCTGAATCTATGATCCTCTAAGCCCAGGAAAACTTCTAGTAAAGGGAACTCCCCAAGCTCTCACATGTGCCAATTTCTCCTTCCCTACAATGTTGCTTTTTCCTATCCATTCTGGGCAGGCATTACTGTTCTTGACTGCTGAATATCTCTAGGGCTCCCTACCCATCCCACTCCACCCCTCTCCTCTAATTGAGTAATTCATCATACTATCTAATTTCAATTCATCTCATCCCAATGATAATCTTTCGAGTTGTCAGGTAGGAGAGCCAGTGACATCTTCTGTCCTCTGGTTCTTAAACTCCTGACCTGTGCAATCCAACCTTTGGACACTGGTGCATGGTTCAAATGCCGCCTTGGGGCATTGGTTGATCAAAGCTCCAAATGGCGAATTCCAAAGGGAAGGTATTTGGCAGATGATTTATATATTAAGAGAGGCCTAAACCTGCTAGAGGGCTCTGTCCTCCACAAACCCCACTAATCCCCTAATTGTCTCTGTTTCTTGCTGCCCCAGTTTCTCCCAGGCATGTGTCAGAGGAGGAAGTCTCCACAATGCTGTCAAACTGCTTCTGTGTCTTCTCAACATTGTTCCCTGCCTGCTGCTTGGCCCCTGGGAAAATACCAATTCAGCTCAGTTCCAGGTTTCTTAGGCTGGGGGAGCCTGGGCTTTGACAGGGGTGGGGCCTGGGTTTCTTAAGCCCTCAACCCAGCCATGGCGCACTTTGAAAGTTACAGGCTGGAATATCTTCCCTTTCCCACTTAAAAAGGAAAATACACAAATATCTACATTTCCCATACTCTTTTAAACTTCTATTTAGGGGTTAAAGTCTAAGCCATTTCAAGGTCTTTGTTCATGAATGGACAATGGTGACAATTTTAATTTAGGACTAGTAATAAAAACTGGACCTATGATTTCATTGATTTTGTGAATTCTCAAATATGGAAACTCTGCCAATGCAGGGTTGTACCTTATTTGCAATTATGGTATTGAACATTTTTTTCCAGTTATTGGGAAGTATTTTTTCCAATTATTTTCTCTCTTCTTCTTCTCTACGGGGTAGGTAGGTGAAGAAATACCAGACAAAAAAATATGCACAGTCAAGAAAGCACATTTACATATTAGTCATGCCCCAAAATGTGTGTCATTCTGCATTTTGAGTCTGTGTAGGATTGAGCCTCAGGTCTTCCTGGCTCAAGTCCAGTACTCCATCCACTCCAAGAGGTTAAATGATTTGTCCAGGATCACATAGGCAGTGCATGACAGAGGTGGGATTTGAACCCAGGTCTTCCTGGCACCAAGAATATTTCTCTGTCCACTACCCTACAATGCCTCCAATTTTGGTATTTTAGTTGAAGCCTTAAAAATCTAATTTTATTAGAAACCAAGCAGATATTTATAGCTCAGTCAGATGGTGAGATCCCCATGTTAGCCAAGACCCAATTTTACCCAGTTTCTTTAGAAAGTCAGACTGGATCATCAAGATTGAAAAAAGCCACTTTTAGAGAGATTCTGATATGACACAGATCTGTCAAGCTGGACTGGGGTCAATATTGCCCTCCAGAGACTACTTGTATAAGTACAGATGTCCTTGTTTATCCTGCTTCTGAAACCAACTCAGAATTCCAAGGTTCCATGGCACAAAGTCTAGTTCCCAAAGGAATGTTAGAGATCCCCTCATCTAACTGCCACCTTTTGCTGAAGTGACTTTTCACTGAAAAATAAGCTTACACATCCCAGTAAATATTATTTTGCTTAGGATTGAATTGAAAATATGAAGGTTTACTAATAAAATATCTACCTTACAATTTTATTACATACTTAAGATGTTTCTGTGCTGTTAAAAAATTAGAGTAAATCCATAATTTTATCTGAATTCCATTTGTGGATTGATTTGTGAAAAGTATGGGGATCTTTTTTGGGGTGTCTTTTCAGGCAGGATGTGAGTTCTTTAAGAAAAGGGACTGTTTTTTTCTGTGTCTCTCCAGTGCCTAGTGTAGAGATTTGCCAATAGTAGACATGTATGTATTAAATGATGGCTCATTCTTTGAATTGTCTGATATAGAAGTGTGTTCTACAATAGCATATCAGTTGGGAAACCTTGCTAGATCTCTTATATTTTTATCAATAAAACATTGTAGGTATTCCAAAATGAATAAAAGGAGAGGGGCATCTAGGTAGAGAGTGGATAGAGCATCAGGCCTGGAGTTGGGAGGACCTGGGTTCAAATCTGGCCTGAGACATTTCCTAGCAATGTGACATTTGGACAAGTCACTTACTTCTAATTATCTTGCTGTTACTGCTCTTATCTCTTAGAGTTGATACTAAGACAGAAGGTACAGGTTAATAAAAAGATATAGGTGCCAAGCAAGAAGTTCTTAGAACCCAAAAAAACCCATCAAATCTGTAGTCATTCTAAATTAATTGCCTCATGACTTCATTCACAATTCCATTTCTACCAGACTATAACCTTTTTGATAATATATTTACTTATAAAGAAAAACTATCTCTTCAAATCAAACAGAAGCTTTTTGATAATGTACATTTTTGGGGAACTTTTTTGGAAGTTTATTTTCTCTTCTGTGTGTCTAGAGTTGACCATGTAGACACATGCTATAAGATCCCGATTCCAGAGAATTAGGGACCTCCGATATCATTTAGGTCAACATATACTCAAACGGGAATTTTCCCTGCAATATGGCCATTTACAAATAAATGGGTCCCCACCCTTCATTTGGAGATTTTGAGTGCTGGGAGGCAGCTCCTTCCATTTTCAGATGGCTCTAATTGTTAGAGACTCCTTACATTGAGCCTAACCGACATCTCTGCTATGTCTCTCTTTTGCTCTTGGCGCAGTCCTCTGGTCAAATAGAACAAACTGAATCCCTTTTCTGTAGGACACCCCTTTGGAATCTTGAAGATAACTATCACATCACTTTCCCCAAGTCTTTTGTTCTCCAGGTTCTTCAAATAATCTCTGTATAATCTCCTTTCTAAGTGCTTAACCATGCTGACAACCCTTTCTAGCTGTGCCCATCCACCTTTGGTACCCAACTCTCACCCAGGGCTCTAAGAAGCTGTGGCCACAGCGGCCATACCCTGCTAAAACTATCTGGACAGATGGGCTAAACCAGGTTGAGGGTAATAAAAACGGTGAACTTGGGGTACTTCTATCCCAAGCGTGTGATATAATTGACCTTTGAAACGAAGGACTAAAGACAACAGGAAATATTGCCTTTCCTAAAATGTGAGGCCAGAACCTAGATGTAGACTGACCAGGACAGAGGACAATAGAGCAGTAAATCTGGGACATCAGCACAGCCAAGTGTGGTGGGACGTTGGAGATGGCTGTTCGCTGGCCTATATAAGGTTCCCAGTGGACTTTGACTTGAAAGGGCCAGGACTGACGTCTGATAGAAGAGTGTGTGTCTATCTGGCTCTGTTTGTTAGCCCTGGCAACTGCCGCCACAAGTGGAGTTGGAGGCAACAAAGGGAGACCTGTGCCAGATGTGGAAGCCAACACCCAGCGCCCCTAGAAACAGCCTCATTGGTGATTGAATGGACTGACCAAGGGATTGAGGCTAGCAAGAGTGATAAAGAGCATTTGTTGAGGAAATGGAAACAAAGCTGTGTTGGTGAGATCAGAAATGGACTTCAGGGTCAAGAGGAGGATTTGGGCAGATCCTGGTTTGTTTAGCATCCGGCCTCTCCCATATGTAGTTTCAGACAATAAACATTGTCAAATGAACACCTAAAGCTTGTATCCAATTATGTCAATCGTGATGTTAAATACAGTTTTATTGCTTATCTTAATATAAATGGAATGCTGCACCCGGGGTCGGGAAGACCTGAGTTCAAATATGGACTGCTGACATTTCCTAACAATGTGACTCTGGGCAACTGACTTAACCATTGTCAGCCTCAGTTTCCTTAACTTTAAAATGGTGATGACAATAATAGCGCTTACCTCCCAAAGTTGTTGTAAGGATCAAATGAGATGATAATTGTAAAATGCTTAGCACCATGTCTGGAGCATGGTAAGCGCTATATAAATGTTAGCTATTATTCTTACTTTTAACTTATTAACTTTTAAAAAACTTTTAAAAAACCCTCACCTGCTCTCCTAGAAACAACTCTAGGAAAGAAGGGCAAGGGCTAGGCAAGGGGGATTAAATGATTTGCCAAGGGTTACACAGTTAGGAAGTGTCTCTGAGGTCAAATTTGAACCCAGGTTCTCCTGTCTCCAGACCTGACTCTCTAACTAGTGAGTCATATTATTATTATTGTTAATGTTTGCTGTGCAGAATAGGATGTGGATTCTAATTGCAGGGGAAGGAATTAAAGTTGAGCTCAAGAAAGAAACTTCTAAGGTCAGGGTGGGGGTGTCAGACTGGCCTGGGTGAGCCCAGTAATTTGATGAATCTTCTCCCCTGGAGATCCTGGGGAGTCAGAAAGTCCAGGTGAGGTTACAAACCCTGAGGCAGGGGGATGGTCTGAATAATCTCCTTTCCTGTATCAGCATCCTATGAGTATATGATAAATTGCAATACAATGATTCATTCTTTTTTCTAGGTAAAAGGGATTTAGGACTTAATCCAAATCCAAGATCTAGGTGGAATTAAATGCTACAGGTTTTTTTTTTTTTCCATGGTGGACTCAACCTAACTTTATTTTCTTCTAGAAGTCTTTCGGGGTGTCCCTTTTAGAAATACCGTCTGATCTTTAAAAACATAGTGCTCTACAGATGACAGTGACCTTATTGTCACGTGCTAGTGATGGCTTCATCCCCTAAAGAGCCCTTCATTGTAATAAAGATGTACATTTAAGCAAAATAAAATAGCCCATGACCATGGAAAAGGCAATGGATTTGGGAACCAGAGGTCTTGGGTTTGAATTCTGACTGCCATAGTGGCCAAATCAATTTACCTCTTTGGGTTTCAGTATCCATATCTGTAAAAATGAGGGGGCTGAACTTGATGACTTCTAAGGTTCCACCCTGCTCTAGCTTCTAAATAAATGGTTTTATGATCATTCTCCAACTGTATCCAATATCTTTCTTCTCAGAGGTGCCTTCGCTGTGGACATCATCTCAATCTCCTTCTCACTGGAACCTTGGACTCTTTCCCTGGGATACTGGACTCTTAGAAGTCCAGAAGAAGAAGAAGCTTTTGCCTGATTTTGTTCAGAATCAGACCTCAGTATCTTATCACAAAGATCCCCCCTCCCCTTTTTAAATTCTTATCTTCTGTCTTAGAATTGATTCTAGTATCAGTTCCAAGGTAGAAGAGTGGCAATACTAGGCAAGTAGAGTTAAGTGACATGCCCAGGGTCACAGAACTAGGAAATGTCTGAGGTCAAATTTGAACCCAGGACCTCCCCATCTCCAGGCCTGGCTCTTAATCCTCTGAGACACCTAACTGCCCCCTTTAATATCAATCCTAAAACTGAAGAGTGACAAGGGCTAAACAATTGGGATTAATGACTTGCATAGGTTCACACAGCTAGGAAGTGTCTGAAGCCAGATTTGAGCCTAGGACCTCCCCATCTCCAGGCCTGGAACTCTATCCAGTGAATCACCCAGGTGCTCCTCTTACCACATAATCTTGTGCTTAGCCCTGCCCTGGTGTCTAGCTCCCTTTTATGTGCTGCCCCCCAATAGAATTAAAGCTCCTTGAGGGCCAGGACTGCTTTACTTGCTTGTGTTTGTATCTCTAGCACTTGGCAAAGAGCTTGGCATATATGCTTGGCTAATAAATGCTTTCTTTTTGTCTGTCATCAGGATTAGTCATTCCATTGATCAGAGTTCTGAAGTCTCTCAAAGTTGTTTTCCTTTATGTTACTATGCAAATTGTTCTCTTGGTTCTGCTCACTTCAGTTTGCATCAGTTCATACAAATTTTCCCCACATTTCATTTACTTCACATTTGTCATTTCTTATTGCATAGTAATATTTTATCAAATATATATGTATATATGTATATATATATAATTGTTTTTATCAGTTCCCAAGATGATCTATTTGCTGTCTCAGACCCATTTTGCCTCTAATTTCTTCCCTTATCCCCTTGACTCTTTCATATTTTAAAATTTGATTTTTTTCATGAACAAGCATTTGTTTCCTCACCCTTCCACTCCTCTTTCCTTCCCAGTGGGAGAAAATATGCCTTGTGACAGATATATATATAATCAGGCAGAATCAATTCCCACATTGGCCATGTCTAAAAAAGTGCACGCCTTATTCTGGATATTAGTCCCTCGAGTCTGTCAGGAGGTGGACTTTAGTATAGAAAGGTATAATCTAGCTAAAGTAATCTGTTTCCTATCATTCATATTCAAACCACCCCTTCTTACCTTTGATCCCTTGAACAGGCCTTTCATTCAACCTGTAGCATCCTTAATCATCTTGAGGACTAAACCAAGAGCAAAGACTCTCTTGTTCTTATACAAAGGATTTGGAATTGGAAGAAAGTGGAATACTGGACTTCAAGACCATCATTTTCCACATTAGGAAACTCAGGCTCCAACAGACTAAGTGACTTGCTTATGGTCACATAATTAGGAAGCAACAGAGCCAGGTTTTGAAAGCAGGTTCTCTGATTCCCCAAATCAAAATTCTCTCTATTTTTCCATGTTGTCTGGTCTTGTGACTTGATCTTAGGCATATTATTTACCTCTCTGCTCCCTAGTTGTCCCCTATGTAAAATGAAAGGATAAAAGCAGGATGATATAGAGGAGAAATGGTCTCAGTACAATGTATGTTCCTGATGGGTTGGGATCTATTATTTCCTTCTTTTGTCACACAAACTCTGGAATGTTGCAACAGGGCAAATGGCAAGCTGAGTCTCCCATATCACTCACTCAGAATTCTAGGGGGTAACACTAAAAAGTTGGGCATTATTTTCTAATGCCATTAGCTTAAGCCCTTATTCTGTAGAGTTCTCTGCAGCGTCAGTCTTTAGTGTCAGTCAATGTTATTGACACCATTGATTGATTAGTGTCGCATTATCTTTTTTTTTTTTTTTTTTTACTAGTGAACACCCATTAGCATTTAAATAGAGATATTTACCCGAGATGCTAGGGCCAGAACAGTAACTAAGTTAAAAAAAGTAAAATAACATTTTCTTGAAGTAGCCGGAACATACTCTGCCTTCAACTACCTCAGATCCTGAGGAAAGTGGGCTCAAACAATATAACTGTTGTTGTTAGTCTACTGTTTTCTAAGAGGACTAATGACATCATAGGGTGATGTCCTGACTTGCTCACGAATTGGATTTAAGTGAGGCAGAGTTGCATGAAGTCATCAGCCTCACTCTCTCTTCCAGAGACATTGAAGTCCAGTGTAAAGACAAAAGTCAGGATGACTGGCAGTGGTCCAGGATGCAGTGGATGACCTCAGCATCTTCCATGTCTGACCAAGCTCCTGTTTCAGCTGTTAGAACAAATTGTTCTCATTGGCCTATTCTGTGCTCATGCTTTGGAAAGACATCCCCCTAAATTACCGGTGGATCTGAGACCCTTCAAGCAATTGCTACAGAGGATTTGGACCCATCAAGTTAACTTCTAAATGTGGCATAGCTACTGGATGAATTTCCCAGATTATAAACATCTTCTCCGATCACTTTCTCAGCTACCTAAACAGACTAGAAATAGTTACTGAATATTTGTTCTTGCTTACTGTGGAGCGGAAAGCCCAGCCTCTACATTCCACATCATCACAAACTTCTGGAAGAGAAAATTGCCTGCCTCTCCCTCCTCCCCCCCCCCCCCCCAGTTTCCATGTAGAAGACTTCATCAGGCAGATCAGATCATTCTTGGTCTGTTCCTTAAGCCTGGGATCATATAAGGATTGTCCAGTGCTCAGTTCTTTACCCTATAAGGCTGCCACAGCTTGTATAGTAGATTCCACATTTATTGAAATGAATCAAATAGAGATAGTATTGAAAATTTTGGACTTAAAAAACAAATGTTAAAAATTGCGTTTACATATAACTGGGAGAAAAATAAGATATTATCAAATAAAAAAGTAGTATTGAATCTAGAGTCAGAAGACTTGGGTTTGAATGTGGGTTCTACCATTGGGTCCTACTAGCTAGCTGTTCGGCCTTAGGCAAATCACTTGACATTCAGGGCCTTGGTTTCCTCCTCTGTCAAATAATTAGGTTAGATCGCTGATGTCTCTTCCTACTCTGATGATCTGTGATTGTAATTTTATTTTATTGGTTTTATTCAATACTCCATTATCTCTGCAAATCCATATCTATCCTCCCATATAAAATCAACTCAGTATTTCCTGATTCTAGGAAGACTTACCTGATTTCTAATCCTTCAAGTCGTTTACTGTGATCTATTCCTTTAGATCTGATGGACCTGTGGCTCTTTCCTTTCTTCTAGAATTTCCCAGATTATAAACATCTTCTCCGATCACTTTCCTAAATATCTGTGTCTCCCCCCTGAT
The DNA here is from genome assembly GCF_016433145.1 of Gracilinanus agilis. Classification (NCBI taxonomy): domain Eukaryota; kingdom Metazoa; phylum Chordata; class Mammalia; order Didelphimorphia; family Didelphidae; genus Gracilinanus; species Gracilinanus agilis. Next base: position 288,564,246 of record NC_058134.1, read on the forward strand.
GCAATCCTGGTTCTCATCTTCAATTCCTTTCATCTAGGCTATTTCAATAGTCTTCTAATTGGTCCTCTTGGCTCTTCCTTTTCAATCCACTCTCCTCACAGATGCCAAATTGCTATTCTTAAAGCACCAATCTGACCACAAACCTCTCTTTTGCTGAAAGACCTCTATTACCGCCCTATTACTTCTAGGTTAGGGGCAAGGATTAGACCTGTGATTTTTTTTTTGGTAGAGGGAACTCCTGGATGAGGGAACACTTTCAACTTTTATAGGCTGGTACCTTCTCTGCAAGTCTTAGAGAGTCACTTAGGGTACTGAGGGGTTGACTAAGTGACTTGTTTAATGTCACACATTTAATGTGTTAAAAGGCAGAAGTTGAACCCAGAGCCTTCCTAGCTCCAAGTCCAGATATTTTCCCAGAGTTTCATATTTAGCCTCCAGGCTAAAATACAAAGTCCTCTGCTTGTCATTCAAAGTCCTTCATTATATGGCACCAAGCCATCTTTCCAAATTCACATTATTTCCCTTTATGTATTTTGATGTCTAGTCAAACTGACCTTTGTTGTTGTTATTCAGTTGCATCTGATTCTTCATGACCCTGTGGACCGTGCTGTCCATGGGGTTTCTTGGCAAAGATACTGGAATGATGGTCTTAAAAAAAACAAGGACAAACAACTCCTTTATAGGAATGAATGGCTTCCCATTTCCTTCTCCAGTGGACTAAAGCAAACAGATATTAAGTGACTTGCCCAGGGTCACATTGGGTCTTGGAAGTGTCTGAGGCCAGAATCCAACTGAAGTCTTCCTGATTCCAGACCCAATTCTTTATCCCCTGAGCCATCTAGTTGCCTCTCAAACTGTCCTTCTTGATGTTTTCTTTATATGACATTCTGCCTTTACCTAAGCTGTATGCCTGCCTGGAATACTCTTCTTCCTTAGCTCTGCCTCTTGTAACTCTTACTCATCTAAGGTGCAACCTTCAATAAGAGGCCTTTGCCAATTCCCCAGTTTTTAGCATTTTTGTTGAATTTATTCTCTCTCTATTTTGTATTTATTTATCTGCATATTGCTTCCTCCTAATTAGAATGGAAGTTTCTTGAGGGCAGAGACTGTTATCATTTTTTTTTTTTTTTTGTATCCTGGTTGTCTAACACAAGACCTGGCACATACATAGAACATGCTTCTAAATGTTGAAGTGAACTGAGTTGAATTGTTCATTTGCCTCCCTCCTCCCCCTCCCCCCCAGGGAAGTCCTCAATCAAAGGCAGTGGTAATGGTGCTTGAGTCTTGACAAGTTCTTTGTGGAAGATGATTGGAGATTGCTTTCCAGACTTACTTTTCCAAGGCTGGTTTTCTTCCCAAGAAGATGCAAACAGTTTTTTAAATCACCAAGAACACAGCAAGGGACTACTCTTTAATTGGTAGTAGTAGTAATAGTAGCAGCAGCAGTAACAATAACCACCATTTATAATGCCTATTATGGGTCAGGCACTGTGCTGAGTGCTTTGCAAACATTTGATTTAATCATCAGAATAGCCCTGGAAGTTATTATTATCACCCCCATTTCACAGATGAGGAAATTGAGGCAAAATAGGTTCATCTTGACCTGCCCTAGGTCCAAAAAGAGAGCGAGAGAAACAGGCACCCTCATACACAGAGATAGAGAGAAAAAGGACAGAGACAGATAGACAGAAAAAGTGAGTGAGAGAGAGAAATAGAGAGAGACAGAGAGTGAGAGAAAGAGCGTGAAAGAAATAAAGAGGCAGAGAAAGGAGAGAGGAGAGACAGACAGACAGACAGACAGAGGCAGAGACAGAGACAGAGAGAGACAGAGGAAGAGAGGAGTATAAGAGCAAAGATCAGAGGAAGTAATCAGGATACCAGTGGGCTAGAATGAGGGCTCAGAATAGGTGTTTAAGACAAGCTTTCCTGATGGAGCAATCTTGCAGATCCTTCATGGGGACTTCAGAAGTCCTTTCTCATATTTGAAAAACTCTTTGCACTGGACTTAGTCTACTGCTCTCTTCTCCATTGAATCTACTTCAGCATTCAGAATTAGCCTACTGTCAGGGCTATGCCAACTATCCCATTGGCAAGGCTTGGCTAAAGCTTGAGAAGAGAGCATACTACAAAGGGAATTCAAAAAGACCCATCCTGAAGAAATAAGCAGTCAGCTTGGCAGGCTCTCCAGGCATGGAACAAAGCTGTTTAAGGAACCAAACCCAGTCCCTAAGCCTCTGAAAAACACCAGGCAGGCAGAATCTCTGTCTTTCTGAATCAGGCATGTTCAGGGATGTTGCCAAGTCCAGGGATCTGGGTTTCAAGGAGTCCTGGAGACTTGGAAAGCTCTGACAAATCACACGGAAGCCAACAGAGCCAAGTCCTGCTGGTCCCCCAACCTCAGAGACATCCCAGCCTGAATTAGAGTTTTCTTTCTTCTCCTACCTCACTTTTCTTGCCAGGGCTGGGCAGGGAGCAGTAGGAAGAAAAGGAAAAGGAAGAGAACCAAAAGACGTGGCTAGCCCTCTGTGTGGCTGATTAGCTCCCACATAATGAAATAATGACTGGATTGACATCTCTTGAGTGTCAGCAAATGGTCCAAGATGCTTATTAATGAGACAAAACTGTAGGCTCCCAGAATGTCAGAGTGGGAAGGGATCTGTAACCCAATCCCTCGCTTTACAAACAAGGAAAATGAGTCCTAGAGAGCTTAAGCGACTCCCTTGAGGTCACATAGTAAATTAATGGCCAACTTGGGTTTAGAACACAGGCCTCCTGACATTCAGGTCAATGTCCTTTGAAACACTTCATCTACCACTTGTTTCAGTCTCCGAAGGTTTCTGATCTGGAGCCAGAGGTTTTATTTTTATTTTTATTTTTTTATCCCTTTTTTTTTATCCCTTTTTATCCCTTATCTTTTCTCTTAGAATCAACACTGTGTATTTGTTCCAAGGCAGAAGAACCATAAGGGTTAAGTAAAGGGGGGGGGTTAAGAGACTTGCCCAGGGTCACACAACTAGGATGTATCTATGAGAATAAAATTGAATGAATATTCCTGATATTTTAATTTAAAGGATTTAGTAATAACAAAAATGAGAGAGAAAGGGATTCCTTCAGCCAGATGAGCAGAGCACAGAGCCAGAGACCCACACCTGCCATGCTTTACCAAAGTAAAGTCCCGAAAGAGCCCCGCTGACTCTCTCAAACGACATGACGTTAAGTGAGAATGTAACTTAAAAGGATGCAGCTCAGGTGCATCAAATTTCTGCCCACACATATCTGAGGCCAGATACGGATCCAGGAACTCCAGTGTCTGGGTCTGGCTCTCAAACCCAGCTGCCCCCCTGGAGCCAGAGTTCTTAATCTGGGAACCAAGATTTCAGGAAGGTCTGAGAACTTGGATGGGAACAAAGACTACATCTTTATTTTCATTCACCTCTAATTCAAATGTATCATTTCTTCCAATTATTTAAAAACACAATTCTGAGAAAGCCTCTATTGTGGGCTTCTCCAGACTGCCCCAAAGGGATCTGTGACACCCAAATAAGGACAAGAAGCTCTGATCTGGATGACTATATTTGCTTTTTCTCTAACTACCTGGAGAGGAGAGAGGTCATGGGTTTGTCCCAAAGCAATGGGGATTCAGGTTAGATATAAGGAAGAACTACCAGCCACAGGCATGGGTGTCTATACAATATGGACTAATTCAGGCTCTGGATGACTTCCACAAAGGAATTGATGCACATTGGTCTGGAATGGCTGAAGAGAAGCCCTGCCTAGCAGATAACAGCTTCTAGCTAGAGGAATTTCTGATATCATGAAAACTGTCAATAAGGAAAAGGGGAGAGGACCACAGAAGACTCCCTCCTTCTGCTGTCTCCCATGATTTGTTTGCCTCCATGGTGGGCAGGGGCAGACTTTGAGCTGGGTTTACTCTTCAGACTTTTTCCTCAGGAAATATTACCCAATGGGATAATAATTGTAAAGTGCTTAGCACACAGTAGGAGCTTAAAAATGCTTGCTCCCTTTCTCCTCCTTAAAGTAGAATCCTTCAAAGATGATTCTCTATCAGGAGGAATGGAGAGCCAGAGATAAGAGTCAAGGAAGAAATGCTTTATGTCTGTGCTCTTAGAATCTCATCGAGACATTTCAAATGATGATCAGGGTAGAGCGAGAACCTCAGAGTCAGATTTGCAATAACTTGTGACTTGTTTTCAGAATTTTTCTGGCCCATTTTTGTCTCTCTGGGCATTAGGAACACATGGCTTTCCCTGCTTCCCTATTTCTCAGGGTTAAATATTTGTGGATTTGTCTACACTGCACCCAAAATATCTGGATGAAAAAATTTTTTAAAATTCAGTGTGATTTCACATTGCTTCCTCATAACTATACCATTTAGGTTCTAGTCAGACAAGCCCAGCTACTGTTTTGCATGCACTGCATTCCATCTCCTTCCTCCATTTTCTCTATCTAGAAAGTTCTCCCTCTTCACCTTAGGGAATCCCTATCTCCCTTCAAGGCTCAGCTCAATGGGATGCTTGGAAATTCCTGGATGATTGAAGGTGATGTAGTGAAATTCAGTTAAATGGAATTCAACTTTAGATACATTTATAAAATACCTGGTACCAGGTATTGTGTTTGGTGCTAGAGGAACAAAGTAAAAATCTTAAAAATCTCTGATGGTAAGGAATTTATATTCTATTTTATGTAGCAGCTAGGTGGCACAGTGGATATAGTGTCGGGTCTAGAGTTAGGGAGGTTTCTTGTGTTCAAATCTGGCCTCACACACTTATTAGCTGTTTGACCTTGGTTAACTCACTTCACTCTGTTTGCCTCAGTTTCCTCATCTGTAAAATGAGCCAGAGAAGAAAACAGCAAACCACTTCAGTATCTCTGCCAAGAATACCCCAAATGGAGTCATAGAGGGTTGGACACTACAGAAATGACTAAATAGCAACAAAGAACATAGACAAGTAGAAAATATTTACAATTCTATCGAATTCGATTCAATAAACATTTCTTAAGCAGCTACACTGTGATAGGCTCTGTGCTAAGTGCTTTACAAAAAAATATCGAAAGTAAGTTAGGGAAGGGAGACTCTTAGGGGAATCAGAAAGTTCTCTTCTTGGAAATGACTCCTGAACTGAGCTTTGGAGTTGTTTAGAGATTTCGGGCTGCAGGAATGAGAGCTTTCTAGTCAACAGAGAATGGAGGCAGGACAAGGGAGTGTTGAGGACAGAGTCACAAATGGGATAGCTTGGCCTGAAACACAGTGTGTTTGAGAGGAATCAACGTGAAACTAATTTGGAAAAACGGATTGGAGTGAGATTATAAAGGAAAGACTACTACTGGGTATCAGAAGCAGAAGACTTGGGTTCAAATCCCTGCTTTGCTATTTACTGCTTGTGTGAATTTGGACAAGGCATCTGGGCATCTATAAAATGAGACTCTAGCATCCCTTCTGGTTGTAAATCTTGGAATCTGGGACCTACTGGTGTTCTCAGGGCTTCCCCCTGCCCCCTGGAAGCCTAAACTGAGCTTTGCACGAAGATAGTGCTAGAGGGATGGGTAGACACTGGAGGGGACCAAAGTCCTGCCATGCCTGCTATGTCTGGCCAGCGCTGTCAGGGCTCAGGGGAAGCTGACAAATAGCCAGGGAGATGGCTTCTCAAATAGCCTGACATGGATGAGCATGTCTTCTGGGTCCTGAAGAGACAAAGCCCAAAAGCTGGCCTTGCCCAAGCGTCAGGTAACCCTGGGAGTCATCCTCTCCTCCACCCCCCTCCAGGCAGCCCTGCCACCTTAACACTTTTACCATTTCAGATTATTTTCAAGGTGTGTTTGGGAGCTTAGAACAAACTTATTGCCTCCCAGGCAAACCCAACCCATGAATGTTTAGGATTAATTATCTCTTCCCTCATTTGAGCCCAACAACCTCCCCAAACATATATAAAGGGATGTGTGCTGCAGAGGTCTTCAGTTTTTCTCTCTCCTGCCTCTCAGTATTGCTGCTCCAGCCTCACTGCTTTTCTTCCCATCCAATTCATCATGCACAGACAAGTCTGCAAGACCTCCGGAGGTGGGAGCAAGGGCTTCTCTGGCCGCTCTGCCGTGGTCTCTGGCAGCAGCCGCATGAGCTGTGTGGCCCGAACAGGACGCACTGGCGGAGGGGTCTGTGGGTCCCGTGGTGGGGCCGGTGGCTTTAGTAGCCATAGTCTCTACAACTTGGGCGGCAACAAGAGCATCTGCAGCAGTGTGGCTGGTGGTTCCAGGGGTGGGGCCTTTGGTTTTGGAGGTGGATTTGGAAGCTGTGGAGGTGGATTTGGAGGTGGCAGGGGAGTAGGAGGTGGCTTTGGGGGGGCTGGTGGCTTTGGAGGGGCTGGTGGCTTTGGTGGCCCTGGTGGCTTTGGAGGAGTTGGTGGCTTTGGTGGCCCTGGTGGCTTTGGGCCTGGTGGCTTCCCTGGTGGGATTCAAGAAGTGACTGTCAACCAGAGCCTCCTACAGCCCCTCAATGTGGAGATTGACCCCCAGATTGGGGCTGTGAGAACCCAGGAGCGGGAGCAGATCAAGACCCTCAACAACAAGTTTGCCTCCTTCATTGACAAGGTGATACTCTGACCCAGATCCCTTTTCCCTGCTCCTTAATGGGTGAGGGACTTGTGCTTGGAGTTTAGGGTCATATTTCTATTTCTACTTCTATTCTATTTCTATTGTATTTCTATTTCTAGAATGGGAAGCATGAGTAGAACGATGAGAGAATGCTAAGAGGGGTAGTGGTTGAAATGGTATAATTATAGGACTCAGAGGGGCCTTAGGGCTCATGTGCAGATTTTTATTTTACAGAGGAGGAAACTGGGAATTATAGAGGGGAAATGACTTATCCAAGGTGACACAGGTGCTCAGGATTTGAATCCAAGACCGTTTGACTCCAAATGTGATGTTCTTTTCATGTTCATGACTAATGTACCTATAAAGTAAGGTTAAATGACCCTCCCTGTCCTCCCCAAATTTTCCTATTTACCAGATAAATTAGTTATCTAAGTAACGCAGCATTGGGAGCTGAGCTCCAGATCTGAAACAGGTGGCATCTGTGCGTATTTCTGGGGCAGGGCTAGATTCAGTCAGGGGAAAGGCAGAATTTAAATAAACGACTATCTGGTGAACTTTAACCTGAGCCAAAATTCTTCCATAAGGGGAAAACCATATATGTGTATCGTATCTTCAGCCTACTACTTTTCTCCCTGTTAACATGTAGCTTTTGTTGATATGTATATTTTATAGTGTATTACATTGAGAAAAACATAGAAATTAAGGTCAGAGGATCCTTCATTGCGTCCCCATGAACATTTTCTGGAAATGTATTTTGTCTTCCATGTTGCGCTGCCTTTCTTTCTCAATTATAACTGAGTTAAAGTTGAGCAAGCTTCCAGACCCATTTTCCAAGGGGTGCTACTTGTCAAGAATCCAGGTTTATCCTGGAAGGGAGGAGAAAGGAGAAAGAGAACTGGTGACTTGGAGTCTGTGTCTTTCTGGTTTGTCAGAAGGAGGCCTGGGGTTTCAAGGACTCTTTTGGGGCCTGTGTGATTGGCCTCTCCCAGGATCTGAGTTGAAGTAGGGTTTGCCTTCCCCAATATGACATGTCAATCAGAATTATTAATACTAGCCCTGAAGACACACCCTCAGCAGGAGTTCAAAGAAGCCTGAGAATCAAATGTGTTCATTTTAACAGTCTACTAGATTTTTGCAAATTAAGCCTGAGTCATGGAGTTCCCAGGCTTAGCAAGGAGTCAATTCATCCATCTTTCTGCATCTGAACAGAGCTGATTTTCATTCATTTTGTCTTTTTCTCTTCATTTTGTGATTGTAGCAGAAAGAACAATGGGTTTTCCATAAAGAAAGGAGCCTTGGGTTCAGATTCTGACTATCCCTTGTTAGCTGTAATCTTCTCCTACTTCCCCCCCACCCCCAGTTCTCCCAATTCTGAAATGAGGGAGTTGAACTAAACAATCTTTATGATGCTTTCCAACATGAGAAAAAATCCCCTGAATTTTCTCTCATTGTCCAGTGTAGACAAGAGCCCTGGACTCCCGGTACAGCTGTGGCCAAAGATTCTAAGACTTTCCACTGGGATGCTTGTCTTTTCCCTTCCATTGCAGACTGCTAGTCTGATGCCATTTCCCCCATGCTTTACAGGTGCGGTTCCTGGAGCAGCAGAACAAGGTCTTGGAGACCAAGTGGGACCTACTTCAGCAGCAGGGTACCAACTCTGTCACTGGCACCAACAACCTCAATCCCCTCTTTGAGAGCTACATCAGCAACCTTCGGAGTGTTCTGGATAGGCTTCAGGGGGAGCGAGGGAACCTGGATGGAGAGCTGAGGAACATGCAAGAGTTGGTGGAAGACTTCAAAAAGAAGTGAGTGCTCCATAGCTGGAGATTCTCCTCCTGGCAGTTTAGTAGCAACATGTGGTAGTAAGGAACAAAGTCAATATTTGAATTTGGGTCTTCTGAGTTCAGATCTAGTGCTCTTTCTATTCTACCTCAAGGTCCCCATTCCATTTCTCTGATTCCTTAAGAGAGCTCAAGCTTTCTGAGTCTCAGTATCCCCATAGGTAAAAAGGGGATAGTAATACTTACAAGACCTATCTCATAGGGATATTGTGAGAAAATTACTTTTGGAACCATAAACCTGTGTAAATGTGCTGTTATTATACCAAACTTAGTTCTGGTTTTCCTTCATCCCTATAGATATGAAGATGAAATCAACAGACGCACAGGGGCTGAAAATGAATTTGTGACTCTGAAGAAGGTGAGTGAGAAATGTGCCAGAGAAAAAGGAGAGTAAAAAAAAAGGTGATTGAGGAAGGCATGAGACCTCTGGGTACTGCCACATAGGCTCTGTGTGTGTGTGTGTGTGTGTGTGTGTGTGTGTGTGTGTGTGTGTGTNATTTAGAGTGTGTGTGTGTGTGTGTGTGTGTGTGTGTGTGTGTGTGTGTGTGTGTGTGTGTTTGGAGAGCTTGGGAGCTGTGGAAAGCATCTCTCTCACTTCTTTTCCCAGATTCTTAACTAGCTGTGAGACCCTGGACAGGTCACTTAACTCCTATTGTCTAGCCCTTACCACTCTTCTGCCTAGGAACTAATACTTAGTATCTATTCTAAGATAGTAGGTAAAAAAAGAAATAGACTTTCTCTTATATTCGGTCCTGCCATAGGACTAATGTTCATTCTGCCTGCTATATTTGCAGTCCATTGGCTAAATCATTTTAGAGATGGGCCTTTATTGTACTTCTTATCTTCCCTCCAGGATGTGGACACCGCCTACATGAATAAGGTTGAGCTGCAGGCTCGGGCAGACAGCCTGATGGATGAAGTCAACTTCTTGAAGGCTCTCTATGATGCAGTAAGGATGCTTCCTGCTTTCTGATGTGGGCTATCTTTGGATACCCTGATATCTTAAGGAGTGTCTTCAGATTTGTGATGGGGGTCCTGAAGGTGACTCCCCTACTTGTCCTTGCTCCCATATCTTTACCACTGGATCCTGGTCTAAAGTCTAAAACAGGAGAGAGCAGGAATGGAAGAGCTCAAGTTCTCACTGCTTATTTATTGAACATCTATGTACCTGGTACTGGGGGAATTACTGGCTATAGCATCCACCCCACAAGGAGTTTGCCATTCATGCCACAAACATTTAATAAACACCTACTGCGTGCCAGGTTTTGTTATAGAGACAAAGACAAACATGAAATAATCCCTTTCCTTAATGAGCTTACATTTTTTGGGGGGGGGAGAAATAAGACTTTTATGAAATCATAATCAAGCAATAATGTGTACTTAAGGGATAAATAGATCTTGCTGGGTTGTAAGATCCATGAAGGCAGAGACTGGATTTTAGCTAAATTTTGTATGTCCCTAGCACATTTACACAGTGTTATGCACATAATAGGGGCTTAAAGCCTGCCTGTGGAACTGAACTGGAACTGATTTAAATAGAAGTTTGAAAATGAAAAGGACCAGTATGGATTGGAGTAGTCTCAGAAGGCTTCATAGGAGAAGCTTTGAAGGATGGACATGACCAGAAAAAATAGAGAGAGGGATGAGGAAGGAATTCCAGGCTTAGGAGATAGGGAGAGTAGCTAAGGGGTCTTTGTCCTTGCTGTGATCTGGGCTCCAGAGAAATCAGATTATGTGAGTTTAGTGAAAATGTGGACATTAAGTGGCAAGCCTCATAATATGATTGGAATCACTCCTGGGCCCATATGAACTTTCACAGGATGGAGCAGGACTCTGAGGGGCAGAAGCTAGAGTTCTTGGAATAGAGACCGTCCATTTCATACTGAGCAGGACTGAGCAGGACCATTTCTGCCCTACAGGAACTATCCCAGATGCAGAGTCACGTGAGTGATACTTCTGTGATCCTCTCCATGGACAACAACCGCTGTCTGGACTTGAATAGCATCATTGTTGAGGTTCAAGCACAGTTTGAAGAGATCACTGAGAGGAACAAGGCAGAGACCACGGATCTGTACAAGTCCAAGGTAGGTTTCAGAAATCTGCCCCAGGTGTGGACACCATTTACATTCTAACCTGGGACCCTCAGGATAAGTTATCCTTTTGGGGAGAAGCTCCTGTTCTTCCTTGCTCAATAACGTTTTCACACTATTCCTCATCAATCCCTAGAGGTCCCTCACTCTTTGACTTGTCTAGTGGCAAGTATTTATCTTTTAGAGGGAAGAGTCCATCCTTTCCTTTTGAGACTGCACATAAATGACCTTAGAATTCCAGGAAGTTTAATCAGAATGAAGAATTTTCTTTACCCAGCAGTTTCGAATAAGAATAGAGCACTTAAGTTTTCTCATATAGACTTTAGCGAGTCTATGAACTTGGATAGGAACAATGCATCTTTATTTTCACTGAAATTTAGGGGACCAAATGAAATTTAGCATTTCCTTCAATTATAAATATGACAACAAACATTATTCTGAGGAGTCCCATAGGCTTTATCAGTCTGCCAAAGGGTTCCAAATGCAAAAAATGGTAGAGAGTGACTTGAGGATGTGAAGCAAAGATTAGGGGAGAAGCAGTAGGAAAAGGAAAGATGAGAGGGTTAGCTGATTGAGAGAGGAGAACTGAATACCCTCAGCAGTTCCCTCTGCCTTTGTCAATCAAGTTTTGCATGCCCAGGAAGGTATGTGCAAAGAAGATGGGCAAAATGGACATTTCTGGCTCAGCGACTTAACTCTATTGGTCAGAGTTTGGTCCAGGACAAAGATATGTTTCTTCTTGAAACACATTCACTCTTCTTTCTTGTCTCTAGCTAGGAGAGCTGCAAACCACAGCTGGAAGGCATGGTGATGACCTGAAGAGCACTAAGAGTGAGATCATGGAACTGAACAGGATGATCCAAAGGATTCGGGCTGAGATTGAGAATGTCAAGAAGCAGGTGGGAGATGGTGCTGAGTGCTCAGGGATTGGATTCCAGGATCCTAGATTGGAAAAAGTCCTGAGAGGTCATCTCATCCAAATCCCTGGCTTTTGGCTCTTGCCTAAATAACTCTCTTCTTTTCAAATATCTTTGAAATAACAAAGGAAGGAACAACTAGCAAGATGTCACAGAAGTGGTGGTGATGTTGACATTTATGTTGCCATCTCCATTTCCCTCTCCTTATCTCTGTCTCTCATTTCTCAGTAGAGGAATTCAGACATAAACCTAGAGAACTCCCTCAGGAACCTGGAGCTGGGATGCATTTTCCACTCTGATGACCTTTTCTCCTTCCTGTCTCTTCTGACCTTTAGAATGCCAATCTGCAGACAGCCATAGCTGAAGCTGAGCAACGTGGGGAGCTGGCTCTCAAGGATGCCCAGGCTAAACTCCAGGAGCTGCAGAATGCCCTACAAAAGGCCAAGGATGACTTGGCCCGCCTGCTGCGGGACTACCAAGAACTGATGAATGTGAAGTTGGCACTGGATATTGAGATTGCTACCTACAGGAAGCTGTTGGAGGGAGAGGAGTGTAGGTGGGTAGTCTCCCCTGGACCCTAAACGCACACTAAATCAATGTTGGAGAATAGCTGCTTCAACAAGGAGCCCCAACTTTTAGATAAACTTTGTAAAGAAGCTCTGACCTCTGCTAGCTCATTCAGATGAATCTTTGCTAACTGTTGCAACTGTTAGTCCTCAAGGATTGACTTACTAGATTCTTGAATTCAACTTGGGTTTCCAATAATAGTGGGTGAAATTTTTCACCCTGGGCCATGAAACTGAAATATACTTGCTATATAACTGAATCATCTTCCTCCTGCTTCTCCTAATAGGATGTCTGGAGAGTTCCAGAACCCTGTGAGCATCTGTAAGTAGACAAAATCAGGATAAATTTGACAATAACTGTTAATTCCTCATTAACTGTTAATGAAAGGGAGCAATGGAAACCCCAGATTCAATTCGGTGGGAATGCATGTCATTCTGGGGACTTCAAATTGATTTTTCATATTCTGGGGGTCTTAAGGCAGTATTAAGTGAGTTCGTGTTCCCAATCTATCATGAGATAATATATTAAAAGCAATTGGCAGACTTTAAAGCATGATATATTGCTATATTTGTGTGACTTTGAACAAGTAATTTAATCTCCTTTGGGCTCAGTTTCCTAATTTACAAAATGAGAGAGCTGGATCAGATAGTCTCTGGGATGCTTTCCAGATCTAGATTCAGATCCCTGAGCCTATGATTCCTGCCCTGGCGGATAGCTTCAGGGGCAGGTTGAACTAGAGGGAGAGGGATCTAGTTGGGTTTAATCCAAAGCTACATCCTGAAAACCGACAACTAGCTGACTATATTTAAATAAGTTGATAATTCATTATAATTTAGTAAGATAGAAGTGAATTGATTATAAGGTTATTATCCTATATGAAGGCAGCAATTATTAATTATAAATGGCCATTATATCCTTAAACAGGATTATAAAATTTAAACCTGGAGAAGGTCTTAGACCAGACAGTCCCAACCTCCTCATTTTGCAGATGAGGAAACTGAGGCCTAGGGAGTTTAAATGGCTTAAGGGCACACAGCAATGAGTCAAGTGGGATTTGAATCCGAGTCTCTTGATTTAATATTCTCTCTCCTATAGCACAGTACCTTTAGCTAATTAAAACAAAACAAAACAAAATCCTTACCTTTCGCCTTAGAATCAGTGCTGTGTATTGGTTCCAAGGTAGAAGAGCAGTAAGGGAATATCTCCCCTGTGCCAGGGCTGGGTGGGATCTTTGGATGAGCCCTGACTGCCATGACGCTGACCTGTCCGGTGTTTCCTTCTTTCTACTTGCAGCAGTGGTCAGCAGCACCAGCTCTACTTCAGCCTCTGCCGGTGGATACGGCGGTGGCTTCGGTCTAGCGGGCAGCGGCGGCGGCCGGGGCAGCGGCCGGGGCAGCGGCAGTGGCTTTGTCTCCGGTGGCGGCAGTGGTTTTGGCGGTGGCAGCGGCAGCGGCAGCGGCTTCGGAGGCGGCAGCAGCAGCTTCGGAGGTGGCAGCAGCTTCGGAGGCGGCAGCGGCAGCGGCAGCGGCTCTGGAGGGCGCTCCGGCATCAGCGGGGGTGGGATCAGCACCGGCAGCAGCCGAGGGGGCATCAGCAGCAGCAGCAGCAGCTCTGTCAAGTACTCTCAGTCATCCGGCCAGCGCTCCTCCAGATAAGCACCCTGGCCAGTTCCAGCGGCCCTCTGACCTCCATCCCCTGCCTCCAGGGGCTCCCCTCCCGCCCCTCCCGTGCGCCTGGGTGGTGGCTCCTCTTGGATCTGCTCTGTCTGCACTCCCCCAGCGTCCTCCCACCTCAGCTGGAAGCGAGAGGTCACTAGGGCTCCCCTGTATATAAAATGCTCCTCCCTTTGGCCCTTCTGTTCTGGCTCCAATAAATGCATTGTGCTTCACTTGAGGTTTCGGAGTTTGTTTCTTCGGAAGGTCTGTGCTCCTCTCGCAGCTCCCTCCCACATTCCCATCCGAGGCCACTCTTGTCTTCTTTCTGTGAATCCTTGCACTTAAGACACTTCACTTAGGAGCACTGACTCCTACTTTACCGCTTCTGCTTAGAAACTCTCTAGGACCATCATGCATTTCCAGCACCCCCACGGGTTTAAGATTGGTACTCTAGGATGGTTGAGGGACGGCATGCTGTGGCTCAAAGACCTGAGTTTGAATCATGAGTCTTACCTTAATGTGAGCTGGAGCAAGCGACTCATGGTCTGTTTCTATTGATCTCTACTGTTAATTCTATGACCCCTCTTCCACTGCAGCCTTCATCATTGGGGAAATTATTTTTTAATATTAATTTTTATTTTATTTTTTAGAAAAAAAATTTCCCATGGTTACATGATTCACATGGGGGCAATACTAATGGTGGTGGGGAAGCACCTGTGGGCTTAGAGAATTTAGGAACGTTAGTGGGTCTGCATCAGACTAGAGTGCATAAAATTAAACAAATAAAGATTTAAATTCTTTTCTTTCATTCAGGGAAATCAGGAGAACTTCAATTATCATAGAACGTTAGAGCTGGAAGGGACCTTACATTTTGTCAGGATTCGATTCTGGATCACCCTCTAACTCTCAGAGTAGGCAGAACTTAAATGATTTGGCTAGGGCCACACCAATTCCATCTGACTACCACCATCTGGCTACCATTATCATCACTATCATCATCACCATCAATCATCCTCATTATCATCCCACCCCACCCCTATCATCAGCACCATCACTACCACTTTTCTGTCACCATCACCACCCTCACCTCCACCACCACCACCAGGCATTTGTTAAGTGTGAAGGCTACAAAGAGAGCTTGCCCAAACAGTCCCTGTCCTCAAAGAATTCACATTCTAATAAGAGAGACAATGGCAAACATGGCTGTGTACATATGAGACCTAATCACTGTAAAGTGATTTCAGAGTAAAGGTACCAGCTGAGGAGGGAGGAGCCTGGGAATGGCCTCTTGCCAGAATTATTTAAGTTGGTCTTAAAGGGAACAAGAGAAGCCAGGAGGTGGAGAGGGATAATAATAATAATAATAATAATTATCATTATTACTATAGTCACCATTATTTTTATTTTCAATATATTATATGAAAAATAATATATAATATATCTGATTTTTATTATTATTCTCTTCCCTGTCTTCCTAACTATACTCTAAAGCCCTCATGACTGAAGGCTTTATCTCAGACTTCTTTGTGCTAAGATCCTGCTTAATAAAAGTTGGTAATGATATAGCCCAGCCTCTTCCTTTACTGCTCTAGATCTGCCTCCTCTACTTTAAAATGAGAGACTAGAGATGACCTCTAAACTCTCTTCCAGATCTAATATTCTCTGATGGTGACAGGTAATCTCAGAGACTGAGAAATACTGTTTTATTCCAATTTCACATTCATCAGAGCAGCTAGCTAGTAGACAGGGGGAAGCATTCACTCTTCTCTGCCAGAGTAGAAAATGACCTCCTTCTGATTGGGAAGTCCCTCATATTTCCTGTTGTTAGTGTGGATATGTGATTACATGATTGTTGGTTCTTTCTGTTTTGACAAGTATAGGGAGAAGGCAGAGCCTGAGGATCCAGCAGACTGATAAGGATGATAGAAGGACAAACTAGGGCCATCTATTTTTTTAAACCCTTATCTTCTGTCTTAGTATGAATTCTGAGACAGAAAAGTGGGAAGGGCTATGCCTTACTATGCTGGGAATGAATGGAGGTAAGTGGCCTGCCCAGCCTCACACAACTAGAAAGTGTCTGAGGGCAGATTTGAACCCAGGTCTTCCTGACTCTAGGCTTGGTGCCTAGAGTACACTGTGCTACTCAGCTGTTTCAAAGGCCATTTATTTTGATAAGTTTGAATTGTTTTTACTAATGTACTGAGCTTCTCCAACCATGCCTAGAGTGAAGAAATAACTGTGAGAAGCAGAGAAAGCTTTTGTTGTCACTAACCTAAAGATCTGGAGTCATGGATAAACCCCATTAAAGGCAGACATCTTTCTTAAAAATTATATTTATATAGTTAACCATTCATTTAAAAATTTGAAGTTTCAAATTCTCTCCCTCTTTTTAGCCTCTTTCCCACTCAGTAAGAAGGCAAGCAATATAATACTTATTGTATGTGTGAAATCATGCCAAAGGGCAAAGTTTCAAATCGCTCTCCAGAATGGTTAGATCAGTTTATGATTCTAATGTTTTCCTCTTTTCCCACATCCCCTCCAGTCTTTGTCATTTTTGTCATCTTAGCCATCTGATAGGGGTAAGGTGGTTCCTCAAGAATTGTTTTAATGTACATTTCTCTAATTGTTAGTGATTTTGAGTGTTTTTATTTTTTATTTTTTTAACCCCTTACCTTCCATCTTGGAGTCAATACTGTGTATGGGTTCCAAAGCAGAAGAGTGGTAAGGGGTAGGCAATGGGGGTCAAGTGACTTGCCCAGGGTCACACAGCTGGGAAGTGTCTGAGGTTAGATTTGAACCTAGGACCTCCCATCTCTAGGCCTGGCTCTCAATCCACTGAGCTACCCAGCTGCCCACCTTGAGTGTTTTTTAAAAAATGACTATTGATAGCTTGCTTTTTTTCTTCTGAAAACTTCCTGTTTATATCCTCTGACTATGAATTGGGAAATGGTTCTTATTTTTTAAAATAAATTTGGCTCAGTTCCCTAAATATTTGAGAAATAAGGAATTTATCTGAGAAATGCTATAAAATATTCCCCTCACCCCCAGTTTTCTTTCTTCCTTCTAATCTTGGCTCTATTGGTCTTATTTGTGTAAAACCTTTCAAAATATAATTTGTTCAAAACAATTCACTTTATATCCTGTAATACTTTCTCTCTCATTTTATTATAAACTCTTCCCTTATCCATAGAGCTGGTAGTATAGTAATTTTTTCTATACTCCCCTAATTTAGTTATAATATCATCCTTTATATCTAAATCATGCCTCCATTTTGACCTTAACTAAGTATAAGGTATGGGATGCGGATCTATGCCTAGTTTCTGCCAGATTGTTTTCCAGTTTTCCTAGTAGTTTTTGTCAAATTCTTGTCAAGTTTTTGATGGACAGGAATCTTCTTATCAAGTCTTGAGCAACCATCAGAATTAAATTAAGTTGGAAATGGGAATAGTACCAAAATGTACCTACATATTCTTTAAAACCTTGCTTTTTTAGGATGATCCACCTTACCAGAGTTTTAATTTCAACTTCTTGAATAAACATTTTTCAATAAAAAGAGCAAAGAGTGACAAAATGGCTACTTTCATGTTCTTTCTCAGCTAACAAGTCTATGGCTTAAGACTGGTACCCTAGCTACCTAGTGTTAGTGTTCAACGATTGTAAGATTGAAAAGTAAATCTACAAAAACAAACCTACAAAATGATGGGAGACATCATAACCTTTTTGACACATTCCTAGACACAGAATGCTTCTTTAGCCCTCTCTTATCAGCAGGCTAATCATTCAGCTCTGGTTACAAATGTTTTATGATCCACACCTTCACTATTGTCTCTTGCCCCAGTTTTTTTTCATCTGTAAATTGGGGATAGCAATAGCACCTATATTGAAGGTTTGCTTTGAGGGTAAACAAATTACTTGTCAGATCTATAGATAAGGGAAGGGATTATGAAAAAACAAGAGATGGAAAACATTACTGGATGTCCAATGGGTTATTCTGATTACATTACATTTTAAAAGGTTTTACACAAATGAAACCAATAGAGCCAAGATTAGAAGGAAAGAGAAAACTGAGGGAAAATATTTGATAGTATTTCTCTGATAGATGCTTTATTATTCAAATATTTAGGGAACTGAGCCAAACTTTTTTAAAAAATAAGAGCCATTCTCCAATTGAACAGATAACATTGCTAACGCACTTTGTAGTTTGTAGCACAGCCAGCTTTTAGGTATTCCCACTGTGGTTTACCCATGGCCAAGATTTTTAGTTTCTTATTGATATTAGTATTTCCTCTTTTTAAGTAATGATATCATCAGCTTCATAGAAGAAGGAAGCTTGAGGGACTTTCCTTTTCAATGAAGTCTGCTGGCTCTGAATTACTTCTAGTATGAATTGGGTCAAGTCAATTAACTTCTTTGTCCTCATCTGTAAAATAAGGGACTTGGGTTAGAAAATCAAGTTTTATTGTATTCCTAAACGCCATAATTCCAATTCTGTACTTTAGGGAGAGGGAGATTATTTTAGAGGGGTAGCTCTGCTTAGTAATGATTGCTTCTGTTTTATTGATGTGGAGGATTTGAAGTTAAGCCTTGACAACAGCCTCCTCACACTGCAACTGAAGGTGGAGACAGGATTAAAATACAAATCTTCAAAGTGCATTTGCTTAGACTCCAGGAGCTTGGAAGAAATGAAGGAAATATGGCAAAGAATAGTAAGCCTAGGTTTTTCTGGTACTAGTAGCTGAATGGTGAAAAAAACAACAGACAACACAAACCAGCTAAATAGGGAGGTGCTTTTGGCAAGCTTTATGATCTGCCCATCCAACATTCTTACCTTCTCACTCCTTTCCAGCTATGCCACTATGCCAAGGGAGGAACAATAATGGGATGTAAATAATTATTTTTATTGTTGCTGTTGTTGTTGGAAGTCAGTTCCTTGCCCAAGAGCTCAAACGTGGATTGAAAGGAGTTGGAGAAAGTGTTATCTGTCTTTGTTTGCTTTGCAATGTCACGTGATGCTTCGGGTGAGATTCACTTAGCTCTCTCTTCTCTCCAAGGACATCTGCCCAAGACTTTCAAGGGAGTGTTTGATTTCACTTTAAAGAGAACAGAGAACATGAAGAACTGACTCACTGGGAGGGGGATCCTTTAGGGAGGGACTTATAGTAAGGAGTTGGGGTGGGGGACCCATTTCAGAGAAGGCATCTCTGAGTGGAAGCCAATGGAGCCATTTCACAATTTTGCCTTTCGTTGATGGAACATGTCTATCTTGATTAATGACATACTTGTATATTAATCAGATACACATTCCTTAAGCACTTACTTGTATGCAAGCACTTTGCTAGGCACTGGGAGAGACTGAAAATTTAGTTGAATACAATTCCTACTCGCAGGGCTAATATAATATAATATAATATAACATAATATAACATAACATAACATAACATAACATAACATAACATAATATAATATAATATAATATAATATGATATGATATGATATGATATGATACAATATGATATGATATAATATGATGTGATATGATACAATATGACATGATACAATGCAGTATGATACAATACAATATGATATGATATACTACACCATGCCACACCATAACACAACATTACATGACATGATATAACATGATCTGATGTGACATAATACAATGTAATATAATATGACACAATATGACATTATATAGCATGATCTGATGACATAATACAATATAATATAATATGACATGACAATATAATAAATATAATGTAAGGTATAATACAATATAGTATAATATAATATTTACACTGTGAATATATTATTGTAGATAACCATAATATATAACATTACACAGTATCACAGAGGGAAAGAACAAAATGCTTTGTGCAGTGTGAGGAGGAATATCTTTGCCAACAGGTGGGTGAGATCAGGAACACAATGAAGCAGAAGCTTTTTCAAAGCACTTACTCTGTGTAGACCTCTGTACTAAGTCCTTGAGAGTTGCAAAGTGTAGATAAGACAGACCCAGACCTCTATTTTCATGGAGCTTAAATTCCCTGGGTGGGGCGTGGTTTAAAGGACAAGTAATCCTTTAAGATTTTAAGTTACAAAAGTGATGGTACTCTTTGTAGAGATGGGAAATTTCCCTTTGGATCCTCTTCCTACTTCTGAAATCACAGTAGACCAGAAAATGCGCTTTATACTTTCTTGCTTTGGATAAGCCCTACGAGGAGAGGAGAAATTGCTGTTACATGCTAAAGGATAGTGGAGGAGGGATGAGAACCTGGATCTTCTGACTTCCATAATACATCTTCTTTCATGGATCCAACCAAATCCCACCTTGGATTCCTTGTGTCTCCACCCCAACCTGCAACATTCTTCTGAGCTGCCACCCTTTATTATCCTTTGGTATGTGCCCAGGGAGCTCAGAGTCATTTTAATATTAGTCTGAGATGGTAATTAATAGGAAAATAGAGTTTCCCCTCTCCTCTTTGCCTCTTCTATTTCCCTTGAATTCTCCCAGAGCTGATTTTTCCTATAGCTAGAAGAGCATTGTGTAGAAGAAAACGCCCCAGATCTTTCTTACAGATATTTTCCCTCACACCTTACAAATTAGAGGTCTTGGATTGAAATCCTAGCTCTGACAATTGTATAATTATAATAGCTACCATTTACATGGTGTGTTAAAGTTTGTGAAGTGCTTTACACATATTATCTCATTTGATTCTGGGAGGTAGGGGCTATTATTATCTCCATTTTATAGAGGTGGATACTGAAACAAAGATTAAGTGACTTGTCCAGGGTTGTACATTTAACAAGTGTCTGAGGTAGGATTTGAATTCAGGACTTCTTGACTCCAGCTCTAGTGCTCTATTCTCTGCAACATCTAGCTAGGGAAGTATAACATTACCTTTCCCTGTGCCTCAGTTTTCTCATCTGCTAAATGAGGGGTTTGGTGCTTTTGAGCTCAAAATCTTTTAAAGAAACTTAAAAAAATAATTTGCATCACTACACCCAGTTCTCTGAATGCCATTAGTATAAATCATGGAGAGGGAACTGTTTTTAGAACTCAACTAACAACTCACATTTCTCTAGCACTTTAAAGTGTAAAAAATACTTTCCTTACAACATAGGGTCAGCATTATTACTCTCATCTTACAGAGGAGGAGACAAAGGCTTAGTGAGGTCAAATGACCTGCTTATAGTCACACAGTAAGTGCTAATCCCAGAGTTCCAATGAAGCTGGGAGGACTCTCCAGGATTTTTTGAGTTTAATTCTGTCCCCCCTCAACCAACCCTAAAATCACTCAAGGGAGAAGGTTTACTGCCTGTTCCAACCAGGACCAATTGTGGAAGAACCATCCTAGCTCCCTTCCTTGACTAGGTCCTTTCTTTGTGATTATTCTTAAATATTCTTTCTGTATGTAATCAAATTTTATTCTCTTTTGATCTGCTCTCTGTGGAATGGATAGGGAAATAAAAGGAAAAACTAAAGAATAAATTGCCTCCCAGATAAAACAAATAAAAAATATGCCATTTAGTTTGTATTTTGGGATTTGGAGGTGGTGGTAATTATGGGGATGTGCATCTGTGGTTTTTCCATTTCTCTTCTTTTTCTCAATTAACATTTAGATTCTCAATCCACTGAGCCACCCAACTGCCCTCTTCTCCTTTCTTCATAGAAGGCATCATGTATCTATCATACTAACAAGGATGAGGACATTAATGACTTGTAAGACAATTATGTGTTTCTGTACTTTCTACAAAACACCCATAGCTTACATTACTTAAAGAAAAATCTATGACCACGTATAAGCAAATACTATATCCCCTGAGGAGAGAAAAGGGTGTACCCAAAAGTTCTAGGGGTCCAAAAAACCCAATTATTGACTTAGTAATTATTGAACAAGTTGCTTGGACACATAATAATAGCATTTATGCTGCCTTTGCTGGTTATTGCAAAGCTCTTCACTCAGTTCCACACTCATGGTCTAAATAATAATAATAGCTAATATTTATATAGTGCCCTACTAAGTGCCAGACACTGTGCTCAGCACTTTATAATTATTATCTCATTTTGATGTTGCTTAGTCATTTCAGGCATTTCTGATTCTTTGTGACCTTATTTGGGGCTTTCTTAGTAAACATACAGGAGAGGTTTGCCATTTCCTTCTCTAGTTAATTTTATAGATAAGGAAAATGAGGCAAACAGGGTTAAGTGAAGGTGTCTGAAGCTGGATTTGAACTCAGGTCTTCCTGACTCTAGGCTGGGCACTCTATCCACTGCATTATTTAATTTCTCCTATATTTACAACCACCCTGGGAGGTAGATGTTATTATTTTCTTCATTTTATAGTTAAGGAAACTGAGGCAAACAGACAGGTAAATGACTTGCCCAGAGTCCCACAGCTAATAAGTGTCTGAGGTTGGATTTGAACTAAGGTCTTCCTAACTCCAGGTCTGGCATAGTATCTACTGTAACATCTAGCTGGTTAGCTAGTCTATTAACATACTGCAAAACATATATGATAGACCCAAGAGGGTAAGAATGTTGAGTATTAATGTTTTTTAAAAAAATCTTTACTTTCCATCTTAGAAGCAATATGAAATATTGATTCCAGGACAGAAGAGTAGTAAAGGATAGGCATTGGAAATTAAATGACTTGCTCAAGGTCACACAGCTAGGAAGTGTCTGAGGCCAGAAATGAATTAATATTAAGAGTAATAAGATGTTCACATACCACCACCCTTTCCACCTATCTACCAACAAAATAATGTCAAGGACAAAAACACAGCATTTTTTCAAGGAGACAGTTTAAACTCACTAAGGTTCTGTTAAGCTTTTGGTACATTATTATCTCTAAAATGGTACTAAACATAGCCTCCAAGTTAAATGGGAGAGAAAACAAAACATCTTATTATTCACGTGATACACAAGCATTGGTTTCCACTGGGAATTATATGAAACCATTTCTTTCATCATGGAGAATGTCCAATGATATCAAAATCTCATTTCGACTCAAGGAGCATAAAATTCTTATTTTTTGGTTATTTTTTGCTTTTATATAATTCCCAATTCCCAGTGGGAATGGCCATCTCCAGAGAATTATTCCTTATAACAAAGAATTTAAGAAGATTGAGAAAAAAATCAGTTCAGCATAACTAACCAACACATCGAAAAAGTCTGGCATTACACACACACACACACACACACACACACACACACACACACACACACA